>NC_140968.1:13271773-13591773 GCF_056783735.1 Eptatretus burgeri
TAAGTGGCCCGTGTCCGAAGTCGACCTGCGGCGAGGTGCGATCGCCCGGTCTACCCTCCGCGTGGGTACTTAGGTCGGTCGAATTTGGCGAGCAACCCTATCCCACGCGGGGGCTGATTGGCTCGATCGCGGTGAGACCGAAAGGTCCACCCGTGACTGGTTCCCGGCGTTAGTCCGAGAGGGTCACGACTGGATTGTCCGTCCGGCGGGCGCGAATCCGCAACACTGGTGTCAGAAGTGGGATTCAAATTCATCGCCCTCCTCGCGGCACTGGTATTGGAGAGCGGGACAACAGGCTCTCCTGTCTCCAGCGAAATTCACGGGAATCGGTCCAGGGGTGAGAGAAGCGACCCCCGATTCCCTCCAAATTACGAGCGAGCAAATTAACCCTTTAAGAGAAGCAAGATGGCGTCTCAAGGCGAGCGGGAGCCGGGGGTATTAGAAATGGATGTAGAATGTGTAGAATCCATGGTCCAGGATGGAATCCCCGAGCAGGAAATGTTGATTGTGCAGGAACACGGACTCGCCCAACTGAACCCAGAGCCCGAAATGGGTGCGGCAGCGGCCGCGGTGTATGACACCTCCCCCCCCTCCTCTCCACCAAAACCCTTCCCCAAACCTTGCCGAAACGGCTCAGCTGAGTGCATCCGACATGGCCCAGCTATGCGCCATGCTGGCGGCAATGAACGAAAAGATGAATGCGAAAATGATCGAAAAAATGGATGCGAATATGAAAAACGAAATGAAAGGCATGAACGAAAAGATGGATGCGAATACACAAAAAATGGATGAAAAGATGGATACAAATACAAATGAAGTGAAAACGACGATGGATGCGAATACACAGCAAATGAGGGAAGAGATGAAAGAGCTGCGGGGTGAGACGCAGAACATGGGAATGAGCCTAAAAGGAAGCTTGGAAGAACTAAAAAACGAAATGAAAAAGGAAGTCGACACGATACGAGCGGAGGTGACCGGGTTAAAAGAGAAAGTAAAAGGAGTGGGAGTCGCAATGGAAGAAAGTAAACAAGAGAGGGTAAACGAAATAAAGACGGTGGTGGGAAAAATAGACAAAGTAGGAAAAGGATTGGGAGAAGTAAAACAGGGACAAGACCAAATAAAGGAGGAAATAGGGAGGAACACGACGGCGATAGAGGAATTAAAAAGAGAACAAGGGAAAATAAAGGAGGGATTGGGAGCCGTGAAGGAGGACTGTGAGAAAAGACATCGGGAAATGACAGACAAAGTTGAAAACCTGCGAAAGGAGGTAAAAGCGGAGACACAGAAAGGATTAAAAAAGGTGACGGAGGAATGTAGAAAGAGACATGAGGAGGTAATTAATGAAATGGAGCGGAAAGCCGGAGAAAAGACAGAGGAACTGGGGGAACAGATAGGAAAAAACCGGGGCGAGACAGAAGAGCAGTTTAGGACAACGAGGGAGGAAATATCCAAGACAAATAAGATGGTGACACAGGTACAAGGGGAGGTGGAGCAAATAAGAGAAAAAGTCGGGGAACTGTCGTTAGGAACGATAGGGGAGGAAATAAATGGGGTAATAAAGGGAAAAATGGAGGAAATGGAGAAGAGACTGGCGGATAGGGTGGAGGCCCGGTGTGAGAAGCAGGGTGGCCTCCTTCGGGAACAGGGGGAGAGGATATACTCCCTCGAGGCGGATCGTGCCCAGGTGGGGCCGGTGTCACAAGGCGGAGCAGGAGGCTTGCCCGATGCGGGGGTGAGCATGCCAAGCTTGGGGAGGGTAGAGACCGCGGGGTCTTTTGGCCTAATGGGGGTACCCAGAATGACTGTTCCAGGGGGTGTGCGGAGTGTGAGTCCAATGGCTTGGGAGAGTAAGCGGGACGACGCGGGGCACGGACAGACGCAGACAAGGGTGGTGGAGCCCCCGGGCAAATGGCTCGGACCCTGCGGGAGTGAGGCACCGTTGGGACTGGGGAGGTACACTCCTCCCGGAGTCCCTAGGGAACGGGAGGAGACCTCGAAAGAACCGAGGGTGCCGCTACCCCCGTACGATGGCAAGACGGACTTGAGGGCATATATGGCCCAGTTCCAGTGTGTTGCCAGAGGCAATGGCTGGAACGAGGTGCAGGGTGTGGCACAACTCACAGCGGCCCTGCGTGGCGTGGCTTTGGAAGTCCTGACCATGATACCCAGTGAGGGGGCGACCCTGGAGGATCTCCATTCGGCCCTAAAAAACCGATTTGGCATGGACCAGCAGAGCGAGCTTGTTAAAGCTCAGCTCAACGGGCGCAAACGACGTCCCCAGGAATCGCTGGGAGAATTGGCACATGACATTCGCCGCTTGGTGGGGATCGCGCACACCAACATGCCACCGGAGTACCGGGAGGAGATTGCCCTGGACCATTTCCTTCGAGCAATAGGGGGCACCGATGTCGGAGCATTGCTCACCGTATGGCGCCCGGACAACCTCCAGAAGGCGGCTGATACTGCTGCCTGCTGGGAGGCAGCCAGAACGCCATTGGGAGGGGCTGGGTGCCACGCGGTGGCAGTCCGACAGGTGGACCCCGTGCACGACAGTGCGCTGGGAGTCGGGGCAACCCTGGGCGACCAAGCGCGAATGGAAAGGATGGTGCAGGGCATGTTCGACCGCCGGTTCGGGAGACCTGTGGAGAGGCGGTCGGGCCCGGGAAGGGCGGGAGATGGGCCATCGGGGGGTACCCCAATTCGGAATGGAGGGGGGTATAATTCGGCGTACTGGAGGCAAACACCTTACCAGAAGAGGTGTTATAATTGTGGCGCAGGGGACCACCTGCAGCGGAGGTGCAACGCCCCGCGCAGGGAAAGGCCCCCGCGAAGAGAAGAGCCACGGCCCCCTAGACCACCAACTCCGCCCCGGGTCAATAGGGATAGCCAGGCCCAACCATCACCCCCCCACCAGTCCCCGGGAAACTAAGAAGTGCCGAACATGTCGGGCCGTGTTCGGCAGACTCAGACGGAGAAGAGCCCTCAGAACTGCGACAGGTCATCAGTTGTGGCCAAATTGGCAAAGGTAGCTTAACAATTCGGTGCAAGATTGCCGGCGTAGGGGTAGACGCCGTGGTGGACACAGGAGCAAGCGCCACGATCATCAGCCCTGTGGTCCTTGATTCGAGTGTAGACGGTTGGGATGAGATCCACCGTCTGCAAAACCATAGTTTGCAGCTAGCTACCGGGGCAACGGCCCCTATCATAGGACGTGGTTTCGTGTCGTTTAAATTGGGCACTGTGAAAACCAAGATAGAGGTTTGGGTGGCAGAGGTGTACGACCCATGTCTAATAGGGTTGGATGTGCTGACGGCCGGTGGTTGTAAGATCGACTTGGGCCGGGGGTCATGCAGTTGGGTGGTGAAGAGTTGCCGTTAGGAGGCGTGAGCACGGATGAGAGGGTGGAGCTGGAGGCTCCTGACTCCGTGGTCATTCCCCCGGGTGCCGAGGCGGTGGTCCCGGCCCGGTGGCGAGCACCCCCAACGTGGCAGGGCCCCTGCGGCCTAGCGGAACTACCGGCAGGGCCGTCAACCCCGGGCTTAGTCGTGGGCCGCACCCTGGTAAGTACCGACGGGCCAGTAGTGCCCGTACGGGTGATAAATGTTAGCACGGAACCACGCACTATCAGGAAGGGCACGAAGGTGGCAGATTGCATCCCAGTAAAAGAGGTCGCAGAGCTGAGGGACGATAACGTCGAGCCGGACCGGCCCCAGAAGGAGTCTCCAGACTCGATTAGGAATTGGCCCGGTCCCATTCGTGAGATGGTAAATCGGAGTAGTGTAGATTTGGAGGAGGCCCAGCGGGAGGCCTTATACAAGCTGGTCGACCGACACATCGGGATCTTCTCCTTGTCACCCGAGGATATTGGACGTACGGGCCTGGTGCAACATCAGATCCACACCAATGGGGCCCGGCCTGTCCGTCAGCCTGCTCGAAGGCTCCCATGGAGCAAAAGAGAGGAGGCTGATGAACAGGTTGAGAAGATGCTCAATGCAGGTGTCATCGAGCCCTCGGGAAGTCCTTGGATGTCACCAGTTGTGCTGGTTAAAAAGAAGGATGGGACCACGCGTTTCTGTGTGGACTATCGCCAGCTGAACAACGTGACACTCAAAGACTCCTATCCCCTGCCTAGAATTGACGATACCCTCGACGCCGTTGCAGGCTCTAAATGGTTCTCAACTCTGGACCTCAAGAGTGGGTATTGGCAGGTGGAGATGGATAAGACGGGGAAGGAGAAAACGGCATTTTCCACAGGGAAGGGACTGTATCAGTTCACTGTGATGCCGTTCGGCTTGTGTAACGCCCCCGCCACCTTTGAGAGACTGATGGAGCGTGTACTCGGCGGCATGCCGTGGCAGTCATGCCTGGTGTATCTGGATGACGTCCTGGTACACGCTAAAACATTCACCCAGGAGATAGCCAATTTGGACCAGGTGTTTGGGCACCTCAGGCAGGCAGGGCTGAAATTGAGCCCAGAGAAATGCACTTTGTTCGCGACAGAGGTGGCCTATCTCGGACACGTGATAGGCCGCGAGGGGTGAAGACCGACCCCGGAAAAATTACAGCGGTAGAGGAGTGGCCCGTACCTACAACTGTCAAACAGGTGCGGGGCTTTTTGGGACTTTGCTCCTACTACCGGCGTTTCGTGGCAAACTTTGCGGAGATAGCCAGGCCCCTTCACCGGTTGACGGAGAAGGGGTTGAGATTTAATTGGACGGAGGAGTGCCAGGAGGCCTTCCTCAAATTAAAGGGGTGTTTGACATCCGCACCTGTTTTAGCGTACCCCACCGATGACGGGATGTATACCCTGGACACGGATGCAAGCCAGGAAGGATTGGGAGCAGTCTTGTCCCAGACACGGGGGCGTGGAAAGAGTGATCGCGTATTACAGTCGGGCCATGAGTAGGCCCGAACGAAATTATTGCGTAACTCGCAAGGAACTATTGGCTATGCTGTCTGCCGTGGGCCATTTCCACCCGTACTTGTACGGGAGGAAATTTTGGTTCGAACTGACCATTCCTCCTTGCAATGGCTCTTACGGTTCAAGGAACCGGAAGGCCAAATTGCAAGGTGGTTGGAAAAATTGCAGCAGTACGATTTCAGTGTGGTCCATAGAGCCGGTAAGGCTCATGGGAATGCCGATGCGCTCTCTCGACGCCCCTGTCTGAGGGAAAACTGCAAATATTGTACGAGACATGAGGAGAGGGACCAATTGGCAGACGCCTCCCGAAACTCCCAGTCCGTGCGGCCCGGGTGGTAGGCCCAACTTTGCCACTAACCGCGGGAGAGGAATTTGGTGGATTGGCATGGAGCACGGCCCAGCGGGAAGACCCGGTGCTAGGGCCAGTGTACAAATGGGTCCAGGAAAACAGGAGGCCCAGTGGGGAGGAAATCGCCCCATTCGGGGCGCGAACAAAGGCATACTGGGCTCAGTGGAGGACCCTAGAAATGAGGGACAACATCTTGTATCGCAAGTGGGTGGAGATTCCTTCTGAACAAACTTCTTGGCTGGTGATAGTCCCTGATGGGTTTAAGACCCAAATTTTGAAACAGGTGCACGGTACCCGCGCCGGCGGCCATTTGGGCAGGACCAAAACAAAATCTCGGGCCCGCCGGCGGTTCTATTGGGTTAACATGGGGCGCGATGTACAGGACTGGTGTCGAGCATGCGACGCCTGTACTGCAAAAAGGGACCGCCACAGAGGATGAGGGCCCCACTCCAACTACATCAGGTTGGGGCTCCCCTGGAGCGAGTGGCCATGGACATTTTGGGACCACTGCCCCCACTCGCCAGGGTAATAAGTACGTCCTCGTAATTATGGACTATTTCACCAAATGGCCAGAAGCCTTTGCCCTTCCCAGCCAGGAAGCAGGGGTTGTGGCCAAGGCCTTCGTAGAAGGATTTACATGCCGGTATGGGATTCCGCAGGAGCTGCACACGGACCAGGGACGAAATTTTGAGAGTGAATTACTAAAAGAGGTGTGCAGGCTCCTGGAAATTCGAAAAACACGGACAACGCCCCTGAGACCACAGTCTGATGGCATGGTGGAGAGGTTCAACAGGACCCTGGTCCAACAGTTGGCCCTCTTCACCGCCACTAACCAGGAGGACTGGGACGAACACCTTCCGTACCTCCTGATGGCCTATCGCGCGTCCCAGCACGGGTCTACCGCATGTAGTCCGGCGCTGTTGATGTATGGACGGGAGCTGAGAAGCCCCGTCGATTTATTGTGCGGTCCGACGCCTGAGCGGCTTGATAGGCCCCCGGGGGAGGGCTATGCCCGTCGGTTGGAGGAGGGCTTGGAGAAGGTCCACGCCTTCGCACGACACCAGCTCCAACAGGCGGGCATAAAAATGAAGCGCAGGTACGACCACCGGAGCCAGGTGAGCAAATACCCACCGGGGGCAAAGATTTGGTTCTTTAACCCCCGGCGAAGGAAGGGCAGATGCCCGAAGCTCACCTCACCTTGGCAGGGCCCGTGGTTGTCCTGGCGCAAGTCAGTGACGTGGTCCTAAAAATTAAAATGGGACCACGAGCCCTCCCTCGGATCGTCCACGCGGACCGCCTGAGGCCTTACAAGGGCGACCTTACGCCCTCATGGATATGTCTTGCCGGAGGAGTCGGTGCTGGAACAGCCGCTCCCGCAGAGGCGCAGGGCTCTCAGAGTCTTGCAACGAGTTCACGAGCCCAGTAGGAAGGGAGGAAATTCCCCCCCTGGGAAATTGATTAATGGGATTATTTGGAGACAGTGACTGACAGTGAGTGTGTAGAGGGGACGTAGTTTAGCTACGTAGTGTTAAATGGAACGTGCTGTAGTTTAAGGGACGACGTGGGAGCACGAGTTAGTTAGGGGGTGCAGTTAGAAGGATGGCAGAGTTCAGCGGTGTGTGTATTGAAGAGTTGTGAGGCGAGTACATGATGAGTGAGTGAGGCCAGCGGGTCTGTGTGAATGGAGCGAATGGGGAATGCATGGTGCGATGAGTGATTGGGGGGAGGAGTGACTCCCGCCCAAGGGACCCCGGGGTCAGAGTAAAGTGAGTTACCTGGGTTAGTCAAATTGAAAAATGGAGGTCGTTTTGTTGTTGGTGGGAGTGTAGACTCGAAACCCATTTGGAGGGGTGCAGGAGCCCTGTTGACGGGCTTGGGAGCGTGGCTGCGAAAGGTGAGTATCGCTGAGTGGGTACCCCGGGCACCAGGCTAGTCGGCCACGGTAGGCCATGGGCCCATGGGGGGCCGGGATAGAGTAGTGGGCACGGGTGCGCCTGCTTGGTGCGGGGGCCCGGGGCGCCATTAGCCGCGTGGGCAGTGTTGTGGGCACGGGTGACCCTCGGAAAGGGGCCCGGGAGGCCGGCCTGCCACGTGTGCGTTTCAGGGGAGGTGCCATGGGGGGCACTCCCCGGTGTTAGGGAGCTGGTAGGCTCGGAGGCAGTGTAGTGCCCGGGGGTGCCATAGCGGGAGATTCGGCAGAGGGTCGTGCCTGCCAAAGGGAGCCACGTGTCCCAGCCAGGAGACCGTGTGAGGGCACGGAGAGAAAATTGGGGGGCGAGGCCCGAAATTGTGAGGACACCAACACAGGCGACGGGAATCTGGGTTGTTAGAACCAATACTTTAAGCGAGAGGCGCTTGTTGAAAGCCCCGGGGTAGTTTAACAGTTAAATGGATAGGGTAGATTAGGAAGTGTACCCCTCCGCACCATCCATCCCCTCGCTGTCGTTGTGGGCCGCTGGACCCACTTTGGTTATAGATCGCCGAACTCTGGGGAGGCCATTCTGAGGCTTCGTTGGGCCTCGGCACAGGACGTTAGCTCTCCCTTATTCCCCTCCGGGAAGGGAACGTAGGGGTTGGGAGTAGGCTAGGTGACAGGATAGGTTAGCCGAACAAGGACGATAAAGGGGGTTAGGGGACGATTTATAGTGGGGGAGTAAAAATAAAAACAACAGAAAAAAATTAAGTTGGGGCTAAATTGGGGTTTGACAAATTAAGGGAGTGGGTATGTACAGTGACAGGCAAAGGCGATAGGTTGGGAGGGAGACAGGTAGGTAGGTCCAAGTGGCCAGCACCACCGCACTCCCTCCACCAACCTCCACTGAACGGCAAAGGCTGGCCAGCTTCATCTGCAGCTGCTTCGCTGCAAGGCCTGTGCCGGCTGGATCGTCTGCCGGCTGGCTGTTTTTCTGCAAGGCCTGTGCCGGCCAGTTCATCTGCTGGCTGTTTTTCTTCAAGGCCTGTGCCGGCCAGTTCATCTGCCGGCTGTGTTTGCCTGCAGCGGCCTTCTTCTGCGGGCTGTGTTTGCCTGCTGCCTTTGCCATGCCATGCCCACTGCCCACGTTCACCAGCCCCGTTCAATTTTTGCTTTGCCCCCCCCCCTGTTCGTTTCCATGTGCGCCAGGATCAGAAAGCAACAGTTTGCAAGCTGCAAGAACTGCCCTGTTGGCAGCTACAACACGGGCCTGCAGTGGCGGCCCGTGCACCGTGTTTGCGTCCATCCATTCATCCATCCATTCATCCATCCATTCGTTGTGTTCATTGCGTGTGCCACTTGAGCTGGCACGGAGACTGCGTTTGTGCAGCCCATGCACCGTTGTGGTTCACTGCATTCGGTCCATCCATTCATCCATCCATTCGTTGTGTTCATTGCGTGTGCCACTTGAGCTGGCACGGAGACTGCGTTTGTGCAGCCCATGCACCGTTGTGGTTCACTGCGTTCAGTTCAAAAGGGAAGGCCTTGGACTGCGTGTGAGCAGCCAGCCACGTTCCCTGTCACCTGCATTGTTTTGAGCCAGAGACTGCATGCGGGCAGCCTGGCTCCCTGCTAACTGCTTTTCTTTTGCAGAGTTCAATGATCCTGGGCCATGGTTTAGTGTAAAATTTGTAAGTTAAGGTTAAGATGTACTGTAAATATGAGTGCGCCCCCGGCATGTATGTCTTAGCGCCGGCAATTTTATTTAAGTCGTCCGTGTGAGTGAGTTTGTTTAGGTAGTTACGCAGCCCTCAGGTTATTTATTTTGGGGACACGAATACCATGAATGTCGCACTCAGGGATCCGTAGGTAAAATGTACTAGGGGAAAACTACACATGATGGCACACGAAAATTTGACGACTCGGGACGAGTCTGTAAAAAGGGGAGGGGGTAGTGTTGTGGTTACCAAATTCGCAAACCACCATTCAGGTCCCTTAGTTGAGGTATCTCGGTAAGTACATGTGTAGTTAGGCCCAAACCCGTTGTCTAGTGGGAATACATGTCATTCATGCGTGCTGCGACTCTTCAGGATAGCCGTTTTTCTTTTGCTATCTTTCTTTTGGACCAACCGCCATGATTACCACCACAACCACAACATCAACCACCAACCACAACGCCGCTTCACCACAACCGCCACGACCTTCCCGTCACACCTCGCAACCGTCGCATCGCCACCGTTCTTGCCCCGCTGTGGGTACCGGTGTTGGACTCGTGCAGGGCGCGCGCCGAACAGCGTGTACAAAATCACGGATTTTGTGCTTCAAAAACGGATCAAAAACGACACACGCCCACTTTTTGCCGTCCAATCGGTGAGCGAGGGGCGAATTGGCCCCGCCCCCAGGGCGATCGATATATGCAAATTTATGGATCAAAAAGCCTTCACGCCCACTTTTTCTCGGGCCAATGGGGAGCGAGGTGAAAGGTCGAAGGGAGGGGGTCAAAGATGAGAGGGCGAAGCTACGGGGCTGATAAAAGGACCGTGTTCGTCAGTCCAGAGAGTCCAGAGGCGGAGAGTAGGAGAGTAGGAGAGTCGGAAACAGAGAGTCAAGACTTCGCGGGCGGTGGAGTTGGCAAGAAGGAGCTGGTCGTCGTGTGCGTTGGAGTCGGAACGGAGGGGACGGAGCTGTGGAGAGGCGGCAAGGGCAGACGAGGGGGTGCTCGCGTCGTGCAGGGAGCTGCACCCAGGGAGGCCGACAGCGCGACCTGGCCGAGGTGGAGACGCTCGTCGCGGGATAATAAAAATCCTCTATACCCCGAGCATCAGCAACCCCCTCCTGTTTCCCCCCGCGCTGAGATAGTGCGACCAAGGGGCCCCTTTCCCACCCCCTACCAGACACTGTCCGCGAGGCCCGCGGAGTTGAGGCGCCATCGCCGCTCCGCGTCTCATCACCAGACGGGTAGGCGCGACCCGGTCTCGGCCTCAGGCCCGCCTCATCCTTGAGGGTATTCTTTTCCTTGGTTTTGGGTATGTGTTGTCGGCGCCGTCTGTGAAGTAGAATTGTATAAGTGTTGCCGTGTGCTCTGTAGTCGGTATTAGCTCTGCATTGTGTTTTCGCTTTTACATTTGCTTTTTGTGTAAATTACATTGTGTCTTTTCTGTGTGCATTTGGTGGAATTGTATATGTGTGCTCCCGTGTGCCGCGAATAAATGTGCTTTGTGTTGAACTGTTTCCCGCTTCGCTTCGTCTTTTCCTCTATTGAATCCCCATCTTGCTTCACGTAAAGGGTTGGTAGTGGGCTGAATACGCCCGATAATTAATCGAACCGTCGAGGTCGACGATAACACCGCTCGGTTATTCTGATAGTACGGAACGGGTCGCTTAAGTGGCCCGTGTCCGAAGTCGACCTGCGGCGAGGTGCGATCGCCCGGTCTACCCTCCGCGTGGGTACTTAGGTCGGTCGAATTTGGCGAGCAACCCTATCCCACGCGGGGGCTGATTGGCTCGATCGCGGTGAGACCGAAAGGTCCACCCGTGACTGGTTCCCGGCGTTAGTCCGAGAGGGTCACGACTGGATTGTCCGTCCGGTGGGCGACGTGCCGCGATTCGAGTTACGTGGCCGTCAGCACGCCGGCGGGCGCGAATACCGCAAATATATATATATATATATATATATATATATATATATATATATATATATATATATATATATATATATATATGTTTGGTCTCCAGGCCATACAGGGTGTATTGGAGTGAAATTGCAGTGAAGAAATTACATGTTAGTAAATAAATTAACTTTGGTGCAACACGGCAAGAATGGGCCAAATGACCTCCTCATGACTGTTTAAACTGCCTATTTCGGTGCATCGTGGTTAAAAATGTGATCGTAGAAAGTTTCGTCGTGAATCTACCTTGAGTTCAAAGCAGTAAGGTCACAAACAAAAAACATTTCGGTTTTATATATCGAGATGGCCAACATTTTTTCCTGTTGCAGCCTCTTCTTCCTCTTCTCAGGGAGGTGGCATTACTTTTTTTTTTGTTTGTTTTGTTCTTCCATCGACCAGTTTACAGTGAGATCTCTTGGCAAAGCCGTGGCTAATCGAGAAATGCTCAATCAGAACCTCATTCAAGGTTATGGGAAAACTCAGCCAGAAACATCCAAAAAGTCTTTACAGCTCGTTTTAATACCTAACAAAAAAGGTGCTTTGGTAATTTATCGTGCTTTGTGAAAGGTAATATTAAATGGTCCCTGACCCCATTCCTTAGTAGGTGTAGGGAAGTGTTTTAGCTCCCCCACAAAAAAAAAAATTTGATTTCCTCAAAATGCCAACACAATTGGAACAGCACCGGGAAACGCTGGGTACTCCTTCTAGTGATAGTAAATTAAGGTTTTTTAATTTGTAAAGAGTACAAGAGGTGATTAGTCAGAAATTTATCAGGAACTCGATTTACAATTGGGATTCCTGGAAAGTTGCTCCGACCAGATAATCTTTCTGTAGACTTGGAGAAGAAACTTGGAGAACAGATAAAGATGGAAAACCGTATTTCATGGTACTGTCTGTATTCAAGTTGTAGTGGATTCAAGCTTGTATAAGTTATGAACACCAACACTGCCCAAAAATGGAAGAACACAGTCTGTCCAATGTCAAGATACTGTGTTTTGTTTGTCCAATACCCACATCATGCAGTTACTACGTTATTGAGTCGACATATCTTGGGAACTATGCTTCTCTGAGAGCTATGACTTATAGGGAGAGATCGAGGAGATACTGTAGATGTGATTTCATGTAAAAGCTGAAATTCATCAAAAATGGATATGTGGTACTGTGTTCCATTTTTGGACAGAATAGCAAGACTTGTATGGGGGCCGTTTATGTGCATAAGAGGGCCACAAAATCGGATCTTTTCTGACGTGTGCTTCAGATGTTTACAGATGTCGTGAGTTAACACACTACCGTGCTCTGTGGGCAGGCACACTTGAACTACACGCGGAAAAGCACAGCAGGGTGGTCCATTGGAAATGTCTTGCTGGACTCTACGGGTGGAGTGTTCAGCCTAATGCAAATGCTACTACAGGCGTACAACAGTGGTGAGACTCCACAAGCCTCATGTCTTTGCTTGTTTTCAACATTTTGCATTTGCTTAACACATGCTAGGATGCCTAGTAAGTATAACCAAGTTAAGTTGAAGTTGTCCATTCCCAATTTTATTAAGAGTAAGGAGGGTCGTTGCACAATATAACTTTCACACGAGCTTTTCTGAATTCAGCCTCCTTTGATTCACCAAGTTAAATTGTAGGGTTAAGCCAAGGCCTGTAACTTGTCTCAAAAACAATGAAAAAGCTGGTGAATAAAATCTGAGGAGTGTTTGTGTAGAAGTGTGCACACAATGTCAAAGCTAATTGTGAAGTAGGATAAATGTCGACACTTAAACGAGCAGTGGATTCTTCTCCCCCCCCCCCCGACCCCCCCAGGTTCTTGGATGATCTTGTTTGGAAACTTCACAAAGTTTGGCCTGGGCATCATCTCCCTGGTGTTCGACTTGGTGTTCATCGTACAGCACTACTGGCTGTACCGTGATGTGATGAAGTACACTGCCGTGAGCATGATGGAGCAGTTCACTGATAGCGATTCAAGACACAACTCTAACCCCACTTCCTAATTATTCTTCCTGACCCACCAATGATGGAGGAGACGGATTGGTTGCTCATTACATCATTTATATTTATACACAGAAACAAAATTAAACACACCTGCAAATTGGTGCCTTTGTGGAGAAAAATTATCACCAAGGCATTGGTTGCGACAGCTTGATGCTGTGATAATCCTTTAAAACTATTGGAATTTCTCAGAATTAAGCGGAGTCTATGGACTTATTGCTTTCATCTCGGAAGCATCACTGTTTTTAAGCAGTCAGAAGTTGTATGAATGTGATTATTGAACAGTGATGCTTCCTGGTTGTGATTTGTCGGCGAAACACAATGTCGATGTGGCAGATGGCACTTGTGAGTTCCAAATATAATCTGGCCTCACCAATCACTGTTAGAGTTGCATCATTAGCTAGTACTGTCAGACCCCACTCCTTGCCGACCCTGCATATTCATGGGTCATCGTGGGACCTGCTTCCACACTCACATGTTCATGGTTTTTTACCCTGACGTTTGACTCTGTCAATGGGAGGGTTTTTCAAATTTTCTCCTCCTCCTCCTCCTCCTCACACTTGCATCATTGCTGTGATTGGTCTGCTCAGCCCATGTGACCCCAAAATTTGACTGTCAAGAGGAGGGGTTTTTAAATTGTTTTTTTTTTTAAAGTTCAATTTAAATTCTATTTTCACTTTTCGCAGTCGCTAAGGTTGATTAACACTCGGTTGTCATTGTTTGTAAAAATCACATTTTATACCATTTGCACGTCATGTACTGCACTGGGTAGCGGTTGCTGTTTAATTCCATTGTCCTCACGCATTAATTTTTTTAAAGTTCAATTTAAATTCTGTTTTCACTTTTCGCAGTCGCTTAGGTTGATTCACACTCGGTTGCATCAAGATTTGTGAAATTAAGGTTTTGTATCCTCGGTCTGTGTGGAATGCATTGTACCGAGGGGGGGCTTCCATCGCCTTCCATGCCGCCTCACGAGGCTATCAAGTTATTAGATTTCTGTTTTCACTTTTGGGACCTTCTGGTGCAGCTACAGTCTTAACGTAGATAATTTCCACAAAATCCAAGCAGAAAAACACTTTTCATGAGGAAAACGTATTACATTAAAATAACCGTTGGGTATAGAAAGGAACACCACATGCTTTCCGTTCACTGCTTGACCTCGTACCGTGTGCCGTGTGCCCCTGGGGGACTGCTTATCCGTAGCGTCTATCTGATCTTGGCTTATATTTTCGAAAGTTTGGTGACGTGCTCTACAAGTATCCAAAATAATTCCGGCGAAAAACGGATGTTTTAAAATGTTATTAAAACATGTCATCGGACCGCGAGCTGGCAGGTCACATGATACTGTGCAGTCAACATGGCACCTTATGTCACGAGAGATTGAACTTTTCGGTGGTCCTGGGGTCCTTTCTGTTGAATACCAACACGCTGTTGAGAAAGCCAGGATTTACAAGAATTCAGAGTATTTATTTAACTGCCGTGAGCACGGATTTGATAATCGTGTGATGACAATGGAAATAAATTTCTCTGGAGAATAGAGGCCTTTGCTTCGAACGCCCTCACACGTTTATATTGTCAATGTTCAATGCTGCTGCCCAAGTATCAACATCATTTAGTAATCAGTTTTCATTCAATGTTGGGGTCATTCATGGTATTCAGCTTGCTTAACAACTGTTTTTATTCTTATTAACACTTCAGGACTAGTCTCCTATATCCACCTGGGAAATTAGAAATCAGCCACCATCGCAGCCTTTACACAAGGTGCAAAAACCGATCACTTTAACTGCAGCCCAATTAACTTACTGTACTTCCAATCATCAACAAGGTTGTGGAATTCATCATTGCCATAAAATAATTCCTTTTCTCCAACAGCCTCATCTCCCATTTGTTCAAACCTGGTGTGTGTGTAAAATTATATATATATATATATTCATTCTTTCGGCTGCTTCCGTTAGGGGTCGCCACAGCGGATCATCCGTTATGATCCGCATACTGATTTGGCACAGTTTTTATGCCGGATGCCCTTCCTGATGCAACCCTGGTCGCCTCTTACGACACAGGGATATGGATTGGGTTTCGCCATGATTCCGGGCTGCCCTGCACCCTCTCATAGCGCGGCCCAGTGCAGAGCTCCCGTCCTCAAGCGATCCTCCAACCCAAGCCTCTGAATAGCTGGATTACAGGCGCACGCCACCAAGCCGGGTGAAGTGTGTGTGTATGTATGTATGTATGTATGTAATATATATATATATATATCATACATACACACACACCAAACATGATTACACACACACTTCACCCGGCTTGGTGGCGTGCGCCTGTAATCCAGCTATTCAGAGGCTTGGGTTGGAGGATCGCTTGAGGACGGGAGTTCTGCACTGGGCCGCGCTATGAGAGGGTGCAGGGCAGCCCAGAATCATGGCGAAACCCAATCCATATCCCTGTGTCGTAAGAGGCGACCAGGGTTGCATCAGGAAGGGCATCCGGCATAAAAACTAAGCCAAATCAGTATACGGATGATCCGCTGTGGCGACCACTAATGGGAGCAGCCAAAAGAAGATATAGATCAAATCCCCTGAATTTGTTGCAAGTGATTTGTCCATGATACATACTTTAACAATGTTTTATTTTTGATAAATTAGTTTCTGAATAATTTTCTTGGCTATCGTTTCGATCCTGAAAAATGCAGTCCGTTCTTCATGTTTTGAAAAAAAATATTTATTTTTTATTTTTTCCCACGTGTATATTTAATTTGTACGTTTGTTACGAAAGATGTTTGTGCTTACTATTTGGGACACTGTCATTTACCCCCTGAAGAAGCACCTTATCGGCTATCAAATCCAGATTTATACCTCTTTGTCCAATTTGATTTTGTCATATCACTTAGTTGTTATTGAACAAGCTGGTCTTTTTTATTCTTAAAAAGCACAATGTCCCACAACCTTCCAATTCGACACCACTTTCACCAGAGTCTAATTTTCATGCAGATATTGAATGCACAATTTCACAACTTTAACTTACGATGTTAATAAAGTGCACACTTGTGTTAGTTATACAGAATATTAAACTCTCAGATTAAAAACTATCACTCAGCATCCAGCTCCATTATTTTTTGTATGACATGTGATTCAAAAGTTATACATTTATAGGTTTAGGTCTTCTGGCTTACATCAATTGAACTACCCATTAAAGGAAGTGGAATTAGCTCAACAGTTGTGTACCTGCACCCAGGTTGAATCGAACTGAAACTACCATTTTATTGGTGTTCACATGAAGCATGACAGTGAGGTGTATGGCATCTTTGAGGGCAAGTTAGTTAACCTGGTTATTTTGTCAGCAATCATGGATGTCAGATCATGTGGTGTCCTCAACACAAGTAGTTTTGTGCTCATAACCTTGGCCCATGAAGATCCTATGTTAAAGTTAAAGGAACAGTAAATGTGAAGTAATGGGTGATCACAAAACTATGGTACCCATACAATTTAATAAACTTTTTGTTTCATTTTAAATGATATTCTTTGGTACATGTTTGCTGCACATGATCACTACGGAAAGTTCCAGATGGATATCTTTTAATGTCATTTGAGGTTCGAACATAGCTTCAGACGTCTGTCTCGACGCAGCTGGCATACTTCGATTCGATGAGCAAATTTGTTTATTCCTCCGATACATTTAGCTGCAGCGATTGCTGTTTTGAGATCTGTGGATCGTGGCCTTCCTCGGTAAACACCCTTAAGGCATCAAATCCTGAACTCAATTTGAATCTCTGAAAGATTTCCTTCTCTGACTGAAAACAATTTTTCATTGTTCAGGGCATGTTGAAAAAAGAAAGAAAGAAAATAGGCCTATCTTGATTAAATGTAAATCTGCTCACGCCACACGAACTGCACAAACCAAGAGGATATCATCGGTGTGTTTTGGGGTCACCCTGTACAATAGAAAAGAAAAATTACAACATACTGTGATTGTGAAATAAAAATGTAAATCAGTGATTACATTTATAACACTGATTAGTTCAATGTTGAATATCTTAACAGCCTCTTTGATAAAATTAGTAAACTGTTGACTAGAAAAGCTCTGCATGACATCATCCCGAAATCAGTTTGAGATCATTCAGAGGCAAACGTGCACAACATTCCGTATATCTACATCAACAAGACATCATTAAAGGTTTTAAAAGGGAAATATTGGGTAAGTTAAAAGTCCAGATGTACCATTTCTGCTTAAAACGATGAAGTAAAATTTTGTATTTATTTATTTATTTTAGTGCATCACCAATGCCCTTCCATGTTGTTCTCTTGAATTATTGCACTCAATAAAAACCTGTTATTTTGAACACCTATTTTTACCGAGTGGAATTGAGAGATGGAGAAATACCTGACTGTCAAGGCTTGTGTGTTGGTCTGTGTCAGGGGACAATTTGAAAGATTTTTTTTATCAAAGGTTGACAGAGGTATGCAGAAAGTCAAGGTGTCAAATGTCCTGAGAATAAGAAAAAGACAAGTTTCCCAAGAAATGCCTGCCATGTTTCAAAAAAGATTCATCACAGTTTGGCCTGCACCCTGCAGACCGAGGTCGAGTTTGTTTAGTTGCGCGGTGATGTCAGTTAAACTTTTGTTTCACGACCCATTCGTCATCAACCAGTTTGGGGTAGTTGCGTCTAATCCTTCCCTTGCTTTCTGCTGCCTTATGGCCATGTTACTTTATAATACAAATTGTTTGCATTTCCTTGTTATGTACCTTTCTCAGAACATTTAGGTGACGGGTTGTTCCATTGCACATTCTTCATTTATAGGTCACATATACAAGGTTTAGCCTTTGACTTGCAGTGATCAGGTCCATTTGTGAATTTGTCTGTCCCTTATTTCTGCATGTTAATTAGTATGCAATATGTTGCAGCCATTTCCGTTTTCCCTTGGTTTTATTCAATCGAACATCAGCATTCAAACAATCACTATTGCTACTAATTGCTGGCACCATTTCCCAGCAATGGAGCTACCAGACGAGAGAAGATCCATCTACCATCGGCTGCTTTGGGGGTTTTTTTTGTCTGCAATGTTGAGACTCATGTGAGAGCTAACACACAGAATGTACAACAAGGGGAGCAGGTGAGAAGAGGGAAGGACAAAACAGTGGGGAACAGACACGAGATCTGTGGAAGGGAGAGGGATGGCGTGGGGTACACAGGGTAAAAAGGATGTACACGACAGGGACTTTGTCAGGAAAGCAGGGAATTTGAAGGAGGTGGGCTTGGGGTGGATTAGCGGGGGTAGAAAAGATTGTGGTTTTTGGATGGGGAAGATAAGAGATTGTGGTGAACAGCTGTTTTGAAGACCTGGAGGGAAGAATGGGATTGAAGAGAGTGTGGAAGTTTGTTCCAAAGGTGGGAAAAGAGAGGAGTGAAGGTGAGCAGTGATTCTTGATTTTGGTAGTTTTACCAGAAGGGGGTTGCTGGCAGACCTGGAGCGCCATGCAGAAATATTGGGGGTGGGGGACATCACAGACAGAGCAGGGGGAGGGGGAGCTAGAGAGTCGACGATAGACAGAGACCACCAAACTGGCTGCGGTGAGAGAGACCCAAAGACTCAGCCTCATCGCGGGAGATACCAATGATCCTAAATGCCTTTACTTGGTTTCCACAGCATGAAGCCGAGAAAGATGAGAGCCGGGAGCACCAGCCTTGAGGGGAGAGCAGTACTCTATCAAGCTGTGGACAAAAGTTTTGCAAATTGTCAGGAGCAGTTGGGCCGAGGAAGGACTTTGCACGACGGAGGATGCCAAGTCGGCGACTGGCACTGGAGGCCAGGAATATTCTATCTTAGACGTTACTGAAGGAACAGTTTAGAAAAGAAAGAGTTTATTAAATCAAACCCCATGACCAAGATGCCTTCAGATCAAAAACAAACAAATCAAGTAGATCAAACAATGTATTGTTCCACAAACAGAGACTGATGTTACTGGTGTCTGTAACCATGAATGTCAAACACCAACCTTCATCACTTCTGGTCAATTTTACTCTGTACAAAATAAACATTTCACAAGTTCAAACTATACTTTGGGAACATCTTGTAGTACACATTGGCAAATGTCCGAAAAAGCAGAAATGAACATCGCTTTCCGTCTTGTTTTATCTCACAACCCATTAATCCCAAATACCAAACTTTAGAGCCCATGTAAAACGTATACTTGAGGAATACAAAAATAGACATACTGTATATCATGTTCGTCAAATCAAGAGCAGAAGATTTTTTTCTGCATTGTTATGCTACATCCAGAACAAAGTCTCATGGATTGGATAGAAAATCCACTTTTACCCAAGCAAACTATCATGTCACTGGGAAAGGAACAGTAATGATGCGTTCGAGTGTTCTACGGGGTTGTTTTGTGGAAAGCAAGTAGACAAACAGAGGCGTTTTATTTTGTACTGGCTCTAAGTAACGGAGCTGGTTGTGAGAAAGGTGAATGGAGCTGGTAAAGAGTCAACAGCCCTGAGTGGAAGCTAAAGTGGGGCAAAAGTTGCTGAAGCACAACTTTACAATCACAAAGTGCAAACAATATCAATCGGAGGAAGAAGAAAAAAAAAATTTTTTTTTTTTGGCAAATTACAATCAGAATTGTGCAGAATGCAGCACTCTAGGTGATTTACATCCCGGTGGAAAGAGAGAGAGAGGGGGATGAAGAAGAGCCAGGAGGAAGCGATTAATCTCCAAAGCCATAAAAACCAACAGCACCAATGCACTCACATTGCGGTGGACATTTGTCTCCTCACACGGCACACGTTGTTGAAAGCGGTCGAGCCTCATGCACTGTAGTGAGTGACGTAGTAGTCGTGCACATACATGAGGACGACAGCAGGCTGGCCAAGGATGAGTGAAAGCCACACTGCTGCATTTCCATAATAACCACTCAGCATTCGACCCCCGATGAAAGCAAGTGGTATCTAACGCATGGAGCAGAAATGCACAATTTAGAGTTAAGAAATGGAATTGTCCTTTCAGAAAAAAGAAAAAGTTTTTACTTTTGAGGCACATCAAAGTGCCCCATTTAGTCAAAAGGTTTCATTAAAACCACACACAAGCTCGACAAACAAGAAACACAATAGTCCAACACATGAGAGTAAAATATTGTTATGATTGTGGGGATAGATGGAAAATCTAGAAACGCATTGTGTAGAGTTGCTTGGTCCGTGGATGTGTAGGAGGCATCTCGATGTGAGTAAGTAGGGAACCTGTGAGCTTAAGTGTTAAGTGTCACCACACGAGGGGTGGTGCGGTGTTAATTCGCTTAGGGAGTAAGAATAAGTCCCCCAATATGCGATTGCCCTCTGATTTTTCCCTGTTTTTCTATTTCAAGATTGGCAATAAATGTGGGGAGCACGTCCCTAAAACCACAACAAACAGGCAGAAAGCCCCACCTTCAAAGGTTGCCCCCGAGGGACGATTGATGGGTGTGACGTCAGAAGCTGGCCGAGCAGGCAGAAGCCCCGCCTTCCCAGGTTGGGTGCGAGCAGGCCATACCCCAGAAGCGGAGGATAAATAGGACAGAGGAGAGTTGAGTTAAAAAGTGTGGCTTGCGCGCTTTTGGTGGAGAGCCGTGATCAATAGGCTGGCACATTTTGAGAGGCATCGGACTCATTAGGCTTAAGCATTGTGGGAGGCTTCTGACCGAATCGTTGAAGGGGAGGGCAGAGCGCATGTACGAGGCAGAGTCAGAGGTGAGAGCGGAGGTTGAGCGCATGCCGAGGATGATGACTCGACCATTGAATTTGTGTTGAGGTGATTTGGCTCACGTGGAGAAGCAAGACGCTGGCCTTTGGCTCTTGGTTGAGTCGGTGAGGATGATCGGCACACAAAGCCGTTACACTGGGGCTCTGACCCTTGGTGTGGAGTGCCGTTCATGGATTGCCTGGCATGCGTTTGTCCCACTACGAGAGAGTCCCACATTTTTGTGCGCGTAAGCACGTGCGAATAGGAACGCCTCGATTCCAAGTTTCACAAGGACCTGCTCTGGGCCAAGCGATGTACAAAAATACTTGAAAGGAATGGTTTTTGTACAAAATACTCGACTAAGATTTATTTACTTTATTATCATCATCATCATCATCATTACCTTTTGAATTATTGTCTGTTGTCAATATCAATTTATTTTAATTAAATGTAGAGGTATTCCTTTTAAGAAACTGCCATGTGCTGTCCTGGTGCAGCTCCCCTGTGCTGTGCTCCTCCTCGGTGGATCACCTCCACCATTGCGCCCACTTACCCACGCACGCATTAATCTCCGAGTCTCGGTTGAAGCCTTTAAGGGAGAAGCTTTGCCATCTGTCTCGGTCGGGGTTAAACCCCGCTGGACACGACAATATTGTTACGTTTGAGGGGGGGGGTATGCATTCAAAGGGTAATTAGGATGTTTAATTAGGTATGCCATGCTGTTCGAGTTTACCAGGATCTCGATGTAATAAGTAGCAATTCAGTGGTGATAAGTTGTCTAGTAAATGTTCATTTCTTCAAGGGGGAAATGATAAATGTCACGTAATTAGATAGGGACACGGGATAGGGTAAGTGTGTCTGCGTAAACCCCTTTTGGTATTCTCTGAAGACTGGCCGTGACGTCACAGGACAGTGCAGCGGATGGCTCCGCCCCGTGATCACGATTGGCGGAAGGCGATGGCGGTGGGCCAATAAACGGCTCGATTGGGAGTGACGAGGACGAAGGATAAAAAGGTTCTGTTCGGGGTCGAAAAGGAAGAGGAAGAATATTACAACCAGAACGATCGTGTTTTTTTGGTGTGGTTCCCTGTGGCGGCAGAGAGCGTCCTTGTTGTTGTGCTGAGTCGATAGTGTTCTTCATCGTGTCCTGGAGCCTTGCCGAGCCTCGTGCCTCACCTTGGTTGGCTCTGGGGTTCTGCTGACTCGGAGTACGGGGTCGAACGGACCTGCCTCCCTCTCCTGCTCGCAACTTGGCGCCAGAACTGGTTCCCTGGCGGCTGTAAGCGGACTTGGGCCAAGACCAGGAGGTCGACAGCACCACGGTTTCTCCTGCCCCCCTGACGAGAGCAAGGCCAGCTCGTCCGACGCCGATCCAGGGACAGTTGCGTCCACACCACGGTCCAGCCTGACCACCAGAAATAGCTACGTTGGTGTGTGTGTGTGTGTGTGTGTGTGTGTGTGTGTGTGTGTGTGTGTGTGTGTGTGTGTGTGTGTGTGTGTGTGTGTGTGTTTGGTGCCTTCGAGGGATTGAGAACTGTATATTCATTGGAATTGTCTGTGTTTTTCCCCACGCCCGATCCCACACCATCCCGTCGAATCGCCCCGGATCCCTCTTCTTGCCGAGTCTCGTTATTTCTGGTAATAATAAAAATAAATAAACATCATCAACTCAGTGAAAAGTGACTCGTGCCACCTTCCTCGTCCCGTTTGCGGTAGAGCGATTAGAACCGCCATGTTTGGGTTATAGAGAAATAAACCGCCTCCATCGCTTCGGCTCATTCTACGTTGGCGGGACTGTTCAAGTCCCGTGGACGTCACATTGGTGTCAGGGTGTTGGATGTTCGAACCCCTCTAAATTATATACCAGGATTAAAATTCGCCACGAATTGGAATCTAAAACCACTACAGAAAAGCGCGCGAGCGCGGGAAAATTTTGGCGGGATTTTTCAAATTTAAATTAATTGGCGGCAAATGGGACTTCTGCACCATGGCGGATGTGCAGATGTTTGAGGAGGAAGGCCACGTGTCTGGCAGCGAGTCGGGGGAAGAAGGGAGAGACGGGGGTAGGGTTGGAACCTCCCCCATTCCGAGCGTGGACCGTGCTTCATCGCCCGTAACGGAGCCGGCAGCGCCGGAAACCGGCACGATGACGATCTGGACAATGTTGGAACGTTTAATGAGTGCAATTGCAGCACAGGGGGCAAAAATGACGGCACAGGGGGCACAAATGATGGCACAGGGGGCAGAAATGACAGATCAATTGGGGGTAATGGGGGTACAGTTGGGTGCACGGATTGATTTAATGAGGGATGAATTGGGGGAAAAGATGGAGAAAATGAAAACTGAGATGCAGGAGTGTGTGGATGTTAAATTGGGAGAAATAAAGTAAATTCGAGGATAGATTGGAGGAAACAAAGGTAGAAATTACATTGGAGGGGGAAAATATACGGAAAAAAATTGGTAGATAAAATTGATGCAACGAACATTCGGGTTGATAAAGTGGATGAAAGCCTGGAACGTCATCGTGCCTGTGTGGATGCTCGTATGCAGCTGCAAGTTGAAGAGTGGGGAGAGCTGAGGAAGCAAGGGATGAATTTGGCGGAGGAGGTAAAAGGATTGGAGGCTCGTTTGGACGAACAAGATAAAATTATGAGCCAAGATTAAGTCTTGGATAAAGGCCTGGTAGAGCCGTCTTTTGCAAGTAGAGTGTCCGGGTTGGTTGAGGAGCAGCTACAAACTCGCGACGGAGCCTTGGAGGAGGTTGTGCGGGCCCAGAAGATCCTGCGGGAAGAGGTGAATCGGTCCATTCAACGTTTGGAACAGGAGGCAAAATTGACCCATGAGACCCTCACCACAAAACATCTTTGGCCACAGTGGGCTCCGAAATTGGATACGCAGCCACAAGGGTGTTTGATCCCTGGGCTGGATTCGGACAAGGGAGAAACTGAGAAGCGGGCCACCGTAAAAGTGATCCCCCTGGTAAATTTCGATGGGTCAGGGAGCGTTGAAGCTTTTCTGACGCAATTTGAGTGTATTTCCCGACTAAACGGGTGGAATGAGCGGGAACGTACAGGGAATTTGGTGGCAACGTTGCGGGGACCAGCCGCAGACGTGTTAAACGTGATCGCGGAGGGGATGTTGACCAGCTCCCACATTTGCGAGGCGCTGAGCAGTCGGTTTGGGTTCGCGGCAAACTGTGATCTGGTGCGGGCTCAGCTCCAGCACCGCAGATTAAAGCCGGGTGAGACAGTGCAGGAGCTGGCACAGGACATTTACCAATCAGTCAGGATCGCGTATCAGGACCTTACAGTGGAGGCATGGGACAGACTGGCACTAGAGAAATTTTTAGCTGCTCTTCCTGACCCTGAGGTCCGAGCGCTAGTGGAGTTACAGGATCCACCCACCGTTCACCGAGCGGCCGAGTGCGCGGCCAGGCTGGCCTCGTGGAGACGGCCGGGTCGGGTGCCCGAGAGGCCATCGGTGACGGTCCGACAGGCGGAGATCCAGGATCAAGGAGGGGAGCTGGGAGAAATTGGCATTAGCCAAATGTTTCAGGAAATTTGCCAGAAACTGTTAAGTTTGATAAGGGGTAATTCGGTAGTTGGTGCGCCAAAGCGGCGGGGTCCAGCCCAGCCAATAGAGCAATTAGATTATGGCCGAGGGGGTCCGGAACCGGAAGAGACATTACACCGATACCCACGGGGGCCTTTTATGGGGAGTTGTTTCCGGTGCGGGCGAAGAGGACACATGCAACGATATTGCCGGTACCCGGCGATGGAGAGACCCTCCAATAGACTTTCAAGCCCGGAGAGGATGAATCCTCCTGCTGAACCGCCAGGTCTATCCGAGATGCCCTTTCATAGGTCGGGTCCGGAGATCACTGTCGGGGGTCCGGGAGACTAGATCGGGCTGAGCATATAGGGCCATGCACGGCTGGTGAGATAGTGGCGAAGTGCCTCCTTTGGTTAAAAAAAAAAAAAAATTAATTGTGGGAAAATTGGCATGGGTTTGTAAGTTCTGCTGGATTTTAGAGTGACAATCGGGACAGTGGGTAATTGGTAACAAAGCGGGCACAAGTGGCTGTCCAATGGCTGGTGCGTGGATCAGGTGAGAAGTGCTGTGTGAGTTGTTTTAAGTTAAGAAGTGAAATGCATGGTGCACACATTGATTTTTTATTGGACATGGTGTGGTAACAGGGAAGGTCATGGTCGGCGAAGTGTTAGAAATGCAGGTGTCACATGTAAGGCCGATGGGGTGGGAGAGTCATGTGGGTTTTGTGGGTGGGGATGATGTGCTTGTCCACAGGGATTGCTGAAGCTCACGGTGAGCGTGAATTGCGACCCCCTTCAAGGAGATTCACCACCTGGTGGCTAATGGTGACAGTGTCTGGAGGCAAATGGGAGAGGGTCTGGTTGGGCGACCAAGGCGGGTAGGACCTTGGCGACCCAGGAAGGCCAGAGGAGCCAGTGAGACCCCTTCCAGAGTGTTGTACGGGATTAGAGGTGATGGCTACCAGGCGGGAGGGAATCAAAGGGAGCGGGGCGGAGAAGCGTCCGGGTTGGATTAAAGCTTACCTGTGGGCATGGTTGTAACCTGAGATGCCCCCATCATCTTGTGGTAACCCACCCCACGGCCATGACGGGATTCAGCCTGCATGATTAAAATGAGGACCATGACCTAGAAATGTGATGATGACCATGGTGTGAGAGTTGTGAAGATGTGTGAGTCCCACCCGATCCCGCACAACTTGACAGGTGCAGCAAGGGCATGATGTCCGCATAATTTTGGGGCAAGCAAATTTGAAAATTGGCTCCCCAGGTAACGCTGGGTCTATTAGCATCCACTGGGGGAGGCGGTCAAGTGTAAATATCCTGTGAATAGTGTCGTTAAGGCTTAGAGTAGGAATGTAAAGTATAAGTGTTGTGTTTTTGTGGAACCTTTTGTTTCCCCTCCCCAGATCACTGGAAGAGTGCTGGGCAAGAGCGATGATCCAGAAGATGGAGTGCAACTTCGCTCAGGGCTCTCATGTGATAAAATAAAACAAAAAAAACGAATGATTGTTTAGGCGAGGATAAGGCCATAAGGGGGTAGTACATTAAGCAGGATAGGTAAGTTAGCTGCGACTCGCTGCCCATTGCCCCTCCTACTTTATTTCGTTAGGTTAATTAGGTGTGAGTCAGTAAGTGTGAAGGCTGGTACGGTAGCGCCTGTGATATACCTTGCAGGAGCTGCGGTACCAGAGGAGGGGGCAGTGTTACGTTTGAGGGGGGGGGGTATGCATTCGAAGGGTAAATAGGATGTTTAATTAGGTATGCCATGCTGTTCGAGTTTACCAAGATCTCGATGTAATAAGTAGCAATTCAGTGGTGATAAGTTGTCTAGTAAATGTTCATTTCTTCAAGGGGGAAATGATAAATGTCACGTAATTAGATAGGGACACGGGATAGGGTAAGGGTGTCTGCGTAAACCCCTTTTGGTATTCTCTGAAGACTGGCCGTGACGTCACAGGACAGTGCAGCGGATGGCTCCGCCCCGTGATCACGATTGGCGGAAGGCGATGGCGGTGGGCCAATAAACGGCTCGATTGGGAGTGATGAGGACGAAGGATAAAAAGGTTCTGTTCGGGGTCGAAAAGGAAGAGGAAGAAGATTACAACCAGAACGATCGTGTTATTTTGGTGTGGTTCCCTGTGGCGGCAGAGAGCGTCCTTGTTGTTGTGCTGAGTCGATAGTGTTCTTCATCGTGTCCTGGAGCCTTGCCGAGCCTCGTGCCTCACCTTGGTTGGCTCTGGGGTTCTGCTGACTCGGAGTACGGGGTCGAACGGCGGGCGGACCTGCCTCCCTCTCCTGCTCGCAACTTGGCGCCAGAACTGGTTCCCTGGCGGCTGTAAGCGGACTTGGGCCAAGACCAGGAGGTCGACAGCACCACGGTTTCTCCTGCCCCCCTGACGAGAGCAAGGCCAGCTCGTCCGACGCCGATCCAGGGACAGTTGCGTCCACACCACGGTCCAGCCTGACCACCAGAAGTAGCGACGTGTGTGTGTGTGTGTGTGTGTGTGTGTGTGTGTGTGTGTGTGTGTGTGTGTGTGTGTGTGTGTGTGTGTGTGTGTGTGTGTGTGTGTGTGTGTGTGTGTGTGTGTGTGTGTGTGTGTGCGCGTGTGTGTGCTTGGTGCCTTAGAGGGATTGAGAACTGTATATTCATTGGAATTGTCTGTGTTTTTCCCCACGCCCGATCCCACACCATCCCGTCGAATCGCCCCGGATCCCTATTCTTGCCGAGTCTCGTTATTTCTGGTAATAATAAAAACAAATAAACATCATCAACTCAGTGAAAAGTGACTCGTGCCACCTTCCTCGTCCCGTTTGCGGTAGAGCGATTAGAACCGCCATGTTTGGGTTATAGAGAAATAAACCGCCTCCATCGCTTCGGCTCATTCTACGTTGGCGGGACTGTTCAAGTCCCGTGGACGTCACAATATATACTGTGTGCGTTGTTGGTTGTCATCTCCATTTGCGGGTTTGAGGAGGTGGAACAAAGTCCTCCCAGTACTCAAAGTATCCACCTCCAGTTCGGTGAGGGATCACAGTTCATGGAACAAGTTGTTCAACTTTGTTGTTCTCAGAGTTTTGTTCCGAAGGCTCTTTTCATGATAGTCACCGAACTCCGGAATGCCTCCAATTGTAGTTCCTTTGTGGTAATATTCCTGGAGATGGTTTTTTTAAATCTCATTGAGGTTCTTCTTTATCATTCCTGTTGCTCCAATTATCACTGGTGGTGAAATTTTGATGCTTTCAGCTTCTAAGATCTCTTGATCTCATTTTTGAGGTCCTGCTATTTGGTCATTTTCTTGATTTCTGCATTATTCAAGCCAAAATCACTGGGTACTGATCTCTCAATCAGCAATTGTCTTCGTTTTTGTCCCCGAGAACAATGTCCGGTCACAAGGCTTCGTTTTCCGCGTTCACGCTCGACGGGATAATCAGGTCGTACGTGACCATGACGTCCTTATTTTCAAGGATTGTCCTTGGTTCGTGTTTCCGTGAGTTTGCTGGAACTGGGATGTTGAGAAATTTTTGTCGATGTGCCAATGAATCTCTTTTCATACGTTATTGCGCCGTTGTGTGTAAAGTTGTTCTGATAATAGTTTTTTACATCCCGAAAGCAGATGACGAGTTTTGCGGCACACACTTTTCATGATTCGATTTCCAAAGGAAGAGCAAATTATTAAACATTGATAATCACCACAAACTTGAGCATCAAACTATGTACTGCCACAGTGCACAATTTCTTTGGTTCGACTATTACCTGCCGATCTAAAGCTGTGTTCTGGAGGACCACAGGTTGGTAAGTTTTTGCCACATTGTAATAAATAAACCAAAGCTAACCTCATGTTAATTATACATGTGCTAGCTGTGACCACCCAAGGTAAAAATAAATAAAATAAATGATCAGTACGCACGTACACACGCAGGCACCAGTTAATAGGGGGGGTTGGTGGGGCGAGTTGGAAAGTTATTAAAAGCCACAATGCAAAGTGAAGATTTATTGTTGGGGTCACTCACCTGTATTACCATTCCCATGAATGCCCAGAGACGAAACATCCTCAGTGGTACACTGACCAGGAACTGCACAAGGAACACGAGGGAGGCAAGGTGGGGAGAGACCACATGAGCCATGGTTTCTTTGAATCCTCATACTTTCCTTCTATTGCACTTGTTGCATCTACACAGCAGTACTGAAAGGATTTGCACACCAGACCCAAATTGATCATGAAACCTCCCAACCTTCATGTTTAACATCCTCCACCCCTCCCCATGATGCAAAGCAGCATGTGCTTTCCATAAAGGTATCTTGGTGCGACACTCTGGACCATGGTGCACCACTGGCTTTGACGCAAAGAGAGGGCAGGCTCATCATAACAACATCTATCAGCATAACAACAGACCTTGCCCATAACACTATGTTAAGAAACCGTTGAAAGGACGACGACGATGAAACTATGCGGTGACCAATCCAGAACACAAACTTAAAACTCAACTGAATCAATCACTCTGGGACATCTTGGAATGCCACATTAGAAGGAATGGTGTGATATTACACCTAATATTTACCAAAAAAGTTGTATTATTTCATATGCAGCCTGTGGTTGCTAGTTGCATCATTGCTGACAGTACGGCTGTGCCGCTGATGCAGTACCACACTGTTTCCAGTAGGCTGGTACTCATTTTTCTGACCTCAGAAGGATGACAGGCTGAGTGAACCCCACCTGGTATTTATTTAATGGAAACAGGATTTGAACTCAGGACGCGAGGATCCTAAGCCTGCCACCCTAACCATAAAGCCAACACCAAGCTGCCTACAAATTGATATATCTCACGCGCACACACATACACCAATTCAGATTCAATCCTAAACAAGGCTGCAGCTTTCACATATAAACACAAGTGCAAGAGCCAACTATGAAATCCCAATTCATAACACAAGGGCCTCTTCACCAACACAATACATTGATGAGTAAAGGAACTGGCAATTCTTGCTGGAGCTTGAAGAAATTAATACAGGGTTCCCACTCAATCTCAAAATGAAATTCCCTGACATTCCCTGAATATGTTGGTAAAGATTCCCTTACCTATTCAAACGTAAAAATTTATAAAGTTGTTTTAGTCGGCTCCTCCCCTACACCGACTCCTTTCCATCACCATTTTGATTTATACATGGTGTACATGCAATCATTAACCTCCGCCATCTTCGAAGATGGATGGAGGTTACTGTTTTCACCCCATTCTGTTTGTTTGTTTGTTTGTGAACAGTATTACGGAAAAACTCCGATGGATTTTGACGAAACTTAGTGGGGGGGGGTTAGGTATGGTCCAAGGATCATGCCATTAAATTTTGGACTTGGTCCCCCCCCAAAAAAAATTGTTAGAGAAAAAAAAAAGTATTTTTTTTTTGCATTTCTACGTTTTAAGTGATTTTCAACCCCCCCCAAAAAGTTTTTTTTTGCATTTCTACATGTTTTAAGTGATTTCCAACCCACCCCCCCCCCCAAAAAAAAAAAGAGAAAAAAAAATTTGCAACTTTTTTTTCAACAAAATTGATTTTTTTTTTTTTGCATTTTTACATGTTTTAAGTGACTTCCAACCCCCCCCCCCCAAAAAAAAATGGAGAAAAGAACTATAACTCTGTCAGCACTGTTGACATCATATTTAATGAATAAGATATAAGGTTCACTTGAGTGACCCAGCAGTATTGGCGGCGGAGGTTTTGCACTCTCCCGAGTGATCCCCCTCTAGTTTTCAATTCTTTTCTTCTTTTTAAAATGCCAATACTAGCAGAAAATTGTGTCCGCTTCAAAATTGATTTGAATCGTAAAATATGTAGGCGTGCTTTAGACAACTTCTGAATACCATTTTTGTTGGGAAATTAAACTGATTCTTCATTTGGGTGTTAACTTCGGTCTTTTTGAAAATGGTCCAGAAAGTATACTTTCCCAGCTAGTACTGGCATTTTAATTTTTTTTTTATTAATCTAAAACTTGCAAAACACAAATCATACCAATGTCAAACGTGCCAGGTACCATGACGAGATCAGAATTATATCAGAAAAATTTTAGCAACATTTAGAACATCTAAATCTTGGAAAATAACAACGAAACGTTGATATTGTTAATGTGACATTGCAGACAAGCGAGAACACCCGATGATATTGCAGAAATTACTAACAGACTACTACATTGTACATTTTTCTACAAGCATCTGGTCCTAAAAAGGACCGTTTGTTGAACTTCTACGGTTAGGTGGGTACTCCTGTACCATTCCCTGCGGATGCAGGGACGCTCACCGCCGCAGAAGTGAAATTACTCAAATGTTACATGGGAAGTTGCAGTAACAATCGAGATGTTATATACTAGAATTGCGAAAATGTCAATAACATCAAGCAGCGTGTGTAGCTTAGAATTATATAGTCGGCAAAAACTAGCAATTAAGGAAACAAATGTGAATTGTTTGAGTAACGTTATTACAATAGTTAACATGTACAGTATGGACAGTTGCTTACATTAAGTGAAATGTCAGTTTGTTACTTCTTTAGTTTCTGTAGTTCTGCTATTTCCATATCAACCTTCTGAGATTCAGTTGCTGCTTCTTCCATAAATTTTGCCTTTTTAGTCTGAAGCACTTTTATCTGCTCACATGCTTTCTTTTTAGCTGCAGTCTTTTGATCGAGCTCACTTGTGGCTTTACGTTTACATTCCAGTGCTGCTTGATACCTGGCATCAGAACCCCTGACATTCATCAATGGTGGCTTATCAATGTTCACAGAGGTGACTCCACCTTCTGCCTGCACAGCATCATGAAAAGCATCTGCCTGCACAGCAAACAATTCATGAAAAGAGGAATAAAGAAAACTTTTATAATCATGAACAAAATAATTGACTGGGTGTAAAGGGTACTAATTAAGATTAGGCACTAATCACACATTTCCCTGACCAACAAAAAAAAATCCCTGACTTTCCTTGACCAACCTCAATTCCCTGACTTTCCAGGTCAGTGGGAACCCTGTAATAGCCCAGGCATTTCTATCACACGATATACCGGAACAAAAGTGTCACACAAGTCGCATAACATTATTTTAATTACACAATATACAAAACGAGCTTCTCCAAAACGTTATAATTTGTTCCTGGCCAAAGGCTCCATCATGATGCACGACCAAGTATTCTCCATTTGTGCATTGTTTCTACATTACAACAAACATGAGCCAAGTCAGGGTATCATTGATGAGCAAGTTGGTGGAAGACCTGCAAAAAGGGGCACGACCCTTTCTCCCACGTACAATAACCTCCCAATCCAATCACACTATTCCTTCCAGTCCATAAATGTTGAGGATCACCATTAGATCCCATAACCGATCAACAATCCTCTTGACTTTGTTCACATGCATGTCGCACATCCAACTGTTCCTGACCATTCTACAACCAGTCCATTAACCTTCAACCAATCCGACCATATGGAGACTGAAAGTGGAGCACTTTGAAACAGTACCTGTGATAGATGTGTGTTGAATAAGCAATTAAACAATCACTGCCCCCCCCCCCATTAGTCTACCAGGTTCCAAAGGCTTTTACCTCGTGAAAAAATGCCGATAGGAGAAACACCGCCATTTGAGCATGCCACCTTTTCACACCTGCATGAATGAGGGGCTTATAGAAGTGCCTGCAACAAAATGCACAGAGAACAGACATCAGGCATTGTTGCAATTTAAACGTTGTAAAGTTGCAAAAAAAGGAAGGACACCTTTTTCTCCAACAGCCTGATCTCAGACCATCAGTTTGGTTTCCATCAAGGTCACTCCACCCCGGATGTGCTGCTACGGCTCTCCCAAAGATGAATGGAGGTCCTGACTCTCAGACGAGATCAGAGACATCTCTCTGGACTTAAGCAAATGACAGTGCGGTACCCCGCCTTGCTTTCCAACCTCTCTGCCTACAGTATTGAAGGCCACCTCCTCTCTTGGGTTGCCGACTTCCACCTCTCTCGTAGTCAGCACGTGCCTCTCAATAGGATACCATCATCTTTCCTCATTGAGGCGAGAGTGTTCCCTGGCAGTTTCTTCGGCCCAGTCTTGTTCCTAATCTTAAAAATGATCTCCGATTCTCTGGCAAACCCTCATCATTTGCTGTCGACTCTACCCTCTGTTGTAGCGACTCTCAGATGGGAAGGCAGCTGCATATTCCCTCTCTGCACACCTTGATAGAACCAGCAGCTGGTCAAACAGATGGAAAATGGCTTTCAAACCTGGCAAATCTCATAATCTCACTCTGTCTTTCCAAAAAGGACCATGTAGCAAACCCTCCCATTTACTTTGAGGGGCTGAACTTGAAGAGGTTTGTAACAAACTGTAGGGCCTCACCATCAACCAAGATCTCGATTGGGAAACCCACACATCAGAGTTTGCCTACAAAGCCAACTGTGGAAAACGAATCCTCTATCGTGTCAAGTCTTCACTTGGCAAATCCAAACTTCGAACAACCTACAAGGTCTTAATCAGTCGCTCAACGGAGTACTACTCTGTCCTTTGCTCTGGTGTCCTAGTCACATACTTTCACGTCTTGACGTCACAAAGTCCAAAGCCCCAAGATAATTGGACTCTCTCACAATGAAGCTCACTCTCTGGGTATGTTGCTCCCACTCCCATCTCAGAGGCAGGTTTGATGGCCTCTCTGGTCTTGCAGCCTCCGTCCCTTCTGTGACCCCCATGTTCTCCATGGCACACACACATACTGCCAGTAAACCATTTATTGTGAAATTCTAAAAATCCAGGTTCACTGCTCACCTCTACTCATTTGTTCAACTTTTCTATCACTTGTATAACCAACCTCCTCAGTGTGTTCAATCCCTCTTCCCTCCAATGCTTCAAGATGGCTGTTCACCTACTCCTCAGGTCTGCTCTGTCCTGTTCCACCTTTTAAAATGGATTATATTAGAATGAGAACATCTCAGCTGCCATTCTAACATCATCCATTTCGATTGAAACAATACTGTGACAACCCTGCGCTCGTGAAGCAAAATGCAAGGTGAAGCGATCAGTAGCATATGTACGTATGGCGTACGTCGTGTCTGCATTTTGTTCAAAGCGTACATCGAAAACCGTTCAGCGGAGGAAATTGAAACTTTACCACGTGTTTCATGACCATGTGATTTCATGATCACTCGAGGTCAACATAGGCCAAATTTTTTTTTAAACCTCAATTTTCATCCGATTGACTTAAAATATGAAGAGAATTTGCATATAAGGTCACTGAATTCAACCATTTTTGAGGTCAACAGGCCAAAAGGTCAACATAGGCCGAATTTCTAAAATTGTCAATTTTCATCCGATTGACTTGAAATTGGAACAGCATTTTCACATCACTTCAATTAATTCAACCACCAATTCTTTTTGAGGTCAACATAAGCCAAATTTATGAAATCCTCAATTTTCATCCGAACGACTTGAAATTTGAACAGGATTTTCATTAAAATGACCATCCTGTGTCATATGGTCTTGTCGCCATATATTGACACAAGGGAAATATCTTTGAAAATCTTCTTAGGAGAAACCACTTAACTGATCAATTTCAAAATTTAACAAATTCATCAACAACCCATGGGAAATATGGTTTGATAAATATGACGTCATAGGTCACGTGGTCTGGCAGTCATATTGGATCAAAGAAAAAAAGAAAAAAAAAAAAAAGCCAAAGAGTTGGCTCGCACAAAGTCCTTTTCAAGAATGTGCAGGGTATGCATTCGATGAATAGCATCTAATTTTTTGGGGGGTTTTTACCCAAATTGCGACACCTCATTTTCTCTTTCCCATCTCCTATTCCTATATATATATATATATATATATATATATATATATATATATATATATATATATATATATATATATATATATATATATATATATATATATATATATATATATATATATATATATATATATGTCAAAGACTCCACCCATTCACTGATTTTTGACTTCTGCAACGATATGTTGTGTTGTTCCTTCTATCGGCTGCTCCCGTTTGGGGTCGCCACAGCGGATCATCCGTTATGATCCGCATACTGATTAGGCACAGGTTTTACGCCGGATGCCCTTCCTGACGCAACCCTGGTCGCCTCTTATGACACAGGGATAAGGATTGGGTTTCGCCACGATTCCGGGCTGCCCTACACCCTCTCATAGAGCGGCCCAGCGCAGGGCCCCGTCCTCAAGCGATCCTCCAACCCAAACCTCCGAATAGCCGGATTACAGGCGCACGCCACTACGCCCAGTACTTCTGCAACGATATCACAATCCTTGTAACCTAGTAGTTTCCAAGCTCCTCTATCCTGCGATGAAACTCTTGGCATGAATCATGAATATTTGAACTCCTCCTTTCTCCTGTCATTTTTCGTACCTGCTCAACAAATCTTGGAGGGCCTGCTTTTCCCCCTTGTTTCAGACATATTGGTAAATTCACCATTGCATAACAGCTCTCTGCTACACCCTCAGAAGGTCATACATATTCATCGAATGAACTATTGCTTGTCTGACTCCTGATAAATAAGTTTCCACTCACCTCCACTCCTTTGTCTTTCTTTCCCAATTATGCAATCACCTCTCTTGATGTTTAATCTCTCTTCCATTCAGTTCTTTAAGCCAATATGTGGGTTATCTACTGTATATCTCTCTCTACCTCTCTCTCTCTCCTCCCCCCAATAACCTTCCACTTTTGTTATCAAATTCCTACCTGAACATGTATGCCTTAACTTAAGCATGACGGATTAAAAGCCAACAATCAGATTATGTGTAAAATACGGTATTAGTATTAAACATCAGAATTAACACAATTTTAAATATCTTATCAAAGTTTGAGAATAAAAATGTATACGAAGTAAGACTCAGTATTGCGACTGCAGTGAGCTGGGTGAAGGGAGAAAGAGGGGAGAACCTTTGCATTACATTGATGAAAATCAAGTTAAAGAAAGGTGTTGGACTGACGGAACAAATGCTATGAAGGGGAAGACAGTGGTAGTTTATTTTATGCAATATGGTCTTGCTTTGGAATCATAAATAGCATCCCACATATTTGTTGTTACCTCTGCCGGTCTGCAGGATATCTCAAAAACTTGTGGACGGATCCAGATGATATTTGGTGGGCAGGTTGGGTGTGTGACAAAAGACGAACCGATTAGATGTTGGTGAAGATCTAGATCCGGAACTGAATACTCGAATTTTTTAAGTGATTCTTCACCATTGAGAGATAGGGCCAAAAAACTACAGTGTGTATATATAGCATGATATTTCAAAAATGTAATGGGCCTGATGTGTTCTCGTAGATCAGGCATTATGTGGAGGAGGTATGCGCTCTACCAAGTGCCCTTCTTGTCAAAATGATTTCTGTTTTTGTATTAATACAACTAATCAAAGTAGAGAAGAGGATGAAGAAATCAAAATAGGGAGTTGCCTGGATGTTTAAGAGATTAAAAAATATATATATATTAAAATAAAAAAAGGATTCACGATCACATGACGTGTGATTTGAGGTTGGGAGAAAGAAGGGGAGAGGGGGTCACTCAGCCTTACCGGACACACCACTTGTGTACCGGTATGTTCCAGTTTTGCCAGAAGTATACCACAGTCTCAGAATTCCTGAAGGAAAAAAAAAAGATCACAAGCACAACATTCAGGTTAAAATGGTCGACACCAAGTAGTACATTCAGCACTCAGTGCCACAATGAGCACATATAGGGGGAAAGGTCAGCAAAAGGAATTTTATTGGATGTTAATGTAATTCAGAGGATGAAAAAAAAATTAATCTGACAGCAATGATATACTTTGTATGTGTTAAATCTGCTACCTGTCCTAAAACAACACAAAAGCAACCCAGTGAGTGGCAAGCTAAGGATACTAGAAAGCAGAGTGATGGGAGAGGGGGTAAACAAAATCAAATTTCAACAATTAATAGGTTCATAAGACTTCTCGATTACCTTTTCTCAATTATAGTTTGTACTGGCTTCCATATGCGCTGGATACAAGGGACATTGCATAGTATAGTACTCCAGGCTAGTGTAGTGGTGCCACATACCTTCACAAAAAATAAACTGTGGCCAAGTGAAAAACACACGGACAAAGGGCATGCTCAACCAAAAATGTAAAGAGAGGAGAAAAAAAAATTAATTAAAAACTAGAACTGCCACTTTATAACTGCTGGCAGTGATGACCGGGTACCCAGTCCATCCGCCTTTGACCCAACGTGAGATTTAAATCAGTCGCAATTTTCGCATTGAAAGGATAAGCGGTGCCAGAGAAAACATAATTTAATGGTGATACAAACACAGGCATGCTTCGAGACGGTGCGGAACAGGCGAGTTACGAACCGGGCAGCACAAAGCGTTCAATTTCGTTATTACGAAAAAAAAATTAATTAAAAATAAACCCGAGGGCAAGAATCACCTCACTTTGTATCACACTGTTACAGCCGTCAGGCAGGCCAATTGCCTGGTCCGAATCCTGACAACCGTTAAAGTGGTCAAGCCGGTCCAGACGCTCCAAGCAGGTTCACGGGCCTACTTGCCATGCTACCGTACTTCGATGGAATGTCTGAGCCGGCTAAGCGATGTGCTGGTACTCCCTCACAGCCGGCACCAAATGGCAGTACAAGCGGTTCCCACGCCGGCCACGGGGTGTGTTTCATGTTAATCACCCTCAACGTAATCTGTCCTTTAAAATACTAAAGCAGTTTGTGATCAGGGCAATTAAAATCATTCAGAAACTAAGTGACAATGTGTGATTTATTTAAACGAGGGACACGAGAGAATTCATTTAAACAGTATTTACAAACGAAACGCAAGCCCCGGGCAGCGTGCATTCGGTAGATCCTTAACGAGATAATCCTTAAGCAATCAGGAACACCACTGTGGAACGACCAAGGAAAATTAACAAGACAAGGAATACCCCTTGCGACAAAGTCGTGGACCGTGTGACCTTTGTGTGGCTAAACAATGGTAATGTTTGCATCTCCACGCTGCAGGTCAGCACCCCAGCTCTCCAGAATCCCGTCCAGCCGACAGTGGGAACAACCAGGGCTGGACAGCAAATGAAACTGTCATGGAACGGGAGTCAGAAGCCACGAACCACCAGCTCGCTGTTCTGCATGATGTGGGTGAATCCCCCCAGGCCCTCCTTGAAACGTGGCAACGTTTTACATCGAGGTCCAAGGCACCACTGCTCCAGTTACCTCAACTTCTATCTCCTCGGGTTACATTTCTCCCTGTGATGCAGTTCCGTCTAGTCCGCCCCGTGCCGATTGACGATACGGCCGACAATAAAGGCGCGCTCCACCCTTGAACTCCGCACAAGTTCTGTGAACATGGCCGGGGCGTTCCCTTTTGCACCAAAACCTGCCTTCGCAACAAACCGTGCACCCACAGCCTGTTATTTCACCAAAAAGTACAGAGGACAGATTACAGAGGGATAAAACATTAAAAAAGGTTCCAAGGGAAAGCGGTTTTAGACACGAACATGCAGTAAAGGAAGATGGCTACTTTCTATTCAAATGATGACACATTTCTTAATATGCCAACTTTTCCTCATGCTTACACTAAACTTACAACAAACATGCAGTATGGAAATAACTATCGTTATGCTACACAATGTTAACCCTGAGAAGGCATTCCCACAATACCATGCATGAGATTTACATTTCTACTATAAATATGCTCCATCTGACTACATCTCTACTTATTCTTTCTGGTTTGCCTTGAATTTATATTTTCCAAATCATAAAACCCACCTTTGCTATATGTGAACAGTAATCAACAGATTCCTCAAAAAACAATTGTATATATACAATGTCATGTCCACACAGGTTAAGACCGAGCTGGATGGGGAGCCGAACGGTTCTACCTTGGAGGTGAACACGTGATCCTTGGAGATTATGGCGCGCGCCTGATGGAGAGCGGCAAGGACGCGTAGCAGACGGAGGCACACGGGTTTACACTCAAACCCACAATGAATAGACAGACACAAACAAATTTAATAAATAGGGTTTACTGAACATAAATCAAAGCGTAATTACAAAAATAAAACATGAGGTAAACTCAAGCTAATTTTGAGACACCTCCACACAGACACAAAAACAGACAAGGGGAAAGACAAAATAAAAGAAAATCCCTTCCTTTATTCTGGCACTTAGCTGGGTATCCAGAGATGATCTTTGAGGAGCTTGGGGGTCGAACCGCATCGTCCTGTGCAGGAAACCACACCCAAAATGGTGCCGAGCCACTCTCTGGGCAGGAAACGTACGCGGTAATTCACGTGGATGGTCCTCCTTCATTAAGGGCTCACAAACATTCGTACATTTTATTCTCACGATCGAATGTGCCGACCCCGCTCCACTCTTGCACCATGTCCGCTCAACGATGGCTCACCTTCCTCCTCAAACACACAACGGGATAACGCCAAGTTCGCTGAAAGACACGCTCCTGTTTTCCTCTCTCCCTCTCATAAATGTACACTTCGCCATTTAGCCCAACAGACAATGGCTAGTGTCTTGCTCCAGCACGCGGGCAAATTCACAGCACAAACACGAGAATCGCACAGCATTCTTCACCGTGTCGAGGAGAAGCAACTGTCATCTCCTCATTCTCGCACCTTCTGACATCCACCGACCAATCATAAGCTTTGGGGCGTAGTCCGTTAGCCCGAAGCCAAGGCAGGGTTTCTTGCCTTCCGGAAATGTTCGGCCCTGTTGTTGTTGTTGAAAGCATGGTTCTTTTATTTCCGGTTTTGTAAATGCAAAAACATAGGAAAAGGTCACAGGGGCAATCACATACTGGGAGGAATTAGCTTTAATCTCCAACACAGCACCACCACCCGTACGGTGACAAGTAATCTTAAGCTCACAGTTTTCTCTACTTAAATTACATCGAGATGTCTTCTGCTCGTCCACGGACCATGCTACCCGATACAATCCTAGCTTTACTATGAAATTCCTCCAACTACCCCACAAACAATACAATATCATGACTACACTTGGAAACTGAAATATACCCAACACCCTGTTGCTCCTCCAGAACGTGTCCCTCTTAACAGGCCCTTCAATAATGGCTTAATCGCTCACTTCCGTCAAACAAATAAAATAAATAGTTTACATATGATCAAAGCAAAGACCCAAAACAATGGGCTCTCAGAAACGTACCACCAGTCTCGGTAAAACTCGCGATCACCAAAGCGCAGGAGCTCAGCCACAACATTCAGGGTTGAGTGGAAGAACCAGTAAAAGAAAATAAGCCAAATGAGGTGGTTCGGCACCTAGTGGGGGTACAACAGCGCAAAAGTAAACGAGAATTTCAGATGGTAAGGAGAACCAAACAAGCACAGAGCCCATGATTGATAAATTACAAATAAGAAATGTAAGGGTCTGGTTCAACGAAAGAATTTAAATTTTAAAAACGCAATGGGAAAGAAAAATCAAGTGGCAACTTAACAGACAGACAGACAATTTCAAAATTGCAAACCCAAACGGTACCCATGGCATGAAAGATCAAAGTTTCCCAAAAGCTTGCCTCAGTGTTGGAACATGACAAACATTCAGGAATTTAAATCAGGAAAAGTTGACTTGCCCAAGGTTTCCTCCCAAGAGCTGAAATGTAATCAGGCGCCATACATTTCACAAATGTGCAACATCAATGAGCAAACTCTCAATCAACGAAGGTGGAGAGTGGCCTCTCGGACTCAAGAGAACGATTCCACCACGAGTTTGAAATACAGTTCACCACTTGAGTAATATTTACGATCCAACGGTCAGTGAATCGATCCAACTTGGGTTTATGGTGCAAACTATTTTATGAAGCTGAAATTTTGGATGAAGGGCAACATTTAATTTTCCAAGGTTTTAAAACGTCATTCAGCATTACATAATGAAGGAAGTGATAGGCTAGGGGTGCCAAATGTGAATGACACGAGAGTCCTCCATCTGTATTTCAAAAGACAGATCAACACCATCTTGGAATAATAATAATAATCATCATCAGGTATGTCACTGTTGCAGTGCAGATGCTGAAATGAGATCTCTCCAAACATTCTTATACAACACCATTGTTGCAGCCTCATCAAACATAAAACCCAAACAGAACAGTAGCAATATGATGGTATACTCCCACCTTGTGTGTGGGTGGCCTCGAAGAAGCTTCTGTCTGGGATACGAGTAAATAAGAAAACTGCAGCTTCGTTATCTTTGTGACAGCAAAGATGTCCAAACCAGGACAGTTGTGCATGGTTCACGAGAGTAGAAGGCTCTGCAAGTCGAGATATTTCATGGACTTCTCGTTTTGTGATGTGGTCCTGTCAAGGTATTCTTAGGATGTACCTGATAGCTCGCATGTTGAAGCCATCTATGCAAGCATCAATTACTTTGATACTTGTCCACGATTCGCACCTGCATCAAAAAATTTGGACCAATTGGGACTCCATACAGCCAGATATTCAGGAGTTGGTTGATAGAAGACTTCCATATTGGAGAAAGTGAGGCGAATGCTAATTGGGCGAGAGTCGCAGAGCAACACACTTTCGGCATTGAGCCTTTGAAAATGTTATTCTGGAGCCATGGTATTCAAACTCTGTTACTGTATCTATAGAGTGTGCATCAACGATGACTATTGTAGGTGCTCGGGTTTCATGAACTAAGTGACTGGATCTTTGTCTTCGGTCATTTAACTACCAGGTCAAAGGTGTCTGCTGAAGTCCTGAAAGGCCGAGATGATAATATGGTTACGGATTTCTGGGTGAGCGCAGGGTTCATGATGCCAATCCCCACCTCTTTCATACTCTGAAATAGATGCAATCTGGGTCTGTCATACCGAGGGAGGGGGGGGGGGAATCTGGTTCAATCCAAGCAATTTAGAGAGAGCTCACCAAGTGGTGTATGCACTCAAGCAAAAACACTCCAACGAAATGGTTGAGGCAAGCACTGTAACGCCACGACTTAAAAACATCGATTGATGAGGAACAGCTGGCTTGGCAAGCAACAAAAAGTATACAGCGATTCATCGGTATGAAAATCAGCAATCAATGATCAGCCATCAGCGATTCATAGGTATGAAGCTCTATCGTACAGAAACCGAGTCAACCTCTTCCAAGGCAAGGCATTTTTAGAAGGCCGAATCAAAATTACGGCGGAGACCCCGACGAGGTGAAGTTAGGCTGACGAAGGATAAACCTTTCATGAAGGTAAGCCATTAATTATCTTAAAAAAGTGGCGTTTGAATTTACCCAAATATCCAGTCTTCATTAATGCACTCCCTTGGCGTTCCCTTAGTATGCATTCAAAGTTTTGGGCCACTAGGTTTAATGGTTCTAGAATTATGAACGGACACACAGTGTGTATGTGTCGGTGCGATGTCGGGAGAGATGTGGCGGAGTATAGGAAAGGGTGTGAGGTGCGTATCAGTACCTCCCCTAGCTGGGACAGATGTTAATTGGTGATAGCTCTCTTGGACTATTTGTGCATCTCAAGTAGATGGATTGGGGGGTGGGGGGGTTAAGAGACAGAGACAAAGGCAGATCATGAAATCAGTATAGAGCCACTGCGCATCAAAAGCTTCATGTCGCCGTCTGCTTGCGGAGCCTTGCCCCAGGGTGACTGCTCTCACCCCGTCCTTTAGCTCAAATGGCAGAAAGGCAGTCTTGGTTCAGCTCAAACAAGTGGGCAGGCAATCTCAGGACCATGTCCAGGTGCTTGGCGTGCGAGTCAGCACTCATCTCTGGCATGGTATGGCTTTTATTCGTCCTGGATGGGGAATATGTCCGAGGGGAACGAGGGTCACCGGGGCACTCTGACACCATGTGAGGCAGGGCTTCGGAAAGCAAGGGTCGCTCCGCACTCTTTGACCCTTGCACGTCATGTCCCCATTGGTGTGTGCATCCTCGTGGAACACTGTTGGCTACAGCTTGGTGCAGGCACCCAGTCGTTGTAGGTTATGCTGTGGCACGTTGTAGATTATGCATCCAATGCAGGAATGACCTAGTTACATGATAATTATGGTGTCGATGTGATGTAATGAGTGTATGGTTTGTGGGACGGTGTGAGGGGAAGGATGAGAAAAAGGAATTTGGATGGATGGATGGATGGGGGAAAGTTGGAAAGTGGGAAAATCACAACAGGGATAGAACCTGCTCATACTTAACACATTTTCCCCAATCCCTGATACAAGGGGAAAGCACCTGACCAAGCACAATTACTTAGGAGCTATCTAAGGGTTCTTTTTTGTGTTGAGTGGTACACCCCAGGGTCCTTTTCCATCACTGGCACAATGTCAACAGACTCTGCCAGAAAGATTACATCATGTGCACAGTCAAGTTCAGTGAAGATCTTGCCATTTCCAAGATAGATTCCTCAGTGCCTGCTCCCATTTTGGTGTATGTTCCATTGTATGATCAATGGCTGTAAGGAACAAAGTTGGTGCTAGTGCACGTCCAATGAATTAGAAGGATGACAATTCACTTCCAACTCGGCCACAGCTTTCCATAAGTGTAAAGTTCCCGGATAAATCTGCCGATCTTATGCGGTGTACCAGCAGCTTCTAAACGAAGTCAAAGGCAGTCTCTGATAAGGAAACACCTTCATAAATCGATGCAAGCAGAAAAACCTGGGCGATCATACTCGGCATTTTTCTGCTATCTGGTGCAAGAACATTTGTTCTGTTGTTGATCCGTTTCTTGCAAAGCCCGCTTGGAATGGGGGGGGGGGGAATGGGGACGATGAGGAAACGAGGCTTTCCTGGGTATTAACCATTTGTGGTGGACTGTGATAATAAAATTGGCAGAAGGATAGCTCCATTGATAAGAGGCCAACTTCGCGTATTCATTCAGATGTATGTTGGACTGGGATCGGTTACGAGTTCGAGCCACAAGTGCAAACGATTGTTTTGCCAATGTTGTAAGGGCCGCGGTTGTGCCACTGATGGTATGTGGGTGGCAAGGGTGGCAGGATGTAATAGATCAACAAACAAAATCAGGCAGAGGGAAAAAAAGTGGGATGAAAAAAAAAGAAGTATGCAGCAGCACATGGAGTTTTTTTTTTTTTTTTTTTTTTTTTTTTTGTATACCTTGGTCGAGGCTCGTATGAGAGCTAACACACAACTCACAGCAAAAAAAATTGAATTGTAGAAGAGTGAGAGAAGGGATTAAGTGGGTGTAGTATAGCTCAGTTGTGGAAATGGGAGACAAAATGAAGTGGCGGTGCACAGCAGACTTGTAATTCAGTAGGGAAGAGCTCGCAACAACAATGGAAGACAGTTTCACATGCGAGCAATGAAGGATTTGAAAGAATCGAGGTCGAGTTTGCCCTTAGGGAGAGTAACAGGTGATACAATGGATTTTTTTCAATGAAAAGGAAATGCACTGACTGTGGGGAAGTGGGGCATACACGAACAGGAAAAGAGGTAGAGAGGAAACAAGTGATGAACTTGAACGAAGCCCAAAGGAGCAGGCAGCCCGGACAAAGGACAAACTCAGCACAAAGGCAAGTGAAAAGGCACACAAGATGTGCAAGTACATCACATCGACAAAATAACACCAACTGTTAAACAAAAAAATTCCAGAGCAGGTATCCTCAGCCAGAAAACAGGGTTAACTCGAAGGGCACTCGGTAGAGCGCATACCTCTGCCAGGCTGATTAGTTTACGTTTTGTATTCCACCGAAAGGCCGGATCTGGATTTAGACCCGAACTAAAATTTAATCGGATTTTTCTTGTCACCTAAAACTAAATCATCCAACAAGTTTTGTCCGAATCCATCCATTACCTTTTGAGATATTGTGCTATGTATCATTTTCGCCCAACCACTCAATGGTTTAAAAAAAAAATAAAAACATTCTCCGATCCAGATTCGGATTTTCAATATCGAATCAATTCTTCCTCGTTAGACCTCCAACCTGCGCACCAAGTTTCATCCAAATCTGTCCACAACTTTTTGAGATATTCTGCTATATGTCGTTTTTGGCCCAATCTCCGAATCGTGAAAAGTCCTTTTAAAAATTCTCGGATCCAAATCCGGATCATCATCAGAATAGAATAATTTTGTCCGTGTCACTTATCCAAGCTCGCCATCAAAATTTGTCTGAATCCGTCCAACTTTTTGAGATATCTTGTTCACAAACAAACAAACAGACAGACAGGGGTGAAAACAACCTCCATCCACCTTTGGTGGCAGAGGTAATTAGGATGGAAAAAAAAAGAAGAAAACAAAATTGATAAAGAAAGAAATAAAGAAATAAACACATAAAGAAATAAATAATCCAAAAGGTGAAAATATTGAAGCATATTGGAGACTTAGGATACTCACTGCTAACTTCAGCATGCGCTCCATCACTCGAGAGAGATCCATCATCTGAAAAAAAAAACACGTGGACACATCTTAAGGACAGACTGGATCATCAACAGAAGTGCTCCAAAAGGGCTTTCTACCAAATAAGGTGCGTTTACTGGAGTTCTGGCACAACCAGCGAACTAAACCTTCTAATAAAGACAGACAAACATGCAAATAGACGGACAAAACCGAGACATAAACTTTGAATAGAATGCTCCCTGAGACCAGCAAAGAACTCCCATCCATTCTATAATGAAACTGAACAAATAAAATAAAATAAAATAAAAAACAGAAACCTGAAATTACATTTTGATTTCATTATAATAATGGACGATCACCAAATACAGATAGGTATTTCACAAGATTATCAGTAAGGGAACATTCATCCTATGTTCCCATTCACCAGACAAGACCCTAATTGTACATACCATAAGTGGTTGCATTGAATTTCTGATCGTAGGAACCATCCACTGGAAGAGAGAAAAAACAAGCAAACAAAAAAAAATAACATGAAAACATGAAGGAGGAAATCCTTGCAGGCAACATTTGTGGATTTGGAAAACAAAAAAGGTTATGGAACCACCATCGAACGACAGGTAACACAAAAACGTCGCACACTCTGCATTTTACATAAAACATTAAAATGTTACTGAAGTGCCGGCCGGTACAAAAAATTTAAACTTATTAAATCCAAAGGGTATGCTCGGCCATTGAAATGTCAACCCATAATACATCACACCAAAGAATTAAACGCAGATTACCTTCCAAAGGAAACAAAGTCCGGTTTTTGCCTTAAACTCAACCTTTTTTTGGTTTTGGCTTAATAAAAGGTCCTGTAAACCTCTCAGGATATTTGTTCACTTTGAATAAATGTTAGAAGCATAATTTCATCAGCGTTAATGATGACTCATTTTTTGGAAATAAATACAAATAAACTTCTATTTTTCTCAATTCAGGGAGGTGACCTTATGGCATGTATTTGAATGGCATCAGATCTAGAAATGCTAAATTTGGCAAAACAATCTTGCAAGGCACATAGAGTTGGTGTGCAGCAGCTACAGTTGCATTGAAATGAGATCAGCGAAGCAGGATGCGTCACAAAAGCAGCCAAATGTCACAAATATCAACTTTTGACACGAGCCGCCTTACCTGCTGTGTTAGTCCAATTATTAGCTGCATGAGAAACACCTGCACACACGGGGTTGGAAATTGGAAGAATAGTCAATGGTTAGGGTGATGACTACGTTGAATTACCGACAGCAGCCAGCACAAGCCATGCACATGGCCAAACATTTGGACGTGGCAACAGTGCAAGCAAAGAACTTGTAATACTTTCTCGAATATATCAGAAATTAATTGACTACAAAAGTCCACCAGTGGAAAGAAAAGTCTTTTTTGGCAAAAAAAAAAAAAAAAAAAAAAAAAAAAAAAAAAATCAGTTCATGTGATCGAACCAGACATTCTTATATCAAAGAAAACACAATATATATATATATATATATATATATATATACATATATATATACATATATATATATATATATATATATATATGCATAAATATATAAATAAATAATTTATGCCTCCAAGAGGATTTGACCTCGGAAGAAAAGAAACTTTCAAGGATTCGTGAGGGCATCCTGAAGGTATACGTCTTTGGTTTGATTCCATAAAGTCTTGAATTTTTTGTGTTTTTCACTCATCTGGGCATTTTCTTCCTTTGGGGGAGAGGGTGGGTGCAATTGGAATTATCTGACCGATATGACCATGACGTATGATATATGAATGTTGTGGGGCCGGGCGTCGGCCGCGAGCACGACCGCTAGATGGAGCTGCAGAGTCGGCTCGACCGATCGACCGGAATTCAGATCGTACTTCTTCGGAAAACTCCGGAAAAGTACGGGTCCCTTTTTGGACCGAAGTTCGCCAATAGACAGACCACGTGGGGTAGGCTCGATTGCCAATTTCAATTTCCCCTAAATACTCACGTGGTCCAACCTACCGGGGAAATTCACCCTCGACGGCTCCCGTACGGAACGAGCCGCTTAGCGTACTCGTTCCGTGTGAGATTCGATCGCCGACATCCGTCGGTCCCAAATATCCCGTTACAACGGCAACGGCCTGGCTAACTTTCCAACACGCAGCACGCAAAGCCAATGAAGGAATAGACACGAACGAGTTGAAACGTTGAACAAATGGGGGTGTTTATTTATAATGGGGGGGGGATAAGGGGAGCACATAAGGGCAGAGCTAAACCGAATATTAATAAATGCATGTATATACAGGCAAAAAGCACTTATACAATTTACTTAGCAGACGGGCCCACGGACACACACACCCAAAGAATCGGACCAATGGTCTTTATTTGGACCTCCAGCCCGGAGAACAGTCGGGCTGAAGACCAGGGTCTGTCTTGGACCTGTCCACCTCGAGTGGTCTCCAAGCTGACTCGGTCTGGCGAGAGGCGAGCCGAACCCGGACACCGGCGAGCGACCCTTGCGGTTCTTGTGGGGACTGGCGTCGCTCGAGCTCTCGATTGTGATGAGGAGGACAAAGACGATGACGACTACCAAGACCAGCTTCTCCCCAGCTCCTGCGGCTCCTCAGGCTCTCTATCGTGAGGACGACGAAGACGACAACGTCGACCAAGACCAGCCAGACAGACTCCTGTCCCGTTTGATGGACTCCCCTTTTATGCGCTCCGGCGCGGCTCGACCCATCCCCCACTGGGAGAATCCCGGGGCAGAGGGTTGTCGTTGTTCTCTGCAGAACTGTAGTAAAGCGTTGCTGTCGTTGCACGTTGTATTTTCCAATAAAAGGAAATCCTAACTATCAAAAGTAACTCACAGCGTACAAACATTTATTTACCCATTAGACAAGGGAAAGGAAGCTATCTATAAAACACATACTTACCGATATAACTGTTCTATAGGGACTACTGAATGTTGAGTGCAGCAAGTTTCCAAATTCGCAACAATATGTGCATCAGCAGTAAGCGTTTTTTTGCTTCATTTTCGCAACCCGGGTTATTTATTTTCGTGAGCCATCAAGGAAGGGGTCTGTTGCCTATTCACCGCCAAAATAGAGGGATGTGTCTGAAGGACGTGTTGCACGATCAGAACAAGATCGCCCGTAAGGCAGGTACTCTGCTAGAAAAAAACAGAATAATAATCTACTGTAATAGGCTGGATGTTGGCAAGCTCAAGGATGAGAGGGTAACTGAGGAGTTTGAAAACAGGAGGAATTTGGGTGCGTTGGGGAATCCTGAAGAGTTGGAGTGCCTTCAACACCACCATCCTTACTGTTGTCGGTGGATGTCTTGGAACTCACCATAGGGCAAAGAAGAATTTTGTCTCAAGGGACACTGGATACCATCGACCAGTCGCAGGGCCAGGCTTCAAGGCAGAGTTGAGCTGTTCAGGGAGTTCAGGCATAAAACTGTGCGTGCTGAGGGTGGACAAGGAGGCCTATGTGTGAGGAATCTGTGAGGGGAGAGAGCATCATCTGTGGTCAAGTGATTCTCATCCTGCTTACAAGGGCATTCGCACATTGCGTTCCTCAAAGCCTGTCCCTCGGTGTACTGCAGTTGGAGCTCTTACAGTGTACTGCAGTGGTGGGCTCTTGACAGAGGAGTCTGAAGTGAAGGCCTGCTGGGCCAGTTACTTTGAGCGGCTGTGCCAGGCTGATCCACCAGCTGTTGAGTTCAATGTCAAGGGTGTGATAATCCCTATTATTGACCCTCCAATCAACTGTGATCCACCTTTGTTTGTGGAAAAACAGGCTGTGGTGAACCGGTTGAATTGGGGTAAAGCTCCTGGGATCTGTGACATCAATGCTGAACTTCTCAAGGCTGGTGGGAATGCTGTACTCATGCTGTTGCATGCAGCTCTGTGCTTGGCCTGGAATACATGCATCATCCCAACTGACTAGAAGATGGGCCTTGTTGTCCCTCTCTGGAAAGGGAAGGGTGATCACCAGGACTGCAACAATCCCCACCCCCCCCCCCCCCGCCCCCCGAGGTGCTGAATGAAGAGTCAGAGCCACTGGGATTATGGGTTTCCTCGGTCAAAAATCAGATACAGCCATTCAATGATATCTTGGATGCTGCTATCTTGCCTATGCCCGTTTGTGGTGAGGATGTTGAGGTCACGGAGAGAATAACTTACCTTGTTAGTGATATTCATGTCTATACTGGCTGTAAGCCAGAGGCCAATAGACGTCTGGGTCAGGCCTGGGGAGTTATGGATTCACTCTATCATGGGGTGTAGTGCTGTTGGTTCCTGTGTAGGACAACGAAAGTCCGAATCCTCAAGTCCTTGGTGCTTCCAATCTTTCTCTACGGACGTGAGACTTGGACTCTGATCAGGGATCTGAGACGGAGACTTAATTTGTTTGGTACCAGGTCTCTTCGGAGAATCCTTGGCTATCGCTGGTCAGACTGTGTGTCCAACGAGCGGTTGCCGAGAAAGACTCAACTGAGATTTGTTACCTGCATAGTCCTTGAGCGTCAGCTGTGGCTGTATGGACATGTGGCTCATTTTCCTGACGCTGATCCTGCTCACCAGATTCTCTCAGCGAGGGAGTCTCGTGAGTGGAGGAGGCCAATGGGCCGACCATGTGCCTCTTGGTTGTAGCAGATCGATCGGCATCTCAAGGAGATGGGGATGGGCCAGGCATCTGCCTGGGGGATGGCCAAACGGAGGCCCCTGGAGTACCAGCAGAAAGTGGATGCAGCGACGCGTTGCTCAGGCGCATGCTCCCATACCTGACCTGACTATCACATCCAAATGCTTTCCACGCGATGTACAGTGGTACAAGGAAAGGGCTGGACAAAGCAGATAATCTTGAGTCTGCGGCTGGCTTTGGAAACCAGCTGGCAATGTCGTCTGCCAGAGACAGTACTGATGATGAGGTTGAGGAATTCAAAAGCCTGATAGTTAGTCAGAGAAAACATGGTCCCTTGGCTTGATGCTCCTTATAAGGAGACATGGTGAGAAAGTTATGATTTTCTTGGATTAACTCTCAGGCTCAGATCGGTTTTCTCATTCTTAAGTACACTAACGGATGTAGCGGTTGCCAACCTGCTGTTGGCATGGAGAACTGTCCAACTCAACAACAACAACAACAACAAAAAAAAAACCTGATGGTTTTCACCATCTTCAAGGCTTCAAGACCAGCAGTCCAACATCTCAGTCTTCCATCCCGACCCATGATCTTGTCTACCCCGATCAACCCCTCTCCCACCCATACGCAGTTCATGGAGTCACTGGAACTACTAAAATATCAAGAAACCCAAAATCGAAGCAACTATATATCTCGCCTAATGAAGATAACTGAGCAATTAAGAGGCGATCTTTATCCTCATCCTTTTCATCACCGGGATTGCTAATGTGAAGATAAACGGCAAACCAACTAAAACGCATTCATTCAAAATAAAAGCAAAAAAAGGAAGGGGTTGAGCTCAAATAAAACAACATAAATAAACTCCAAAGTACAATGTACTTAATCTATTTACTTTCCTTGGACTATCGCCTACCTCATTACTAAATGTTATCACCCATTAAACAAGCAATACTGGGGGGAGGGGGATTATAGGTGATTATGGGGGAAGAGTGGACAGGTAAGGGCTTCCCTTATCCAGATGCAGCCACCTCAAATGCACCCAGCGGTCCACAGTGACAATATTATATACAGTACATAATCCAATGAAAAAAAACACAGATCATCATGCACTGCCTCCTCCAGCAGACAGGTATTTGCAGCATGTGTGGTTGGGATTTAACAGCCTCATTCCACCTCAATACTACGGCCAGAAGGGAGGGGAAACCAATCCATTAACATGTTTGTTGATTGGGCATAATCAACACAGCGCGACCAATCCTCCTGACAGGAAGTCACATCTGAAACCATCTAACAATTTGCCACTTTGCTGCTGTGTTGAAGAATTTGTGCCTCATCACATGTGAATGTGAATGAACATGCGTCACTCGTCAAATTAGAACGGCACTCGGTAGAGCACATACCTCCCAAGCAAGGCTGATTAGTTTACGTTTTGTATCCCACTGATAGGACGGATCTGCATGGGAACCTTAACCAAAACCTAATTGGCTTGTTCTCGTCACCGACCCAATCATCGACCCAGTTTTGTCCCAATCTGCCCACACTTTTTTTTGAAATATCCTGGTATTTATCGTTTTTTTGGCCCCATCTCTCAATGGTGAAGAATCACTTTAGAAATCAAAAAATTCTCACGTCCGAATATTCACCAAACATCAAATCAATTAGTCCTTGTTACACACCCAACCCTATCTACCAAGTTTCGTCCGAATCTGTCCATAACTTTTTGAGATATCCTGCTCGCTCACAGACAGACAGGGGTGAAAACAACCTCCGTCCACCTTCGGTGGCGGAGATACGGCAACAAAACTGATGCCTGTGCCAATACAAGCAGCCAAATGGTTATACAGAAAGGCAGAACGCATTCACGGGTCGGTCGTTCATCCCAGTCTTTGCTTGGTGTTGATGCGGGACTGGGTTTTTAAATGTCCCATCACTGATGCTGCAGAAATCTGTCTGTGGCCAAAGACAGTGCAAGACGTTCTGTTTACTCAAGGGGGTGACATAAATTGGAGTATCAATTTACATTACTATTTCATAGACCATTTGGTGTTTTTAATTGACCATTTGGCAACTTCTGTGGGTACGGGCATTGGGTTTCCATGGCAGGTAGCAAATGCTTATGAAAATTTGCGTTGCATAGTCTGTGATGTAGCACAATTTTGCATTGCCACAGAATTCTAAAAGTTAATTAAAAAAAGAAAAATAAACTGCGACATGACCGACGTGGTGGAGGAGAACCAACGCCATCAAGTACAACAGGGAAAAGCTTAAAGAATATTATTTGTTGATGCGATCCTTGGTTTGCTGGTACTTAGTAAATTTTCTCATTTTCACTCGATGTTCTTGTAAAGCATGCTGTGACCATGAAAGAATAACGAAGAGTAGAACTGATCATAGATTTCCGACAGACAGGAGAAGGACCACCTCACCATCTCGAAGAGCCGGCGCAACAGGAAACGCTTGCGGATGCGAGAGGAACGAGGAAAGTCGAGCTCGTAGCACAACGTAGGTGCAAACATGAAGTAAGATAAATCTGAGCCAAAAGAAAACAGGAACAGGAAATAATCAATATCCAAGCATCCACCTTATGCGGTGCATCAGGGAAAGGTTTTGACCCCAATCTTCCAGCCTGACGTTTGACCAAAGGTGGCAGGAGTTTGGAGTTTGGAATTTGGTCAGGGTACCGGTGATAACTCGCCGACTCTTGGTGAAAGACACTGTGGGATCTTTAACGTCTGCCAGCTAATGCTAGCAGATGGGACATCCAGCCTTAACGTCCGTCAAAACGGACGGCGCACTGACTGATGAAGCACCCCACCTGTGAAGCACCAATCCGACAGATTATAGTCCGTCCGGTAATGAAACCCTGGCAACACAGTTCAAATAGAATTGCACTACTCTTATGCACCATCCAGATGGACCTACATGTGCAAGGATTGTAGAATAGTTTATCATATACCCAAACCAACATTAAAAAGAAAACATTTACAAAGCTAGACAAGATATTTCACAAGTGCAGGCATTTACCTTTGTAGTTGAGATTGTCTGGGTAGCGGACAGGCAACACCTGCTTTGCCTCTCCATTCACTTTCCCCATGGAGGATGCTGTACAGAGGATCAAGGTAAGGAACATGTGCAGCAGCTTCACCATACACTCTATAAATCAATGTTTTGAGTCCAAAATTGCCACTAACCTCAACTCTTAAACTTGCATTAACTACGGCATATTTAACCCTCCAGACAACATCACCGACACAGACACAATGGACTTCGTTCAACAATACCGCCAAACTCATTGCCAACGAAGGTTATGTTTCACTCATCTGTCTGACTGCGAGCAGGATATCTCAAAAAATGGTTGATGTATTCGGACGCAATTTGGTGGACAGGTTGGTGTGTGACAAGAACGAAACGATTCGATTTTGGTGAAGATCTAGATGCAATAATTTTTCAAGAGATTCTTCACCATTGAGAGATCGAGCCAAAAACAACATACAGCAGATGAGTTGAGCATAATATTTCAAAAAGTTGTGGATGAGCTACGACAAAACTAGGTGGAGGAGTTGGGTAGATGACAAGAACAAGCCGATTAGATTTCGGTTCATATCCGGATCCAGATCCGGCTTATCAATGGGATACAAAACGTAAACTGTTCAGCTTGGTGGAGGTACGCGCTCTGCCGAGTGCCATCCTAGTTTCAAATACTTTTGTTCGAAAGGATTTCAAATACACCCAAGTAATAAAATTCATAGATGTTGAAACAAAATAAAACTAACTCATGTTGTCGTATCAGACATCAGATCGGGTCCGTTAACACAGATTGACTGAGCTGGTCTGATAAAGGCCTCTGTCAATGCTGAAATTATCTTTTAATCGACTGCGTGGCAACACAGTTCTTCCAGTTAATCTGTGTATATCGCACGCATTCATCCATTCATTCATCCTTCATTTTGTTCTTTCAGATCAGTATCTCCATATCACAGTGCATGCTGCTGTTAGTTGTAGAAGCTGTGGTGGTGGTGGTGGTGGTGGTGGTGGAGTAATCAAAATACCAACAATGGCTGCTAAATCCTTCAAGATTTTAGACCCCGGACAACGTCCAGAAACTCCTTCAACATCTGAATCATCATCGCCGATAGATTGGACAAAATGCATTTTGTGTCAAGAGAAGTCAAAAGAACCACTGCGATGCCCAGCTGATTCAAAGAGGACCGATATGGACATTGGTATACTTTATGATAATCTTGCAGGTAATTTGATAAGATTCAAAGAGCTTCAGAGCATTCCAGTTAATATAAAAACTTATCTAGGTTAGACAATGGAACAGGAGTTGCTTCAACTCTAAAGCCTAATGCAGCTAAATGGCACAAAAAAAATGCAAGGATAAGTACAACAATACCAAACTTCAATGGGTAGAAAACAGGAAAAGAGACGAGTGTGAAACCAACAGTGACTCGCCAAAAAAGAAAGTCACTCGCTACAGCAGTGGTGGTGCAGCCAGAACATCGCAAGACACTTGCTTCTTTTGTGGTGAAAAAAAATCAGATAACTTCCATAAGGCATCGACGGAGAAACTAGACAGAAATGTTTGACGATGTGCAGAAATTGTGCGAGACCATAATATTGTTGCGGTTTTCGCGCCCGCCGGCGTGCGGACGGCCACGTAACTCGAATCGCGGCACGTCGCCCACCGGACGGACAATCCAGTCGTGACCCTCTCGGACTAACGCCGGGAACCAGTCACGGGTGGACCTTTCGGTCTCACCGCGATCGAGCCAATCAGCCCCCGCGTGGGATAGGGTTGCTCGCCAAATTCGACCTACCTAAGTACCCACGTGGAGGGTAGACCGGGCGATCGCACCTCGCCGCAGGTCGACTTCGGACACGGGCCACTTAAGCGACCCGTTCCGTACTATCAGAATAACCGAGCGGTGTTATCGTCGACCTCGACGGTTCGATTAATTATCGGGCGTATTCAGCCCACTACCAACCCTTTACGTGAAGCAAGATGAGGGTTCAATGGGAGAAATGACGAAGCGAAGCGGGAAACAGTTCAACAATAAAGCACATTTATTCGCGACGAACGGAAAGCACACATATTCAATTCCACCAAAAGCACACAGAAAAAACACAATTCCATTTACACAAAAAGCAAATATAAAAGCGAAAAACAATGCAGAGCTAATACCGACTACTGAGCACACGGCAACACTTATACAATTCTACTTCACAGACGGCGCCGACAACACATACCCAAAACCAAGGAAAAGAATACCCTCAAGGATGAGGCGGGCCTGAGGCCGAGACCGGGTCGCGCCTACCCGTCTGGTGATGAGACGCGGAGCGGCGATGGCGCCTCACTCCGCGGGCCTCACGGACAGTGTCTGGCAGGGGGTGGGTAAGGGGCCCCCTTGGTCGCACTATCTCAGCGCGGGGGGAAACAGGAGGGGGTTGCTGATGCTCGGGGTATAGAGGATCGTTATTATCCCTGGTGTGCGTCTCCACCTCGGCCAGGTCGCGCTGCCGGCCTTCCTCGGGCGTGCAGCTCCCGGCACCGTCGCGAGCACCCCCTCGTCTGCCTTCGCCGCTGCCGCCTCTCCGCCTCTGGACTCTCCACCCTGGACTCTTCTTTGGGCTCTCCTCGTTCGACTCTCTTCAGCTTCTCCAGCTACTGCAGGCTTCGGGCTCCAGACTTCCACACCGCTCTGACTGACGAACACGGTCCTTTTATCCCCCCGTAGCTTCGCCTTTGACCCCCTCCCTTTGACCTTTCACCTCGCTCCCCATTGGCCCGAGAAAAAGTGGGCGTGAAGGCTTTTTGATCCACAAATTTGCATATATCGATCGTCCTGGAGGCGGGGCCAAATCGCCCCTCGCTCACCGATTGGACGGCAAAAAGTGGGCGTGTGTCGTTTTTGATCCGTTTTTTGAAGCACAAAATCCGTGATTTTGTACACGCTGTTCAACGTGCGCCCTGCACGAGTCCAACACCGGTACCCACAGCGGGGCAAGAACGGTGGCGATGCTACGGTTGCGAAGTGTGACGTGAAGGTCGTGGCGGTTGTGGTGAAGCGGCGTTGTGGTTGGTGGTTGATGTTGTGGTTGTGGTGGTAATCATGGCGGTTGGTCCAAAATAAAGATAGTAAAAGAAAAACGGCTATCCTGAAGAGTCGCAGCTCGCATAAATGACATGTATTCCCACTAGACAACGGGTTTGGGCCTAACTACACATATACTTGCCGAGATACCTCACCTAAGGGACCTGAATGGTGGTTTGCGAATTTGGTAACCACAACAATATGTTAGTTGCCAAATTGAGCGCTGGAGATATGATGTCCCTAGATGCAATGGACCACAGCGATTGCTTAAAAACACTCTACAAGAAAGCAGAGTCAGTGAATTGCTCTGACAGTGGAGAAAGTTCTTCTGATAAACAACTGCAGCGCCATCGTCCTGGCGGAGCTGCTTTCGTCTATTGAAGACCGTCGTGCAGAAAGCATGGAGAATGACGTAGCACCGGTGTTCAAACTAGCAGATTTAAATCAGATGTACACTTCAAGACTAAATGACCTGGGAGCAGACACATCTACTCGAGAACATTCGACCAGACTGAAAGAACGAATATTAGCCAACATACCAGACTTACAAGCCCACAAGCAAGGCAGGAACGTTCTTCTTGCTTTTCAGAATGACATCGGACTGGCACTAAAGAGGGCATTTGAAAGTGACTTTGACGAGGAGGCTTTCGTGTTGGCAAAGGCAGCTGAAATCATTCGTAAGGACATTCTGAAGCTTGAAAAGTCTGTATTTATGGGGAAATTCTCCAAGGAGTGTCAGCACCGATCAGTTTCTAAGTCTCTGACGACCCTCGTTGGGATGATAATGGGTGGATCAAACATGGTGCAGCAATCAAGCAATGCCACCGATACCCAGGCGATACTAACAGTCTCGAATTCCCCAAGAGAAGACATCAGTCGCCTTTCTCCATGTGCACACCAAGAAGCCGACACTAGGCTACTACTCCATGCAGCAGACGCTGCTGCGAATGGATACCAGAAAGTCATGTTGCGTACTGTGGACACTGACGTGCTTGTCTTGGCAATAGCATTGTTCAACCAAACGAACCTGAGTGAAATATGGGTATTATTTGGCACAGGAAAGAATTGCAGACACATACCAGCAAACACCATTGCCCATACCCTAGGTCCAGATAAATCTTTGTCTCTGCTAATGTTCCATGCCTTCACCGGTTGTGATCAGACGTCATTCTTTCTGAACCGAGGAAAGAAAACAGCATGGAACACAATGAAGGTTTTCACAGATGTGGTGGAAGCCTTTTCCGACTCTTGGTAGAGTACCTCCTTCAGACGAGAAATTGAAAGAACAAATGCAAACAATTGAACGGTTTGTTGTCGTCATGTATGACCGGACAAGCTGTTGTAACAGTGTTGACGATGCCCGAAGAGAGTTATTTACTCAAAAGGGGAGATCCATTGAGTTCATTCCACCTACTTCAGCTGCACTGTGTCAACACACAAAGCGGGCAGCATATCAGGCAGGGCATTGCTGGGGGCAGGCATTACTGCGAGATCCAGAGTTACCAGATCCTGCTGACTGGGGATGGTTTAAAGGGGCCTCACAGTTGTGGGAACCTCTGTGGACAACCCTGCCTGAAGCATCCAAATCGTGCAAAGAACTTCTTAAGTGCGGCTGCAAAGTGGAAAGAGGATGCCTGCGCCAGTGCAAGTGTGTGAAGGCAGAGATGGCATGTACAACATATTGCAAGTGTCACAGAGAATGTGAGCATCAATAACATGATTAAGCAATATTAAGCATCATTAAGCATCATTTTGTGCCTCGAGGTAGATTGCTGTTTCTATATACAACTAATAATGTACTGCTTAAAAAACCATTGCTGAATCTTGTTGTGATGCGATGACTTCGATCTATTATAACAAGATGAATGTGCACCATATTGATAGACGTTTCTCTTAGAAAAACAAATCATAGTAAAGCCCATGCCTACATGCGATAGTAATAAAATAATTATAATTTTAAGAAAACCTGACTTCATTAAGGATACATTAGCTTTTACAGTTATCCACTTAACAGTTTGGGAGATCCACCTCTCAAGAAATGGAGGTAAAAACGGAAATTTTTGTCCAATTACTTTGTATTTACACATGATAATATTCCAAAACTTAAAGACGCATTGCGTAGATGAAAGTTACACGTCATAAGAATGTTTTGCCAACTGCAGAACTAATGTGCTTTATTATACGAAGGGAGAGTTTGCATTCCCCTTTTATTATGCAAATGAGGCAACAATTTGGTTTAAGTATGTGAGGCAATATGCGACTCAAAGCATGGAAAGAATATATCAAGTAGCGTGGATGTTATTCAGCAAAAAGGACCCTTTTTACCTCCTTTTCGGAGAGGTAGATCTCCTCAACTGCTTCAGCATGGTGGCCATCTTGGATTTTTGTGACATTTTAAAAATTGTTGCATTGTAGAAATATGCAAACATCAGTATAGAAACTAACTATGCAATATCACAGTTAAAGAGGATGAAAAATATTATAAACAAGTCCGAAAGCAGTTTTTTTACTCAGTGGCGGCCATCTTGGAAAGAAACTGAAATGGTCCCATATCTAGAAATGTTCAGCACATTAAAAGCTATATCTGTGCCAATTTTCGTGCTTTTCACCCAAAATGCACAATTGGTCTGTTATGTGGCACCATTCTGCAGCACTATAAAAACTAAGTTTCCTGTTTCAAATGATTTTCAATTTTGTTTGACTGCCAGATAGGCAGACAGAGTTATTAAAAAAAAAAAAAAACACTGTCAATCTGTGCTCATGTGCGATCGAGATTCTGTACAATTTACCAAATTCAGAGCCAAAGTACTGCTAAACTGCATTTTCATGTTCCGATAAGTGTTCTACAGTGTTTCAATTGTGTGTGTATATATATATATATATATATATATATATATATATATATATATATATATATATATATATATATATATATATATATATATATATATATATATATAATTCAATTGCAATTACGCACTTCCTCAATCATAGACTGAAGTCTGCAGACAGACAGACAAAGTGAACCAGTTGCTTAAAGAGCAGGTTTTGGGTCACTGATGACTTCGCACGATACGAAGGTTGTAAGCACATTAATAATAATTGTTGGGCAATTATTTTCTTACATTTGAAACTCAAAATATGCTAAAATTAACTTTTAAGTCAAAACTTTTGTCAGTGATCGAAAAACATTCCAGAAGTTACCTAAGATGCTATGACGTCACGTTATCCGAAAACTTCGTGAACATTCGGAAACAGCGCGTGAAGAATGGCGAGATGCGAATCAGAGAGTGATTTCAGTGGCGATGAAATTGAGCGTTTTCATTCCGATATTGCCGAGGACAGGTCGGAGGATGATGGGAATTTATACTTTGGAGTTTCTGGCCCTGAGCCATATAAATTCGAGCCACTTGCAAGTGCAAGGAAACGGCCTATTTCGTGTACAAGTGGCAGGACTGACTGCCAGCTCAGGGAGGACGGACACCTCCCGTGGTGCAGAAGGGCGAAAGCTCGCTTGATCTTGATTTTAAGTACGAATACAGACCGTGAAAGCGTGGCCTCGTGATCCTTTTGACTTTTTGGGTTTTAAGCAAGAGGTGTCAGAAAAGTTACCACAGGGATAACTGGCTTGTGGCGGCCAAACCTCAATAGCGACGTCGCTTTTTGATCCTTCGATGTCGGCTCTTTCTATCATTGCGAAGCAGAATTCTCCAAGCGTTGGATTGTTCACCCACAAACAGGGAACGTGAGCTCGCAAAAATAAGGTAAGTTTGGTAAAATTTGAGCTTTTATTCGTCGAGTTATGAATGTTTCAAGTTGAGGGCACCTGGCGCGTATGGCCGCGGGCGCCTTGACTAGATGTTAGGCCGCAGCGCTTTTTCCACAAAGATATTGTTTAAAAGGCAGGGAAAATTCGCCCGTTTTGTTTGTACAAATCTTATCCACTGCCAGCGAATGTTTGATTCCTTCGGGAATCGGTGGGAGCGATTACCCGTTTTCCAGCCATTTTCACAAAACATGACGACACACGTACGAGGCATGATGTACAAATATCCAATTATCTTAGTTCTACAATAATTCAAAATAAAAAAGGATAATATAGACAGTTGCAAGCTCAAAAAAAAAGCGAAAGAACGGCCCGCTCAACTGGACACTTCTTCAATGAAAGAGTGAGCTTCCGCTTTGTTTTGGAGAACATGACGTCACCATCCATATATGGCACGCTGCTGTTTTTTTTTTTTCCAACAGCCTCGAGAAATAACAACTTTGGAGTTAAATTTCATTAATTTTCCCAATAGTGAGGCAACCACAATAGTTTGCATTGAACTATTTAATGCACATATAATCATATTGATAAATTTTCAGAACATATTTGGTGACCCGGAACCTGCTCTTTAATAATGCTTTTTGCTTCATGCATGGGGTGGAGGTGATGCTGTCAAGAAGCGAGGGATTGTGGTGGGTGGCATCCGTATCTCTCCAAAGTAGTCATTCTGGTCCAGACGACGAAGGAGACAGAGAGCCAGAGAGCCAGAGAGACAGAGACGGAGCACGATGTTGCCTCTTGGTCCAAAGCTCAACGGCTGCGACATGCAACACATCGGGAAACACCCTCATGCGTGGCAGGTCCCATCATTGGCCGCCAGCTACCTGTGGGTGGCACCAGCTTGTGGGAAGAACCCTCAAAGAAATGTCCCACCACTCTCCAGCTGACTTTGCCACCATGGGTTGCAATGCACTGGCTGTACAGCCCGTGATGGTTTCCTTCAAAAGCTCTTTCTGCCAACTGTGAAAAGCCACAAGTCCTCTACCTGGCCTTGCCTGTTTGCAGAAGATTTTACACAATACAACCTTACTCTATAATGGACGCTCACTGCCTCCTCAATGCACATTTGACAAGACGACTTACCTATAAAGATATATAATACAAGGGTAAATCTAACCTACCCAATCACACGGTTGATGCTGGTCTTAACACAATCTATCTATGGAACCCCCCCCCCCCCCGACACCCCTTCCATGCCACAATGTTAATTTTTGTAATTACATTTGTGGTCTGAACATTCCACCACCACTAGTATTAAAATGGTCAAACTCTTCCAGTATCAATATCATTTTTTTCCAAAACAAGTATGCCCGCTCAACATCAAACTATAATCATATTTAAAAAAAAATGGATTTTATCAATTGAAGGCTGATGGGGGTTTTGCTAACCACTGTGTGAAGTGAGGTGTGGGGACATTAAAAACGCTTGACCTTTAACAAATGGGAAAAAAATAAAACAAATGCACAAAACAGCTGCACCTCGCTTTTGATGGGATTTAATAAACTATTTTCAGCTTTCAGTTGATTAAAAAAAAAAAAAAAAAAAATCTATTGTTCAAGGTGTCTGCAGATGCAGACCGACACGCACCTTCGTGGAGACCAGTGACATGCAATGCGTAACACACAAAATGTATCCCCAACGATCAGACGTAATCCACGACATGCATTTCAATCGGTTCACTTACCAGAGAGTGAGCGAATCGGTTTCCTTTTGTGTGTTGCGAGGCGTTGCGCTTCTCGACACCAGCTGTTAACCTGCCTGTACGAGTACATTTTGAGGAAGATGACTGTGTAACATGCGAGCACAATCACAGCAGGAACTGCAAACAAAACAAACAAATCGTGTTTCAAAAGAACCAAGGAGTATTAATACAATGCCCACGTATTGCAAACAACAAGCAGTAAAATCAGATGTCATGTGGAAAATGAAAACACTCGTTATTGTACAAATGGGATATGCATAAGCTACCAAATTTATTTTTCAATCAGGGTTTATTTAGAGGAAAACTGGAGAAGGAAGGGGAAGAACTAAGAAGTAGAAACAAAAGAATCAAGGTGAATGGTGATACAAGTTCTTCATGAGTGGAGAATAATAAAAATACGATACAAGAGAAAATGTTGGCACAGGTCCTGTTCAGTCATTCAAACTCATGGGCCTCACCATCAGCAACGATCTTTCTTGGGCAAACCACATTTCTAGGTTGACCTCCAAAGCCAGTTGCCGACTGGGAATCCTCCATCATACAAAGTCCTTCCTTGGCACACCTGAAATCCTATCCACCAACAAGGCCTTCATCAACAGCTTGATGAAATACTGCTTTCCCCTTTGGGCTGGCTCCCTTTCCTCATCTTGCTCAGCTTGAAGCGGTGGAAACCAAGGCCTTCAAAAGATCATTGTAATCTCCCATGTTGAATCTGAATCTTTGAGCTCATCACTTCCCCATCGAAGACAGGTTGATGGTCTCTTCGTCTTCTACTGCGTCCTTTCTGGTGTTGTACCCTATGCTCTTTCCATGCTTTGTCGCCATCCAGGTCCACAATCAACCCTCTTCTGGTAAAACGACCTAAATCTAGGATCACTGCTCACCTCAAACTCATTTGTTCCTCTTTTTTTCCACCTGTGGAATCAACTTCCACATCCTCTTCAATCTCATTCTTCCATCCAGGTCTTCAAGAAAGCTGTTCACTGCCATCTGATATCATCCCCAATCCAAAATAATGACATTTGTTTTTCTCGACACCCGTTAACTTCACCCAAATCCCTTCTAATTAGTGAGCGAATCGGTTTCCAGATTGGTGGTGGTATTTACAACAATAAATAAATAAGGTGGTGGTCTTTTTCCTCCTTGAAGATTCCTTCTCCATGCATGCATGCATGTTTTGCATCCTGTTTTTGTCAGTAAAGTCCTGATCCAGTGTGCGAGCACTTCCACAAGCTTCAACTATGGTCCACCCCCCCCCCAAAAAAAAACTAAACAAACTAGAACGGGCACTCATAGAGCGCATACCTTCGCCGCCACTACTTTTTTTTGTTCTTGGTACGAGTGTGGGGAACTGGTTTCATATGAATGGTCTTATGACACAAACCACATATCTATAATGTCATGACCCCCCCCCCCCACCGACTTTCGGGGGCTACGGACGAAACAACAATCAACTCACGTCGTTTTGGCGAGTCTTCACTCGCAAGCTCGGTGAATACAACGTTTCAACAAGAGAAGGTAATCTCGTTTGATGCTGGTTTCATGCAAATCGAATAAGAATTGACTGAGTTATGCCGAAAACCGCATATTTTTCAAGGGCGTGACCCCCCCCCCGACATTTTACCCCAACCGGTGACATGTGTTATGACGTCATTGTGTCACAAGATTGGGCATTAAATTCTGAACATTTTGGTGCTGGGTTCATGCAAAGCGGACAAGAATTGACCGTGTTATGACAAAAACCGCATATTTTTCAAGGTCGTGACCCCCCTGACCTTTGACCCCCCCTAGCCGGTAATAAGAGTATGGGCGTCATCGTGTCATATTGCATATCACAAGATGAGGCGTTGAATTCTGAACATTTTGGCGTTAGTTGCATGCAAATTGAATAAAAATTGACCGTGTTATCGTAAAAAGACGATTTTGACCTTTTTGTGACCTTGACCTTTGACCCGAACGATCCCAAAATCTAATCGAATGCTTCCTGGCTAATAACCAATCATCCCACCAAATTTCATGCAATTCGGTTTCACACTTTGAGTTATACGAATCACAAGATTACAAATAAATAAATAAATAAATACACACCGACCAAAACATAACCTTTCGCAGAATGCGAAGGAAATAATAATAATAATAATAATGATTTTTTTTTAAGGAAAGATATTTGGTGGTAGGGGTATAAAAGAAATAAATGAATGAGAATATTTGAATGCACAAAGGGGAGAACTAAATGGGGTCGAGGACATACAGTTTATAGATTGAAATATCATACTCCAACACACTCTTGTTGTTCCCCCCCCCCACCCCCCAATTTTTTTTTTTTTACATAAGTAAAGGGATTAAGAAAAAAAATATGAAACAAATGTATTTTTATTTACTTATACACACCAACAGTGGTTATCAAAATTATGAAAACGGTGACCAAACATGCTGTAACCCTCCAAAGAATGCTCCATTTTAATTCTGTAACTCACCCCACACATTATTGCAGATTCTGCCTTAGATAAAGCAGAACATCTAAGCTGTCTTTGCCTCCATATCACATGGACCCAACCTATCCTGTTCTGTCCCCATCTTAACCCCTCATGCTCACTGTCTAATGGACTAGGTATGCTTCTAACCCAAGAAGGTGGAGATAGTTATTTGTGCCATATCTCAGGCAATCGACACAGTGTGGCATCCCATTTTGGTTGCCAAGCTCTATCACATAGAAGGCAACCTTCATTACTGGATTTTTGACTTAATCTACTCATGCAGCCAAATTTGTTGCCATCAATGGAACCCCTTCTTCCCCCGTCACGGTCGAGGAGTTCCCCAAAGCAGTGTTTTTGGCCTCGTCTTTGTTTCTAATCTGCATTCAATGACCTTTCCAATACTATGAAAGACCCACACTCTTCCTTTTTGCAGATGACTCCATATCGTGTCATACAATACCCCCATCCCTCTACTTGGCAGACAACAGCTGCGGCTCTCTGCTGCTCTGGAAATGAATCGACACTGGAACATGTCTTTTTCACCTCGAAAATCTCACTGGACCAACTTGTCACTCCAGAAGGACCATAAAGCTAACTGACTTGTCTATTTCCATGGTCATCCATTGGAAGAGGTTCAGCCTCAAGAAATTCTATGCCTAACCACCAGGAATGACCTTCACTGGGCCAACCACAGAGCAAAGCTGGCCTCCAAAGCCAGGCACCTACTCGACATCCAGTCAATTCAAATCTTCTCCAAAAGAATAAATAAATAAATAAAACAGCTATTCTCAGTCTACAAGGCCTTTGTCTATAGCTCCCTCCTATGGGATGGCACCTCAGCATCACATCCGTCTACTCCTGGATTCTGTGGAATCGAAAGCTATCATTATTGGAATCTCCCATATCATTAATGGCTGCCAATGACAAGGCCAAAGTACAAGGTCTGTTGCTTTCACATCACAGGCAAGGTGGTGGTCTCTATTTTTTACCGACTTCTCCGCTATTGCTCCCTCTGCTCTCTGTCCTCCGACACTCTCCAGCCACTCCAGGATGCCAATGTTCTTCCAGAAACCCTCGACTGGTTACGCTTTCAAAATCAAAGCTGACTGTGGGCTCAACTCCTTTGTTCCTCACTTTAACTATCCATAGAACAATCTTCCAGAAGCTGCGCTTTCCCGGTCTTCCCTCTAAGGTTTCAAGCATGCAGTACACAGCCTCCCCTCGTGATCCCCAATCCCAACTTATGATCTTTATTCCACTCATTAATCATTCCTAACCGACCCTCTTACTTGCTTTCAGTGACCCCATTTATTAATTTGTTTATTCCCTTGCTGGTTGTGCTCAATTGTTACCCTGCTATGACACTGTCAACTTAGCCTACCTCTATGAGCCTTGCTCTGAAACAGATAAAAAAAAGGGAAGGGATAATTAAACACAAAGACACTTACAAATTTATTTGTAACAATACATTCTATAAGATTTAGAACAACCTGACTATCAAATCTCCAACGTGGGTATAGTAGCGAAAGATAATGTTTTCCACGAGTGTGCAACCAACTAATTGCAATGTCATAGACTCTAGCTAACCAGCTGCACTCACTTAGATCACACCAAATTCCCTTGTTCTGTCCCCTAGCAAATATGTATAAAGGACATTTAACAAACCATTCGACAAAAGTTTCCCCAGTCTCACACGACATAAAAACTACAAGACCCACAGGTTCACCTGCATTGATGCTAGGTAAATAGATGATCACGATGGCTGGTACCGAGAGAAGCAAAGAGAAAATGCTGGAATGCAGGAACAGGCCAAAACCCTCTTGTACATAGCCCTGGAACAAAAATAAATAAATAAATAAATAAAGGCAAAATAAATCCACATCAATGGTGTACTTTAAACATTTTTCAAAAATCATAGACAGTGCCGAGCAGGTCATCCATAATTTATTTTCGTTCAGACAAAAAAAAAAGGAAGCTTACCCGAGCCAAGAGCTTCTCCGTGAAGAAAATTGAAATTACAAACACGTTGGAAACTGCATAAACACAGAATTACACAAAGTTGTCACTCATTTCAGTGAAATGCAGACAAAGAACATTGACATCTCAACAATTTGCTCAAATTAGTACAGAAGATTGATTCAAGACAAATGTCGTGATTCATTTATATGTTTGGCAGTGTAAGTATATATATATATATATATATATATATATATATATATATATATATATATATATATATATATATATATATATATATATATATATATTAAGTACTCGCAGGGTACCCGACATTGCCTTGTGCTGTTCTAATCCTAATGGCATTTCGAAGAAATCAAAAAAAAAAATGTTCAATTTATTTTTGTGAGGGCCAAAAACCCTGCCCTACACCCACAAAGGAACGAAGTCAGGGATCATTTAACATAATCTTTCATATAGCAACAAAGGTTTTGGCAAGATAGAGCCATTAAAAAAAAAAATCTACATAAAATTAATCTACATGTTTTCAAAATTTTCATTTTCTCTTTTTTGACCAAAACATTGATGAACCTCTGGACAGTCTGGCTATCTCTGAGAGAAATAGCAAACACACAACACACACACACTAGCCTAAGTGGGGAATTGCATTAGATTAGTGTTAAAGGGGGTATATTAGCTTAGAAACACACACATACACTGAGACCGGGTAGGTCTCCGTTCCATCTCCTGAAACCCATCCACGTGTGGAGATGCTCAACAACTTGCACACACATTTGCGGTTCCGCTATTCGTGGACCCCACGTACAGTATTTTCCGGTGTTTAAACCACGGCCGTGTATCAACTGCACCCATTTTTCACCCTCAAAATAAATCAATATATTGATCATTATATTTTCTGATCCAGATCTAATTACGTTCATACACCAAAGCAATGGAGGTATCAACATGTTTACTACCATGTCCGCTTAATTTCATCTAACACAGTCTTATTCTCATTTTCAAAAAGTTGAATTCCAAGAAGCTTCGATTTTGCTTTCTTATTATTTAAAAAAAAACATATCAAAAGGATTTTTTTTATTACTAGAGAAAAAAAAGGAAGAAAAGGGATTCACACTGGTATCATACAAATTTCTTGTGGATTTGTGACCCTGAAAAGGGCTGTTTGGATTTGATGAAGCTTTTCAGCGAAACCTAAGGAAATCCTTGTCAAACAATGCTTTCCTCATTTAAGGCAGCATGTAACTCCTTGTCCGAATCAGGGAAGAGCAAGTCCCCATCGCTGTCACCATCATTTGCAGCCTCCTCCTCCAAAGATGATGTTGTCCTCTGTGCTATCCATGTTGTTAAGCCGCTCTCACACCTTGAGGTTTTAGCCAGCGTATGGTAACGTATCAAAATGTATGTAAAACGCTGGCGTACGCTGAACTATTGACGTTTTTTTTCCAGTTTTGGGCGTATTCATAACGAGTTGGACGTATGCATAACATATTAGTAACGTACACAGAACGTTTCGATAACATATAGATAACTTATAGCAACGAATACTTAGCGTGTTGTTGGCGTTCACAGCCTATGCCCAACGATAGTCTAACTTATGCATAGCGCGGTAGCGTATCGCCGACGATCACGTGGCGTAGGCTATTAATAGGCTGCGGCTCAATGATTCAAATCATAACCGCACTAGACATCGAAGTGTCAAGCCGCCGTCACACCTTGACGTTTTAGCCAGTGTATGCCGACGTATGAAAAATTTGCCGAATACGTTATGGGTAAGTTTTGTATACGTTAAGAGCACGCTGAAGCACGCTGGCATACATCATAGTATGCCGAGTACGTCGACAAATTTTAAGCATGCTGAAAATTTTTAGACTATGCCAGCGTATGATGCACACGTTCCGCATACGCTGGTCATAAGTTGTAGGCACGTTATGCGATTGTTGACACACGTTACTTGTAAGTTACTCATAAGTCGAAACACGTCGAGGTAATGTTTAGCATACCCGAAACTTTTTTCAGTATACCGTGCTGTAGTTTTCATCCACCATTTTTGGAAAATAAACAGCAAACAGCAGATGGCTTTCATGATATTAAAAGACTGCCAGAAGCCTCAAATTGATTGGCTTTCTTTGCCATCGGTCACTGATTAGCTGAGAAAAGGTGTCGCAGGTTGTAAGCTTTGAATGCCGCGGTGACGCCCTGATCCATCGGATGTAGGAGAGAAGTTGTATTTGGAGAAAGAAACACAACTTCAACTTTGAAGCCAGTTGAGGAGTCGAGGTCGACTGGGTGACCAGGTGCATTGTCCAACAGTAACAGCGCTTTCTTTTCAAAGTTATGTTTTTCACAATAAGTTTTCACTGTTGGAGAAAAGTCATGCACAAACCAGGTCTGAAAAATGTCCCTGGTCATCCAAGCCTTGCGATTTGAACACCAGATGACAGGCAGGGTGGTCTTGCAGAAACCCTTCATTGCTCGTGGTGTTTTAGAATGGTAAACGAGCAAGGGCTTTAATTTAAAATCTCCTGCCACATTGCCTCCAAGCAAGAGTGCAAGGCGATCTTTGGCAGCCTTAAACCCCGAAACACTCTTTTCTTCACTTGCAACAAAGGTGGGGATGGCATCTGCTTCCAGAAAAGCCCCGTTTCATCTATGTTGAAAACAAGCTGTGTGGTGTAATTGCAGTGTTCTGTTATCGCCTGCAGGTTAGTGGAGAACTCATCCACTGCCTGCATGTCAGCACTCGGTCTCGCCAGCAATCTTGATACTGTGCAGGTTTCCACGACGCTTAAAAGCGCTCCAACCAACCTCGGTTCACTGTAAAATTCTCCACCGTCAAACTGTTGCCTTCTTGTTGTTTTAATTTTTTCAAACAAACTTTTAACCTTTTCCATTATAACATTAGCTGGGCATTTTGGCACCATATTTAACACTGCAATCATTTTGTAACAGAAAAAAAAAGCAAGCACGATAATGCTATGACACGGTAAGGGATGGCAGGAGATGAACAGAAAAAGAGAGCCTGATGTAGGGTCACTTGAATGGTGCGATGCGGTTATTTTTTTTATTTATTATTTTGCATTGCATGATGTGTTCGTGTCACCGAGATGCTTTTGCTTTACTTAGATGTATTTTTGCACCTTTTTTTTTAGCGTTTTCATTAAAAGCCAATCGTTAAGCATCACAGAAGTAACATTCCTTTTAAGGTCCCATGTCACTCAAAACTTTCTGGTTATTTATATATTAACTTGACCTTCCTGGTGAAGAAATCACCCACGTTTGTTTTTTTTAATCAAAAATGAGATAATTAGACCAATATTTCGAACATTTCTGGTGCTTTTCAAAAATTGCTATTCCCCGCCCCTTTAAAAAGGGGACTTCAGTGAACCGCAGCCTTCACGTCATATGCAGAACGCGACTCGCACAGAGTGGATTGACTAGATGTCGCACGCCGTATAAAGTACGTACAAATGCATTGTGCAAGTGTTTGCTATCTTACTGATCGTCTTAATTCCTGTGATTGTTTCGTGGACAATAAATTCTGCTTCTGAGCCGTGTATGCACAATAATCACGAGGCAATTATTTATCCCTTTACTACCTTGTCGTAGTCGGGTACAAATCCAATACAGGTATGCACAATGAAGGGCTATAACATGTCCACAAAATATTCAATGCGACTGTTGAACCTTTCCATTAAAAAAGAAACTTACAGGGACGTACAAGTCAAATACTAAAGATTAATATTGCATCATTTCAAGGCGCAAGGAGATAATTTTAAAATCAAACAATGTGAAAAACCTGCACACACATTTTGCAGCTTATTGAATTGTTCGTTGAAACCAGCCTGCTGGGATAGGGACGATTCACATACATGCAAGCCAGGTATGGCTGCACTCGACATACATGGGTTTATTATAAAGTGAAGGTACTGTGTCTATTGGCTTGCTATTCATTAACATTTAGCCAAAATGCTGTAATAAATGAACAGGGAAAAATATGTTGGCACAACTATGAAAGACTAATTTATCTGTCCTATTACACGGTCTCATAGCCTCGGGACTCTTACACATTGACTTATACATTGTGTGCATGCTAATACAAGTTACTTGTCAACTCGAGTCTAGACTAGTCTGATAAATCTGACGTGCTGTAGTTTTCTTTTATTATTCTCTTTTCTTCATTGTTTTCTACTGGCACTATATGACGACAGTAGGAATAAAATAAATAAAAATGCAACAGAACGTCAGATTTATCGGACTACTCTAGACAATTGTGTCGCAAGGTGTGTTCTGCACACAAGTTTTCATCGTATCCGGACAGCGAGATTGCTTCGTTTTATGCACGGACAGACACGGCCGATGACATGGGCTGGCCTTGCTTGTGATTCATTCACCGTGGTGAAACATGTCCGCTGCTCTGGTCACGTCACCTCACTAAAATATTTCTGATATCGAGCAGTATGCAAGCAGAATTTACATTATTGAATTACGAATAGGATTTAGTCGAACCAGTTGTTATTGCCAAGTCTTCCTTCGATGTGCTCCCGATCATCATGAACTCTGGGAATTTCATCACAATTTTCCTCTGCTTGTCCTGCTTCGGGCTCGAACTGGTAAGGCCATATTTCATTTCCAGCTGCCTGAACTTCACCTCCCGTGACTATGTTATCCGACAATTCTCCATCCGATTCAGACCAAAATCCTTCATTTCTCTCACACTCACTGTCGCTCGCAGACAAGTCAAAGTCCATGCCATCCATTATTCAAAACCAAATGTTTGATTTTTTTTTAAAGCAGAAATGAACGAAGCGATTGAGTTGACCAATCGAATGTGGAAACACACAGGAAGCCAATAGAATCATGTAGACCACAAACCCGAGTAATTTACATGCAGCCTTTGTCGTCCTGCGGGTTACGCCCCTTTCAGTAGATTTCGGCAGAATTTTTAGGGGCGCTCCCAAAGAGGTTTGTTTTTTTTAATATTACATTTTGCAGAACGAGTATTGTGAAAAAAATTGTCAGATCTGAAATCACGATGAAAAACTCCTATAGGATATATATGCAATTTCAGTACTTTTGGGTGTCATGAGACCTTTAAAGTGTTTCTTGCCCCGAGAGCTGGACTCCACTGCTTTACATATTCATGATAAAATATGACTTTAGGGCACCGATAACAAGCAATTTGATCTGCAGTGCAGATACTTTTGCCCTCAGGTAGTGTGGTGCACGTAAAACTCGAGATACAATTTAAAAGCATTCATGATGCATGTGTGAAAAACAGGTTTTATTCTGTTTGCAGCAATGCACATCAAGCGGCGCGACAATGAAACGATGTTAATCGGGGCGACTTTAAGCGGGGTCTCTAGAGGTTTCCTTAGAAGCTGGTTACTGGCGACCCGCAGCAGTCTACTCAGAGAAAAAATGTCAAAGGTCGCCACCTACTTCAGCGGTCATTTTTCGATTTTTAAAAAAAAAAATTTTGTCACCACCAAATCTCTACACCCCGTTTTGAAATCCGAGACGAAAACACATTAATATTTCGATAAAAGCGGGCTAACTTTTACTGTTAGTACTCTCGCCAGGTCTAGCACAACACTGACCTTAAAATAACACAAGCAAATAAAACACGACTCCTGCAATAGAGAGTTCTCTGCTTTAGCCTTGTTTTGGACTGTTGGCCTGATACCCTGATTCCATACAGCAATGACCTCAAGAAAATAAACTTTGTAGGCCTCGCAGTTTCGGTGCCGAAACAAAAATGCCTGTTTGACTTTGGATTTTCAAAGAAGTCCAAATACATGTGAGGTAAGCTTCTGACCATCAGTAATTGGTCTAAACTTGCACTCTCGCGAGTGCGACGTTGTTGTTGTTTCACGAAACACGCGTTTCACCTCGTCCATTTTGAGCTTTTGTCAAGTGATGCAGCTCCAAAATACACGGTCAGCCATTGTGCCTTTTTAATTTATAAAGTAATTAGCCTATAAGCTTAAAGCAGCTTTTGTACATGTTATTATTCGTGGTTATTTGCACTGAAAATCTCCGTTTATTCACTGAAGTGAAGGCCTAGTATGAGCAGCTGTGAACTAGCCAACTGAATACTGGTACCGCAGGTACATGCATGTACCATCGACTTGCAAGCTTTTCTTGACGGTATAACAACACTATATTGGCGGATAATGTAAAGTGGAAGTTTAACAAAATTGGGATTGTGACTGACGCAGTATTCACACTTAGACTGTTTGATTGGTTGACTGATTGAAGCCAGCTGACATCAAATAAAGAAATTATCAGAAAACGAGTGAAGTTAAATACATGTTTATCATTCATTTTCAAAGCATAAACTCGTCTAAAGTTATTAGTTTGAGCTGTTTATTAAATCAAAACAAAACACAATAAAATAATAATAAACAATATTTAACAAAGCAAACTGAAATCGAAGAGGGAAAATATGCATAAAATGAGTGAAAGAAAATTTACAAATATAATACTTAGCTTCCCTATGCTTAAATAGTTCATCAGATATTTAGGGAGTTGTGAAGTTTAGGTGTTGTCATTGTTTGAGGTGGCCCTCAACTTCTGGCTAATGGTAGGCCCTTTTGAAAAGCAGTTTCTCACAGTGATGAATGCATTTGGACTATTTTCAGTTACTCCACTGCTTAACATCCAAGCAATTTTCATTACCTTTAGTGAGTGGGGTGTGGGCCACATTAAAAATGATAGCATGGGAAACTTACCAATTCATACTTTTTCATTCACAAGTATACAGCACATGTACATTTTAATTATTTGCTATTTTCAGAATTCCCTGAACCTCTCCCTGTCCCTCCACCTGAACCTCTCCCAGTCTCTGAACCTGAATCTCTCCCAGTCTCTGAACCTGAATCTCTCCCAGTCCCTGCACCTGAACCTCTCCCTGTTTCTGGACCAGTCTGCTCTCCCTCTCCTGAACCAGTCAACCATCCCACTGTAAATCAACCGGCGAACTCTTTCTCACTTTCTGAATCTGCCATGACCATCACCCTCTCTGCAAGAAAATCAACTTGCAGTTCCTGATCCAGTGACGGTCTACTGCAGCCAACTCATTAACATTCTCTGAACTAATTAACTCCGACATACAGTCTGAATCATCTAGTTCTTTAATAGTACAAGAAACTTTAACATGTAGCTCCCCCATTAATCTCTCTCTCATGATATCTCTATGTGTCATGTAAAAGATCTTGATACATCTTCACCTAATGAAGGTCCTGGCCAGGATGTAATCAATAAATTGTTGGGAGAATTATTCTCAGAAGCAGAACGTATCCACACAGTTTACAAATGCCAACAGTTACAATGTTGGAAATCAAGTAATACTGAAATAGAAAGACAGCAAACGAAATCGAGATTTAGCCATGAATGGCTGACAGATCCAGTTACACACTGTGGCAAAACAGGATTGTATTGCTTGGTTTACAGTGAAACCCAACATGGCATGTTTTGTATTCTGTGCAAGAAACATAATACAGTAAATAAGCAGAACAAGTCTAGAATTTATAACAGAGCCAGCCTGTAGATTTAGGAAAGTTGCTTTATTAGAGCACTACATCTGAACAGCACAAATCTGCTGTTATAGCTGAACTGATGCAGAGGGTGTCTGTGTTTAATAAAGAGCTTAAGGATAGAGAAACATTTGCTAATGAGGTTTTATACAATGCTTTCATGAGCTGTTATTTCCTTGCGAAGGAAGACATTGCTAACAAAAAAAAAAATAAAAATAAAAAAACTTAAGAACTTCAGAGTTCCTCCAAGTGGTGGGTCTCGCCAATATGAAACATTTCCGCCACCAGTCTAGTAGATCAATCCGAGAGATCTTTATCACAATAGGTAATGTTATGAAAAAAATGACAGACAGAGTTTCAAAAGCACAATGTTTTGGCTTATTGATAGATGAGGTGACTGACATTTCGGTATATGAACAGCTGCTTGGATTTGTTAGCAATGTGAATCCATCAACAGCAATGCCACAGGTAGATTACCTTTTTATAAAGGACGTTCTGAAAAACTGTTTCAGCAACTGTTTCTGTAAATGCTGAAACTATCACCAAACTTGTTACTGAAAGTCTTGAGGAATGTGGGCTGCCTTTTGACAATCTAAGTAGTTTTGTGTCAGATGGTTGTAATGTTATGATGGGGGTGAAGAATGGTGTTGCAGCTCGGCTGAAGCGGCTTAAGAAAGAAATTATTTCAGTGCATTGTATTTGCCATAGACTTGCTTTGGCATGCTCCGGTGCCAATGATACTGTTAAGTATATTGCCACAATTGAGACTATTCTTGTACAGCTTTGGAGTTTTTTTTCAACAACTCCCCCAAGCGTACAGCACTGTATGTCAAAATACAAGAGGAAGTTAAAAGAGTAAATTTAACAAATCACTCAAGAGATAGCATTGTTCACAAAGTACGTAGTACAAGGTGGCTTTCATTGCAGAATAGTGGAGAGGCTGTCTATATGGACATTCTGCCTTTGTTACTGACTCTTCGGCAGTGCAAGGAGCAAGATGCCATTGCCTGTGGTTTGCTAAGCAAGATGAATTCTGTTAAGTTCATTGGGGCAATTTATATACTGAAGAAAATTCTTCCACACTTAGGGGCACTGAGCAAAACATTTCAGAGAGGCACAGTAAATTTTGCTGGAATAGAGCCAAGCATTCAGCACACGCTTTGTGAGCGAGATAAAATTGTCAGTGAAGGGGAGGTTGTGGAAAATCTGCAGAATGATTTAAAGAAGGGTGGTAGGCTAGAGAGTTGTGAGTTGAAAGTTACAGATTTTGATAGAGATCAGGTTTCTAATCTGCTACAGAAATATGTTTATACCCTAAAGGAGAATATCCAGGAGAGATTCGCTGAGTCCAATGTCCTCGCCAGCTTCACTGTATTTGATCCGACTTCAGTACCTGAAGCTGATGACCATAGATTTTCAGAGTATGGTGCAGATTACATTGGCCTACTTGGTGGTCAGTTTTTTGAGAAAGCTGGTCAGCAGAAAGTTGTTGCTGAGTGGCAGAATTTTAAGTTTGAATTAAATTCATGGAAACAAACGTGCCTGCTGAAGTACTTTCGTTAAAATCTAACCTCACACCAACAGAATGGGTACTTGAACAAATCTTATCTAAGAAACAGGAGTACAAGCACTTTTACCCCAAACTGGTAGAGCTTGCAGAAATTTGTATGTCTCTGCCAGTTTCCAATGCATGGCCAGAACGGGGAGCCAGCGCCCTTAAGCGTATCAAGTCAAGAATGAGGTCAGCAATGAAAAATGACATGCGAGATGCCTTGTTAACAATCTCAAATCAATGGTCCTCCAGTTGACTCAAATGATGCCGAACTCCTCATCCGACAATGTGTACTTGACTGGCACAGCCAAAAACCTCGACGGAAGCTCCCAAATCAACGACTTGTTAGTGTACCATCAACTTAGTTTGCATGTCCCCAAATTCTCTTGACTGATGGCTTGCCTGTTGAATCAGAATTGTCCCCTCTGACTGAAAATGAAGCAGTGCAACAATTTAATGTAGAAGACATTTCATCTGATAGTGACAGTGACTCCAATTGTGTTGCTTAACTTGCTAAATGACTATAGGTTAAACACTGTTATATAGAACTGTAAACATCAGCTTCAACAATTTACACAGAACATATACAATTTGTTCTTTGCTCGGGAACGTTTCTTCATGCCAAATACATTTTAAGTTTACCAACTTTCAATCATTTGTTATTCAATTACATATAATGTTATTTGTTCATTCCTGCTAGAATAATATCATAAAGATGTTGGATATGTTTGCAACTGAAAATAGACTGTGAATTCATGGCTACTTTGATCCTGAAATTTGAGGATGTAAAATGTTTGCAGCACAAAAAAATGTAATTTTTTGAATGTGAAATCTCATCTATGAATTAATTTTTCTTTCTATAAAACATATATAGTAACTCAGATTCCCAAATGACTTGATTTTAATACTAAAGATTGATTGAAATATTGTTTACCGGTATACGAGTTTGTCATTGGTTTTACAGCAGAAATGCAAGACGAGTACAACTCCGAGAATGTTTTGTATAGATATCAAAAATATCACACTTCCTTGATTACTGGAATTAAATAATATCACTACAAGTCTATTACTTCAATCAAACTTTAGATCCTGATGTATACAGAATTTGCAGTGTTAATAGTTTAGTTTGCACATTTTACCCAACATTATTATAATAATCTAATCCTTTGTGCTAACAGCATTCATACAGCAAACCCTGAACACTCACAGAAGTGAAATGGAATATGGTTTCCTTAATGAATGCTAGTTCATCTACACTATTATTATGTCACACACTTACTTCAGATTGCTCACTGTACTCCACCATGTGCAGTATCATCTCCCTATTAAGAACTAAGGTATGGCCCAAATGTTGCTAAAATGCCTCTCTTTTAAAGTGCTTAGACACTCCATCTTCCAGACACCTTGGTGTGCCCTAAACCATGGCCTTAAATTAATGAACCCTGTTTAAAAGCTGCTTGAACTAACTATACAGTATAGCTGAATTTCAGTCAACCAGTCAGTCAGTATGTTAATGCAACTACATCCAGTATAGGCCTAACCACCTGTTTTTGTGGAGTTTTCCACCCCAACAGCATGATATGAGAACTATTTCATGTCAGAAATCATGCTAGAATGCATCTCCAGCCATCAAGGCTCCTCCGGCTTCCAGGGCCCTAGGCGGGCCCTGGAACCCGGCCATATAGCTGCTCTTGCTTCACTCGCAATGATGGTAACCTGCTACTCCAAAAAAATAAGGAAACCCCTGGGTCTCACTGTGGTGTCAAGCCACAAGTAAGAATCAAGTTGCTTTAAGAGCAGTAAGAATAAACCACAAAGTGTGAATTGGCATCACAGGCAGACTAGACCAAATGTATTATTTTCATTTTTTTTTTTAATCAATATCATATATATATATATATATATATATATATATATATATATATATATATATATATATATATATATATATATATATATATATATATATATATATATATAACTAAAACTCTCATGTATGTATGTATGTATATGTGTGTATGTATGTTCCTGAAATACAGCCAAAATGGTAAATGATAGCACAAAAATTTTCGGCCCAACTTACCATTCTCCTGCGGTGTGCAGTATCAAGTTTCGTTAAAATCAGGCAACGAAAAAGATTATTAAAAAAATCAATTCAAGATTGTCAAGTACTCTTCGGGAGAATTTGATCAATGCAAACAACCTCAGAGGTATAGTTCGCTGGAGCCATCTGCTTTATTTTTTCTTGAAATGATTTATTTTTTTAAATCTCAAACATTTAGTATAGACAAAAAACGATTTATTTTAAAGCATAAAATAAACCGTCATTTTGATCCAATACTTCTGTGTTGATTAATAAATAAAATTGTGTTTAGAAGATTATGCACAATAATTTCTTCGACTTTCTTTTCTCCTATGTTTTTCTTCACACGGACGCGCAATATCAAGGTTCGTTCAAATCGGGCAACGAAAAAAAATTATTTTAAAAAATCAATTCCCGGTTCAGTCAAGTACTCTTTGGGATTACTTGATCAATGCAAACAACCTCAGCAGTATAGTTTGCTGGAGCTATGTTTTTTTTTAATTTCTAAATGATTTTTTTATCAACTGCTGTCACAAGGGGAACCCAACGGGTTCACAGGTCGTCGAGTAGGCTCTAAAACTGCAGGTTGAGTAACAAGAGCCACTTGATGGCAGAGTCAGTGGCTTCATGTATTTCTGCAAAAGACCCCATAAATCTCTTCTCTGTGCAGTTTTGCACTCTGTGTGGGACTGTCTGACCTTGACCACAAAAACATTCTGGGCCTTCAGTTAGCTTTGATTGTGTATGGTGAGCAATCCTGGCATGTCGAGTTCACAGCCATTCTTAAGATAGCATGGTATACAGACTAAGGCTAAGCGCATGGAAGTGGTTACCATCCCTATTTTAGACCATACACTGACTTGAGTGGCATTTTTGAAAGTCACAAAGACTACTACTGGTCATGAAATTTGGTTCATTGCACAGACAGTGTTCCATAGGACCTTAAAATATATAGGTTCATGGGTCTACGATGTATATTACTGAATCTACATGCCCAGTATTGGCCTTGTTTCACCTTAAAATATGACATATATCAGACCATGCAAAAATACAACATATAAAACATTCTATATGAAATTTCTCATCTAAATCAAAAGGTTGTCACCCACCATCTGAGAAAATCAGCATTTGTGTCGGTCAGTGGTGGATTCGCATGATATATGCACATTCTGGCATTTTTTTTTTTTTATTGCCCTTTTAGAGCCTGTGTCTGAAATCCCCTAGCAAAATGACGAGTTTATCAATAACTCATATTTACGTGTCTTGAATTATTCAACTTATTACCAATAATCAATGTAAAAAAAAATTGAGATTATCCGGGTGGATACCTAATTACAACGGCTTGACCGAACTTTCCAACCCAAATGTCCGACTGCACATCACGTTTTTTTTTTTTAAAAATGCTTTTATTCTTCTGTGCATCAGATTATTTTCACTAAAATTTATTTACAAACGGGGAACAGTGATATAGATATAATAGTATAAAAAAAAATATTGAAAACATGGATGGCTTTGGTTTAGACTAATTTTGCATTTTTGTCCGACTGCACATCACACTTTTTTGAATTTGATTAAAAAATTAATTTTCATTAAAATCTTTTAAAATATTTTTCCAGGTATTTAAAAAATATTTTATTAATTTAGAATGCAGTTAAAACAGTTTTGGAGAATTTAGAGAGCTTTTTATTACTCCCAGAATTGATTGAATTGAAAATTTATGTCGAAGAATTGGATCTGACAGTCACTGAAGAGAGCAGTAATAAAAAAAAAATAGGAATGTTATTTCTTAATAATCCCAGAAATTCGTATTTTGATTATAGATTAGTTGCTAGAATAAGTTACATACCATGACCTTCATTTATTTTGCCAAAAAAGAAAAATTAGGTAATTTCATTGAAAACTCGCAAAACCATCAGAATAGGTACCCCTTCTTCAAAGTATCATATTTCGGTGTATATATATATATATATATATATATATATATATATATATATATATATATATATATATATAATTAAGCTACACGGTTTTTTGTTCTGAACTCAGTGAGACTTGCACTTTCAGAAAATGTAGTGAGGAGGCAATGGAACAAACTTCATTTATTTACATTTTTGAAACTGAGTGGTAATCACTTACATGCGCTTAGCCCTAAGCCTTCCATTTGTTAATTGAGCCAGCTGAGTTTTTACTCGCAATTAAGTAATAACTTGAATTTTTATAGCTTGGTTTCTTGACACTGTTACATCCAACTCCTTAATAATGCTGCTTGAGGGGTATATTTGAAAAGACAACCACTGGGATACTAATAAAATATCCTCACCACTTGGCCACGTTTTAAAAACAGTTTGCAGAGGCCTTAAGTTTGAGAACATACAAGATAATTTGCAATGAATGATAGCTACATAAAATATTCACACCACTCAACTTTTTCACATTTTGTTGTTGCAAAACCTGAATTTAAGATGGACAAGTCTGGAGACGGCAATGGTTCACAAGCGGTATTCGACGATGTAGATTGTTTCAGAAGTCAAGGATGAGACAATGTGATAATTTTTGACTAAGTTATAAAAATGATCACGATGATGTGGTACGAGTGACAGGTTATAAGCTGCAAAATGTCGAAAACCCGGTTTTGTTCAACAACTTTCAAAATTTGACCTTTGCATAACCTTTAAAAGGTCACAAAACAATGTTGTGGACATTAAAATAAGGAAACAGGATACATGCTATAGCTTATTGGAGTTAGTTCGTCGAAGGTCGAAAACCCGGTTCAATTTCCACAACTTTGAAAATTTGACCTTTGTGAACTTTAAAGGTCAAAGGTTAAGGATTATGACCTTTGGTGCAAAACTTCCTCTGGAACATTCCAGGAACAATATAACATTATATAGGCGATATGGCATTTTCCACTCCTCGGATTACCCACTTTGATGAAATCAGCGTAAAAACAAACTTGAAGGGAGCGCCACGGGCAAGGTGTTCGAGATAGAGCAAAATGGTTTCATGACTTTAGGTGGGGAATGACCTCAAGATTATGCATAAAAAAATATTGTCATCCTAGCTCTCAAAGTTTGGGTGGTCGTATGATTTTGTCAAAATTCGCAATTTTCTAAGTTTGTGACCTTGTGACGAAAATGAAAAAAATAAAAAATAAATAAATAAATCGAGCTCCGTGGGGCTATCCAAGTGCCATTGGGCTAACCAAATACTGAAACCCCTGCCAGATTCGACAACTCCCCTCGGAAAAGATGTAAATTGAAATCGGCTACCCCCCCTAAAAACACATGTTTTTTTGGGCGTGGCTCTGCCCATAATGGGCGCACCACGCCCATTCTCAGGAAAACACAACTAGATAATGATATAAACCTCCCACCAAAATTTTATCAGGATCGGATCAAAACCCACGGAGCTATGCTCGGGGCAGACAGACAGACAGACACACACACCAATAACGAATATAGTGGTCACTTACTGACTCGTGAACCAATAAATGTTTTTTTGTTTCACCATTCTACACAAAATACCCCATAATGAAAAAGTGAAAACATGTTTTTAAGAATTTTTTACAAATCAATGAAAAATGAAAAGCTGAAATGTCCTTCAATAAGTATTCAACATCCCGAATCAATACTTTGTAGAAGCGGCTATGGCAGAGATTACAGCTTCAAGTCTTCTTGGGTATATCTGCATCAGCTTTGCACATCTGGATTTGTGGATTTTCTCCCATTCTTCCTTGCAGATTTGGTCAATCTGTCAAGTTGGATGGGGAGCGTCGGTGAACAGCAATCTTAAAGTCTTTCCACAGATTCTCAATGGGATTAAAGTCTGGGCTTTGGCTGGGCAACTCAGACTTTCATGTTATTGTTCTAAAGCCATTCCAGTGTTTCTTTGGCTATATGCTTGGGGTCAGTGCCCTGTTGGAACATATATCTTTGCCACAGTCTGAAGTATTTTGCACTCTGAAGCAGGTTCTCCAAGTTTTGACCTCTGCCACTGAAGGTGAAGTTAATTAGGTTTTCACCCCTTTCTATCTGTCTGTGTGTGCAGGAAATCTGAAAAAGTTATGGATGGATCCGGATAAAATTGTGGACAGGTTCAGTGTGTGACAAGGAATAAGCGATTCAATTTTGGTCAAGATCCAAATCTGGATCCCATAATTTTTTTTAAGTGATTCTTCACCATTGAGAGACAGGGCTAAACCAAATATATATAAATATATATATATATATATATATATATATATATATATATATATATATATATATATATATATATATTGTTATGGTTTCCACCCGTTCGGCGTGCAGGCGACCGCTTTTAACTAATCGCGGCCGCACGCACCCACCGGACGGGCAATCCAGTCGTAGCTTTCTGGATCAATGCCGAAATCCAGCTATGGGTGTGTTTTTAAAGCACACCACAACCTTGACAATACTCTACCTGCGCTACAGGGTCCGATCGCCGAATGGTCGATTTACCTAATTATTCGCGCGGGCAGACGACCGAGAGATTGTACCTCAACGGGACCTGCTTGGAAACGAGCCGCTTTAAGCAGCTCGCTCCGTTTGCGATTTGCCAAGCGGTGTATTATCGCGAGGCCCCGTTTATCTCATCAGCTATTAAAAGCCAGCTAACATTCCGAACGCAAGTATGGCAGTTCAATGGAGGAAGAGGACGCAACGAGCAGGTGAACATTCAAACAAGGACATTTATTTGTCACACGTACAGTATGCAGTCAATGAAGCAATGCAGATATACAAGCACGTATGCAATGAATGAATGCAACGAATGGGGGTAGGGACAAGACACGAGCAAACCAAAGACCTGCAGCCGTATCTATTTATTATCTACACAATCACTTAACCACAATTCTACTTAGCGGACACAGCGCCACAACTTTCATACAAAGAAAACCCCAGGAAAGGAAAGGGTAAGAACAAGGCCCGTAGGCCTTAAATGTTCACAGAGCTTTGGAGACCGAAGGAGCTCCGTGAGACCGGGCTGGTTACCTGCCACCCTCGATGTTCCGTCAACAAGGTGGTTGATGTAATGGCGACTCGGGTGGTCCGGGCCTTGCGGCCTGGTCGATCGGGCCTATCCGACGACGCCTCAGAGGAACGAACGGGCCTTTGCTCTTTCAAGAGTTGATGCTCTTTTACGAGCCCGCCCGTTCCGCAGAGTTTGCTCCGTCGTCTGCGTTTCGCTGGCTGGCGACCCCTCTCCGGCCGTCACCACCGACCCACAGTTCGGCATGGTACTGCCGGCTTGGCTGCGCTCAGATGACCCCGACTGCCCTCCACTGGACTCCACTGGACTCGAACCTTGGTGCTCTCCACCCCGACTGCAGGCAAAAAACTCTAACTGACTCGCTTGGCGTTCCAGCTTGCCTTTTTATGGGGTCCGGGGAGGTGAGTTTGATCTGCCACCTTCGACCTTTCACCCCCCGCTGGCTCTGCCCCTTTTGGTGTTTTGATCTGATCTCGTCGCCAAACGCGGAGAGAGCGGATGTTGCAGAGATCACCGGCCGTGGAAAGCGGATGTGGCAGAAATCACCAGCCGTCGCCCCAACGAGGCAGCCGTCGTGTTTGGTGGAGAGGCCGCTCGTTGGGATTCGCCGTGGCTGGCGAAAAGATGGCGGCGCAATGGAGATGAAGGTGAGGCGATGTTGTTCATTTGTGGAGATGCTGTTGAGGAGATGTCATGGTTGGCACTGTGGTGGGGATGGCATGGTTGTTGAGATGTGGTTGTGGTGGTTGAGATGCGGTTGTTCCAAAATAAAGATAGCAAAAGAATAATACTACCTCAAACATCACAGCCCGGTTACACGAATAAACCCCTTTAGACCTCGGTGGGGAAATCTAATCTGAACACACACTTAGACATAACTGATCTCTGGGAAACCTGAATGGTGTTCTGTGAATTTCCACAACCGTAACAATATATATATATATATATATATATATATATATATTATATATCTCAAAAAAGTTGTGTCCCGATTTGGACGAAACTTGGTGGGCATGTTGGATGTGAGGCAAGGAAAAATTGATTTGATTTTGGTGAAGATCTGAATCTGGATACGAGAATTATTTAATTTTTAAGTGATTCACCATTGAGAGATAGGGCAAAAAAAACAATATATAGCATGACATTTCAAAAATGTATTGGGCCCGATATATACAGCAATAATGGGTGAAATTTGCTAATAGAGATTTATAAAAATGGACGTTTTACACAAAATATTTATTTAAAAATTTATTTATGTTAACACGACTTTGCCCCAGAATCTGAACCCAGAGGTGCTACTTGTCACATAACTAGTTCATGCCCCAAATGCAAACGATTCTTTGCTAAACTCAGAGCCCTTCTGCCAAAGCTAACAGAAGTGAGATGGCAGATACATGCACATTAAACAATTGAACAAAAATAACAGAAAAAAAAATTACAAGAAAATGCATAATTTTCCAATAAATCACGACCAGACATGGACCACAGCATAGCCAGACAAGACAAAAAAAACGAAACGAACTACCCCTCCACCACCCCCTCCCCAAAATTTGGGTGGTGAGAGGATGCACCCTTGTGTTCCTCAGGCCATACGCCTCCGAAGCCATTCAGGTGCTGTTCCATGAGATCCGATCTGGTGCACCCAACCACATTAAACCCTAGTCTTGGGCTCGAGGGGCAGTTGTCACCAAGGCACAGCAGATAACTCATAATTTCAACCATGAACTACGGTTCAGGGAGACGGAGGTTGCAGCAAACAGATGAAATTCAGGCTCACCGCCACACCCTAAACTGCATGTGCTGACCCTCCAAATTCTTAACAGGGGTCTCCTCTCCCCCACATCAAAGGCTCTACTCGCCCGGCATAACATCTCTCTGCATTTGTATTGCTCCGTGTCCCCTGGAGGGCATATTGAGCCACCAGGATGACACGGAATTATAAAGTTTTTATACCCTAAATGAGAAGCATGCGTGGCCACATTAAAATCCTAATCTTTACTTATAAACATACGAGTCTCAAAGTCTGCCGTTTTGTCACTTTACCACAATACTACCGCTTCACAAATATACATATAACAAGCGAATTGATGCTTGCAGTCTTACCAAGCAGTAAGCAGGTAGCTGGCCAGTTGTAAGGGTCACTAATGAATAAAGAGATGATCTGTATAGGGTCCACTAAAATGCCATACCTACAAAATAAAACAACATCCATCAAAATCCAAATATTGCACCATAAAACAAAAGTTGATGAGGAATTACTTGCAAGGTAACAAATTAATAGAGTTAAAGCATTGCAAATCTCCATGAAGATATTTTAACTCCTTTGGGTGGGGCTCCTTCCACAGTGAGAATAATAAAATCCAACTTATAGTCAGGTTCCATATGCAATTTTACAAGGAAATACAAGGAAATCTAACACAAGTGGAGGCCATTCAGTCCATCATGCCTGAGCGAACACCACACTAGTCAATCTACACAAGATCCAAGCAAGAAAATGAAAAAAATAAATTCATGGGAAACAAAATTTTATAAAAAAAAAATTAAGGCTGAAACAAGAGAAGATGTGACAAAAGTCGAGGGGTGTGAATACTTCTGAAGGCACTGTGGATATTGTAGATCAATACGACAATAATGGGCCAAATTTGCCAACAGAGATTTATGAAAATGGACAAATTACATAAAGAGAATTACATCAAGAGCACCACCAGTGCTGGCATCTAGACTTTATATATAAATGATGTCCCTCTCGTGTATAAAGTCCTGTCTCCTTGAGCCGCTCCTCATAGCTGAGTCAATATCGCAGCCCTGCGCTGAACCCTCTCTATGGCATCCATGTCCTTCCAGAACTATGGTGACAAAAACCGCACAATATTCTAGATGTGGCTCTCACTAAATTCCTGTACAATGTTAACACCACCTCTTTTTGATTTATAAATGATCCCCCTCCTTATACAGCCTAAAACCCTATTTGCTTTACCCATAGCTGTCTGGCACTGTGCTGCCTGCTTACCTCCCACATCTATTACCACCCCCACCCAGATCCTTCTCCTGTGTGACACGCTCCAAAATTACCCCTTACATCCTGTCATCTCTATTTTCATTGTTCTTTCCCATCCCCATTTTGTGGAGATTTATAACCATTTACACTTTTAAAAAGCTTGAGAGTCTCAGACTCCAAAAATTAATGTTTTCATTTGAGTTGGAAACCCCCCCCCCCTCAAAACAAAACAGATCCTGAATGTGAACAACTGATTAGAAGCTGTATGAATATTATGTTTTCTGAGCAAATGAATGGAAATATCAGCCTCTGGGCTAGTCATAAATGAAGGCGATAAGATGTTCATGTCTGGTAACCAGAAGACCATCATTAAGCTTCGAGACAAGACTGTAGATCTGAAGGAGACAAAAGATTTGTTTGGAAGATTAATGGTCCTTGCAAAGTCAAGCAGAGATATAGATCGGAAAGATGCCATAGTCAACCACGAGCTCACCCTTGCATCAAGAGCACCGTTTGCCCCAGATGGAACAATGCTTCCATGCACAGCCAAATCAAGTTTGATGATTCATCTTCTTGAGATGGTCAGAAGGGAAGAAAATTGTGATCATATCAAGAAGATCAGGTGCAGCTTCAGGCTACAAGTGTGGTGGATCAAGATTCATCAGATGAAGAACCCATGGATGACTTGGCAACTAAAGTTGTTGGACCAAAGAGATTGCAGTGGTAGGCAGCATGGTTTTGGGGCAGAAAGTGAAAAGGTCAGCCACAATGACGACAGTCATTGAATTCAGGAAAAGCTTCAATGATGTCCATGACAAGAGAATTTGATATACAGAGATTCATCATTGAATTATGCGACAAGAGAAGCAAGGCGACAGACAGGCCACAGTTCAATATAAGATCCGTGATGACAAGCATAGAACACATCACCATGACAAAACAAAGGCTGATCTGACAGATTACTTTGCAGAGAAAATCCTATTATACCACCAGGACTCAAAGTTGGTCATCACACCTGCATCAGGATGCATTAGGAACAATGGTGGTCTGATCAGAGGACAATAATCATGAAGAAGCCGATGCACTACTCATCTTTCAAGCAGTGCTGACATCTAATCAAAACCGACCAGATGCACAACTGACATTCTTCTCCCCAGATACAGATGTGCTTATGCGAGTCGGGGCAAACTCTCGTCTCCTTCCGAGAAACACTTCTATATCATTGGGGTCAGGACTTATCAAAACACAGCCAAATGCAACAGCTCTCGGCAAACAGAAGGTCAAGGCGCTCCATGTCATCCACACATTTTCAGGAGCGGACAACATAGGGAGGGCTTCAAATAGACAAGGCAATGTGGCTTAGTTTTCCTGAAATCAGGAAGTGATGTTAGCGTGGTCCGAGCGAGGCTGTCTGATGATAACGAAGTCAGCAAGCAGCAGCTGACCAGGCTAGCTACATTTGTGTGTCGCATACAACCCAAAAGGGATCGAGATCAACAGCATTCCTGATCTACAATGGTTAGCCTAGTGTTGGCTCAGTGGTTAGGGTAGCGGCTTGGGTTCCTAGGGTCCTGAGTTCAAGCCCCGTCGGCCGTTGAATTAATACACCAGGGGGTTGACTCAGCCTGTCATCCTTCCGAGGTCGGCAAAATGAGTACCAGTTCCAGTGTGTGTACTGGTGGAGGAGAACTGCATCAGCGACACAGTCACGTTTCAAGAAATTATAGCTACCCCGGCAGCTAAGCTACCATACGACCACCACATCTACGATGGTATCTATTCTGTAAATACAGGGCAAAAAGTGACAGGCTTCCACCGACGATGGGAGCCCGAAAGCAGCACATTTAAGAGTCCATATTCAGGCCAGGGTATGGGGTCAAACCAGCATCACGCAGCAAGAATTCTTGGACCCACTACATAATGGATTCCTCAAAGACACAAATGGACAACTTGAGCACCGTACAACAGATATTTTACCACGACTCAAGGCCATCATCGAAATAGTTGTTTGCCATTGTAAGGGAGAATGCTCATCACAAATGTGTAGCCGCAGATCGACCAACTTGGTATGCACCGATCTTTGCTTATGCAGCACCAAGTGCCAGATTAATGATGATGATCTGCATGACAGCCCACAGATGGGAGAGATGAAGACTGTGTGGACAAATAATTTTGAGCAACTATCATATTCATTGCCCCCCCCCCCCCAAAATGTGGATATAGTCGCTGGAATCATCTTCCGATATTGACAAAAATAGGTCCCGGATGGCAGCAATATTGAAATCCAAGAAGGAGGCCATGAAAAAAAAAATTCAAAATCAAATGGAAACATTGCTTTTCAGATTCAGAAACTCTCAAACGTTTCAAAAATGTAAATGGTTCCAAATCTTTACAAATTCAGAACAAACCTTTAAAAATCCAGACATATGGAACATGACTATTAGAACATGGAGGAGGAGGAGGAACATGACATCAGGAGGAACAATATGGAACACGAGATCAGGCAAATGAAAGAATTTCTTCAGCAAAAACAGTAATGTACAAATGATACAAGGACTTAGCTTTGCACATGACATAAACCTCACTTCATTATGTTCTCAAGGAAAAGTCGAGCATTCCCCAAGATCTGAAATGAGAAAGAAGAGCACATCACAACATTAGGCTTCACCAGAAATTTTACGAAGCAAAAGGTGTTTAAAAACGGACACACATATGGACAGGCAGAACAAGCATGTATGGGATACAGACAAGCCACAGTTCAAGAGAAGATCCGTGACGACACGCAAAGAACATTACCATGAAGCAGTTAGTTTCCCACGACAAAACAAATAGGCTGATCTGACAGATTACTTTGCAGATAAAATCCCATTATATTCCTCTATTAATTGAGAAAAATCCTGTCTTTTCTTTCCCTCTATTGTGTACATAGAGAAGGGAGCATCAAAGCACAATTCCAGTTCCAGGTCTGAGCTTGGTGGAAGCTCAAAGCCAAGATCTCAGTGTTGTCAAATCGTGTTTTCAACCCATTCCCAAGTCTCATTTGCTCCGTCTTGATCATATCTTGTCGAATTTGTGATCACGTCTCACTGGCCTGTTCTCTCAAGGACTCAGTAAGTGAGCATCCCTCATAAGACTTAGCCCGACATATTCTTTCGTTTAACCTGGGTGTGCTCCTTTCATGCTTATCAACTTGCTATTTTTCCTCATCCTCCTCCTCCATTAATGACATTAGAAAATGTTTCGTTCTCAGATTGTCCGTTACGAACTCAAAGCATTTTTGTTTCTTCATCTCGATCCCTTCCTCTTCACCATCACATAATTTTAAAAATGTTGAAAAACTAACAAAAAAACAAATGTTGAAAGCTAATTTTAATTTTTTTTTTTTCCAAGCAATTTGCTTTGATGTCTAACACCATGGAGTAAAATATCCCCAACTAGATGGGCACTCGGTAGAGCGCATACCTCCGCCACGAAATGCCTGATCCAAGAGAACATATTGGGCCCCCAATACATTTTTGGAATATCATTCTACACTGAATGCCTGGTGTTGGCTTCATGGTTAGGGTAGTGGGCTTGGGGTCCCAGGATCCTGAGTTCAAATCCCGCTTGGCTGTTGAATTAATACCAGGTGGGGTCGACTCTGCCGGTCATTCTTCTGAGGTCGGCAAAATGAGTGCCAGCATGCTGGTATCCTGTGTTGGAGCGGCGACCCGTCCAGGATTGTGGCCAATAGCCAAGGAGACTGCCGAGGCAACACCAACGCTCTGCACAGAGTATGGTCCCAATGGATGGATGGATGGATGGATTCTACAGTCATCGCCAGAAGTATTGGCACCCTCGCACTTTTTCAAAGAACTCACAATTTTCTCGAACAATAAGTTGAAATTGACAAAAGTATTTGGTCTCCACAATTCTTTATTTCACTGTTAATATTACAGAACTTGAAATATGCTTTTAAATCAGAAAATAAAAAGAAATGGCATTGACAAAATTATTGACACCCTCAACTTAATATATTTGGTCGCACAGCCTTTGGCCAAAATAACCGCAGTCAAGCACTTCCTACAGCCATGAATGAGCTTCCTACACCCGTCTACTGGCAGTTTGGCCCACTCTTCTTGTCCAAACTGCTCCAGCTCTCTCAGATTTGAAGGGTGCCTTCTCCTAACTGCTGTTTTCAGATCTCCCCACAGGTGTTCAATGGGATTTAGATCTGGACTCATTGCTGGCAAAGCTGGCCTCAAGCCAGATGAAAAGTGGACATCCTCTGTTAATACTTGTCTTTCCTCGGAAAATCAGAGCGAGTCATAGTTTAAGGCCCTTATCCATAGCTCGATGAGGTATTATGGGCTGGCACCACAGCATTACGTTTGTTTCTTTTGTGATTTCAGCAATCTAAAGCCCTCAAAATTATTGGAATCTGTGACAAGTCGCTTAACAAAGCTGTATTTGAACAAACATTTATGTACTTTATTTTAACCAACTTTTGGAGTTTGTCTGCCTGGGAATTTTCCTGTAAAAGTCTAGCTGAAGTAGTTTTTTGTTTTTTTAATCCACCATTTCCCACTCGGAGCAAAATATACGTATTTATTTATTTATTTGTGTCTCGATTTCTACAGCCAAGCTTTCAACCACCATTCATACTAAGAATTTATCATCTTTTTTGGAATAGCCCTTATATACATGATACACACACAAGAAATGATATTCAATGGTCAACAAATGATCCCTTCCCCATCAATGACAGAAGAATGCATGACGAAACCCCATCGCAGTGTTCAAGTACATACACAGTACGATGGAATCTCGACATTTGCAGATTCCGCGTATTCAGAGTTTATAAACCGAGACCTTCTGCGTTCCTGCATTCATGTTTTAGTAGTTTTTTTTTTTCCTACACTTCAGGACTGGTCTCCTGTATCCACCACCACTGATATGAATTCAGCTTGGGAATTCTTACAAAGAAAGCTGCTCCTCATTTACATAGATTTATCCCACCTTTTCTTCAATTCTCTTAACTATCCTCCAACTCTTGGTACTCAATCCTGTGGTGAGGCAATTTCTTTAAAAGAACTTCCATTATTCTCCTAGAAGGCAAATCCGACCGAAGGAAACCTCAGATCATTTCACAAAGCCCACAACAAGTATTTGTCTACTCCCAGAGGAGCCAGAAAACAACATCTGTCAAATCTCAAGAATGTGCTTTCAAACTTGTCTCCCTCCTCTAAAACCTGGTGGCATCTTGACAAGTCTGTCTCTGGTGTTTGCTCTCCTTCCATCCCTTCCCTCATTCAAAATGGTACCACAGCTAGCTCTACTTGTGAGAAGGTCGAATGCCTCAATTCTGAATTTGCTTCAAAATATAGTGTCCCTAACCTTCACTCTCTGTACCCGTCCTTCACAGTCGTACCTAACTGCTCCTGAGAAAGTGGAAAAGTTTCTGGCAACCCCAGACTTTGACTCTGACTCTGCAACTGGACCGGACAGCATCAGCTCATGTGTGCTAAAATTCTGCGCTTGCACTTTCACGATGTGTGGGTATTTATATATATATATATACATATATATACATATATATATATATACATATATATACACACATCTTCTTCTTTCGGCTGCTCCCGTTAGGGGTCGCCACAGGGGATCATCCGTATGATCCGCATAGTGATTTGGCACATGTTTTACGCCGGATGCCCTTCCTGACGCAACCCTGGTTGCCTCTTACGACACAGGGATATGGTAAACCTATTTTAACCGGGGTATACACCGGCCCCGTATACTGGTACTCATTTCACCGACCTCGGAAGGATGACAGGCTGAGTCAACCCCCTGGTGTATTAATTCAGTGGCCCAACAGGGATTGAACTCAGGACCTTTTGGATCCCAAGCCGCTGCCCTTACCACTGCGCCAACACCAGGTGTATATATATATATATATATATATATATATATATATATATATATATATATATATATATATATATATATATATATATATATATATATATTTGGAAAGGCTTGGCAAAGTAGGAAAAACAACAACTAGGAGGGAAACATTTCTGGCAGCAAGAGATGTACAGCCAGTGAAGGGGGGGGGGGGGGGAGGTGAAAGGAGAAACTCAGGGTATAGATACAACTTTGAGGGAAGTAACGTGGGTTATGTGGCTAAGGCCTCAGAGGCAAAGTGATGCCAAAGTGACCAGTATAGCAATTTTTGGCAAAACAGGACGACTCATTGATCCGACAGAGAAATAATGGATAGGCTCTGCTCGGTAACCATCCAACACATTACATAAACGAGGTGCAAAAACAGATCCCCTTAACTCCAAACCAAGTAGCGAACTTACAATGATCAGCAAGGTTATGGAATCCATCATCATAGTTGACATAAAATCATACCTTTTCTCCAACAGCCTCAACTCAGATCTGGTCACTCTACCTTAAGGCCCGGTCACACCTTGACGTTTTAGCCAGCGATGGCAACGTATTAAAATGTATGTAAAACGCTGGCTTACGTTGAACTTTTGATGTTTTTTTTTTAAAGATTCGGACGTATTCATAGCGACTTGGTCTTATGTATAACGCATTGGTAACGGACACAGAACGTTTCGTTGTGTTATAGATAACTTATACCAACGAATGCTGAACCTGTTGTCGGCCTACACAACCGATGCCCAACGATAGTCTAATATATGCATAGCGCGTTGCACGCATCGCCGACGATGTCGTGACGTAGCCTATTAAAAGGCTGACGCACAACGATTCGAATCATAACTGCCGTAGAAATGGAAGTGTCAACATCGCGGTCACACCTTGGCGATCTTGCCAGCGTATGCCGACCTAAGAAAAATGTGTCTAAAACGTTGGGGCACGTCAAATACGGTATGAGTAAGTTTGGTATACGTGAGTAGAACACTAAAGTACGCTATCATACGTCGTAGTAAGTAGAGTACGTCAAGAAATTTTAAACATGTTCAAAACTTTACGACGTACTCGGCGTATGACACACGTTCCGCATGCGATGGGGATAGGTTTTACACACGTCCACAAAGGCTACTTATAAGCTACTCATAAGTCGAAACACGTCGCAGTAATGTCTTTTTTACGCGAAACTTATTTCTAACTTATGTTTGACGTGCTTTGAACCAATTCTTTACGTAGTCCCAACACACATCGACGTATGTAGACGTATTCCAATGACGTCTTCCGGTCGACAAAAAAAATAAATTAACGTGTTTCTCGCTTACAACTGCCATATAAAGACGTGTTCCCAGCGGTTTTGGGAATTGGTATATAAAAATGCTGCTCATAAAAGGGGAACCCAACCGTGTTTTTGAGTCGATGTCCATGTCATCAGTAACAGTATCAGTATCAGTAACAGTATTAGTATCAGTATTAGTATTAGTAGTAGTTTGTTCATGTTGGCAGTAGTAGGTGAGTGTGAGGGGGAGGGTGTGGGTTATGATGGATCGTCCTTGCGTTTAACGATTTAAATGATAAACAACGATTTAAATGGCTGCATCTCCACTATTGAAAGTAGACGCTTGCGCTCAACAATTGGATTTTATTTTACACTCAACGACTTTTAAACGGTACCACTCAGCTATTTTCATTGTTTACAATGAACGATTTAAATTGCTGTCACTCGCCTTTGTTTTTTGACGCTGGCGCTCGGAAATTTTAATCGTTTCTATTGAACGTGCTAAATCGCTCAAACCCCACTATTGAAAGTAGACGCTTGCGCTCAACAATTGGATTTTTTTTACACTCAACGACTTTTAAACGGTACCACTCAGCTATTTTCATTGTTTACAATGAACGATTTAAATTGCTGTCACTCGCCTTTGTTTTTTGACGCTGGCGCTCGGAAATTTTAATCGTTTCTATTGAACGTGCTAAATCGCTCAAACCCCACTATTGAAAGTAGACGCTTGCGCTCAACAATTGGATTTTTTTACACTCAACGACTTTTAAACGGTACCACTCAACTATTTTCATTGTTTACAATGAATGATTTAAATTGCTGTCACTCGCCTTTGTTTTTTGACGCTGGGGTTTTGAAATTTGAAGCGTTTCTTCTGAACGTGTTAAAACGCTCAAACTCGACTATTTTAAATAGACGCTGCCGATGGACAATTGGAATCATAGCCAAGCTAGACATCGAAGTGTGAACATCCTCGTCATGCCCCAGAAAAGTTTGAAGAATGCTGCAAATAAGTGTCCTGGCCGTGGCCGTGGACGCTGACGTAAGGACGATCCATTATACCGACGTCTTTCAGCCTATGAGTAACTTAAAAGTAACGTCTGTCGACGTGTGGCAACAATCGCGTAACGTGCCAACAACACGTTAATCATAGGTTAGAAATAAGTTTCGGGTACGCTAAACATTACCTCGGCGTGTCTCAACTTATGATTAACTTACAAGTAGCATGTGTTGACGTCTGTCAACGATCGCAGACCGTGCATACAACCTGTGGCCAGCGTAGTGGAACGTGCGAGTCATACGCCGGCATACGTCGTGAAATTTCAAGCATGAAAAAATTTGAGGACAACCAAAAAGTACAACGTTTAAAGCCAACGTACAACGACGTATGGCAGTGTTTTTCAGCGTGCTCTCAATGTTATCAAAACTTACCCATAACGTATTCAACGTGTGCCAGCGTTTTAGAAAAAAAAAAATTCAAAAATCGGCATACGTTGGCTAAAACGTCAAGGTGTGACCGGGCCTTAAGACATGTCGCTTCTATTCATCCAACAATGGATGGAGGCCCTCAATATCAGTCATGAGATCAGTGCCGTCTCTCAACACATCTCAAGCTTTTGATACAGTCTGGCATCCTGTCTTGCTTTCCAAACTCTCTGCCGATGGAATCCAAGGCCAACCTCACTCTTGGATTACAGACTTCCTCCACGCTTATAACCAGCGTGTGACCCTCAACGGAACCCTTTCATCTCCTCCCCTTGTCAAGGTAGAAGTACCACAAGGCCGTGTTCCAGGCCTCATCTTATTCCTAATTTTCATCAATGATCTCACTGACTCTGGAAAATCCTCAACTCTTTTCTGACGACTTCACTCTCTGCCTCAACATCTCTCATCCCTCTGACAGGCAGCAGCCTCTTAACTCTTCAGACCTTGACAAAAAAAATAAAAATCACAAACTGGTCAAACACTTGGAATTTGTCTTTCAATCCTGAGAAATTCCACATACTCACTCTGAAAGGCCTGTACTGCAAATCATCCCATCTACCTTATCACAAACCCTCTCAAAAAATGGTTCAGTCACTAAAACTCTTGGGTCTCACCCTTAGCCATGATCTCTCTTGGACAAGCCACATTTCAAAGTTGGCCTCCAAAGCTAGACACTGACTGGGCATCCTCCATGTGTTCCCATTTGAAGTGAGGGAAAGGAGGCATACACCAGAGACAGACTTGACAAGGTGCAACCCGGTTTTAGAGGAGGGAGACAAGTTTTAAAGTTAATGCTCAAGATTGAACAGGTGCCATTTTCTGGCTCTCCTGAGAGTAGACACATACTTGTTGAGGGCTTTGTGGAATGATCTGAGGTTGTCTTTGGTCAGATTTGCCTTCCAGGAGGAGAATGCCAAGTTTTTTTTAAAGCAAATGCCTCACTACAGGATTCAGAGTACCAAGAGTGAGAGGATAGGGTAAGATAATTGACAAAGTGGGATGAATCTGCACACAAGAGAGAGCAGGTTTCTGTGGAAGAATTCTCAAGCTGAATTAATGTCAGCAGTGGTCGATTATATAAGAGACCAGTCCTGAAGTGTATACGTTAAAAAAATTAAAACCTATAGCTCTTTTTACCATTGAAGCAACGCCCTGACATTCACGGCATTTTCCAGAAACATGTCCCCACGAAAGTTGGGGACTTGCAGTAATTCAATTTTAATAAAATACCCCAGTGTCTATTTTATTTCTTTTTTCACTCAGTGTCGATTAAATCACCCGAACGTTACATAAATTATAATTATTCATGCTTGGTGCATGTGTCCTTTACAACATCATTTATAACGGTAAGTTTCCTGTTTAGAATGACTTTCAATTTTGTCTGACTGCCAAGCAGGCAGCCAACATAAAAATATCTCACCTCTCTGCACAAGTGCGATCGGAATGAATTCAGCCAAGGGACAGTAAAAACAGCAAACTTGTATTCTATTAATGTTCAAAATAAACAAACATTCAAATAAACAAAAGTTGTTCCTCCATTATGAAACGATAAGACAGACAGACATGAAATAATTGCTGAACCCCACTCTTTGCTTCTTGTACACCGGGTAAACATGGATTTAACATTCCTACCAGCATGATGATGCACCAGTTCAGGACACCACGATAGTTGCTGAAGCCACTTGCAGATGAAAGTAATGAGTCTTGAACTTTGTGACATTTTCTGTGCACGAAAAAATATATATAATCAACCAAAACTTTAAATACATCTCAGCCGGGGCTGCGGGGCCGAGGCGACTGGCCTGCGGGGCCGAGGCGACTGGGCTGCGGGGCCGAGGCGACTGGGCTGCGGGGCCGAGGCGACTGGGCTGCGGGGCAGAGGCGACTGGGCTGCGGGGCCGAGGCGACTGGGCTGCGGGGCCGAGGAGACCGGGCTGCGGGGCCGAGGCGACCGGGCTGCGGGGCCGAGGCGACCGGGCTGCGGGGCCGAGGCGACCGGCCAAGGGGCCGAGGAAGCGGAGCCGAGGCTGCGGGGCCGAGGAGGCGGGGACTGCAGGGGCTGAGGCGGCGTTGGCGACGCGGGGCCGAGGCGGCGGCACCGAGGAGATGGGGACGTGGGACCGCGGAGACAGGACTGTTGCGGGGACGCGGGACCGAGGAGGTGGCGGGGACGCGGGACCGAGGAGGAGGGGACGCGGGACCGAGGAGGAGGGGACGCGGGACCGAGGCGGCGGGGACGCGGGACCGAGGCGGCGGGGACGCGGGACCGAGGAGGAGGGGACGCGGGACCGAGGCGGCGGGGACGCGGGGCCGAGGCGGCGGGGACGCGGGGCGGAGGCGACGGGGACGCGGGGCGGAGGCGACGGGGACGCGGGGCGGAGGCGACGGGGACGCGGGGCGGAGGAGGTGGCGGGGACGCGGGGCGGAGGAGGTGGCGGGGACGCGGGACCGAGGAGGTGGCGGGGACGCGGGACCGAGGAGGTGGCGGGGACGCGGGACCGAGGAGGTGGCGGGGACGCGGGACCGAGGAGGTGGCGGGGACGCGGGACCGAGGAGGTGGCGGGGACGCGGGACCGAGGAGGTGGCGGGGACGCGGGACCGAGGAGGTGGCGGGGACGCGGGGCGGAGGCGACGGGGACGCGGGACCGAGGAGGCGGGGACTGCGGGGGCGAGGCGGCGGCGGGGACGCGGGACCAAGGCCGGTGCGAGGGCACAGAACAACAAGACAATAACCAGGGCACGTCCCAATACGAAGATTGAACGTGTCCTTCCATCCCTTCACTTGTTCAGCAATCCCCAGCTACCGGAGCCGCCGATCCGTTGGTTCCACGTCCCTGTCATCCAGGTTCTCCTTCGCCTTCTCCTCGACCACTCTGGAGCCGCTCGCACAGCGTTTCCGCGACCGTAACCCCGTCTGCTCTCCGGTCTGCATTCCGTCCAATAGGCAAGACACCGACGGACCACGCTGAGGGAACAAAACAACCTGCACGTCTTTCCACTCGTTCACGCGAATGATTGATCCACCCCCGAGAAATTAATATCTGCCATCAGCGAACACTTCCGACCAAGTAATTCCCCCTTTTCAACGATTTACACTCACTCACGTTCACATTATTTCTAATGATACAATTATTTTCCTTTCAATCGGTAACAATTTTGTTTTTTTTAATCTATTGAATGAAATCCGATTCTCCACCACTGATCTCCACACCGACTGGAAAGGGTTCCTCAAGTTCATTGGTCGGGCGTTCCTGAAGCCACCGGAAGCGCTCTATCCGCCATATTGCTCCTCCAAGAGCACAGAAAACCCCGATAACGTCAATACAAACCCTTGCTTCAAGGTGCATATTTCCTCCCAAAATTCCACCTTCCTAAATGATTTTTCTCCTTTCTCTGGTTGAATGAAGCATCGGTCTCGTAATCATGAAACGTCATCGTGCGCTGCTTCCGGTTGTAAATCCCGCGACGGCGGTGATCAAAGGAGAAGAAGAATCACATTTCATCGGCAAATGGAATTCACCTCCATTCGGAACGGTCCCATTCATTCGTTTTGGGAGAACAAAGATGGCGGACAAATGGCTTCATATATGAGCTTCCCCCTCCGATGACGTGAGTGTGGAGATAGATCAATATTCTCCACAGACAATTTCACGATGTCTTGGCATCCAATCCACCAAAAAGGACTTCGGTTTTGGAACAAATAATTACCTGCTTTACACAGAGTTAACATTCGAAAAAAAAATACCAAAAGATAATTTAAAAAACAAGCTCAAATGAGCAAAGATCCTCGTCCTCTTAGTGATGACGTCATAGTTATCCGTTATGTATCAGGTGTGCGGTAATACTCTTATTAATACGTATTATCTGTAATACCCTATTCGATTCCATCTGAAGTATTCAAAAAGCTTGCGTTGTTTCGGAGATAATCGTTTGTGCAATTTCCATTGCGATATTATGACGTCATAACTTTTTTCCTTGGAAGAATTTCCTCAATCTGAGATGGTTACCGTCTGCGCGTGAGCTTTCTGCATGAACATGTCAAGTTTCAAGATGTTCTGGTGAAAACTCTTGGTTGTGAAACAAAACAATTTCAGAAAATAGTGATGACGTCATAAAACGAATATGACGCCATTGTGATGTATCAGATTTGCGTCAAATCATCTGTTGGAATGCCTCGTTTGATTCCCGCAAACAGAATTCAAAAAGCTTCCCTAGTTTCGGAGATAATTTTTTCGGCGCTTTCCATCAGCGGTGAAATTATGACGTCATAACTTTTTTTCTAGGAAGAATTTTCTAAATCGGAGATGGTTACTGCCTGTGCGTGGGCTTTCTGCATATACATGCCACTTTTCACGAAGATCCGATGAAAACTCTGGACTGTGAAACAAAAAAATGTGAAAAAAATAGGAATGACGTCATAAAAATTGATATGACGTCATAGTGATGTATCATATGTGCGGTAATGCATCTCTGCTAATGCCCTGTTCGATTCCCGCAAACAGAATTCAAAAAGCTTGCCAAGTTTCGGAGATAATTTTTTAGGCGATTTCCATTAGCGGAGACATTATGACGTCATAACTTTTTTTCTGGAATTAATTTTCAGAATCGGAGATGGTTACTGTCTGCGCAGGGTATTTTTACATGTATACGCCAAGTTTCAGGAAGTTTCGATGAAAACTGTAGGCTGTGAAACAAAAAAGTCCACAAGAAGAAGATTACGAACAACAACGTGAGTAAGACTTCGAGATCCTCCACGAGGATCTAAAATAAGAAGAAGAAGAAGAAGAAGAAGAAGAAGAAGAAGAAGAAGAAAAGAAGAAGAAGAAGAAGAAGAAGAAGAAGAAGAAGAAGAAGAGGAATAATAATAATAATAATAATAATAATAATAATAATAATAATAATAATAATAATCTATGTATAATTCCAGCATTCTCTGTGTGTCTGTCGGTCTGTCTGTCTGTCTGCGACCGCCGTTTCTCGACGACCGCCGGTCCGATCTCATTGAAACTTGCCAGGAATATTGCCGGGGACCCGCGGATGTGCCTTTTCGAGGTTTTATATCGATCAGACGAGCGGTTCCCAAGTTATGGCCATTTATCTGTCGACCAATGACAAGACATGGTGCTATGACATCACGAATGACGTCACAATTAATGTTTATTTATTTATTATTATTATTTTTGCACGATCGACGGTCCGATCTGATTGAAACTTGCCAGGAATATTGCCGGGGCCCCGCGGATGTGCGTTTCAAGGTTTGATATTAATCAGACGAGCGGTTCCCAAGTTTCGGCCATTTATCTGTCGACCAATGACAGGACAAGGTGCTATGACATCACGAATGACATCACAATTAATGTTTATTTATTTATTTATTTTTTATTATTTCTTTTGCACGATTGAAACTTGCCAGGAATATTGCTGGGGATCCGCGGATGTGCCTTTTCGAGGTTTGAGAGAGAGAGGCTGCACATACTGGCACTCACCTACGGGCCGGTACGAGTAATAATAATAATAATAAGAAGAAGAAGAAGAAGAAGAAGAAGAAGAAGAAGAAGAAGAAGATTAAGAAGAAGAAGAAGAAGAAAAATAATCAGAAGAAGAATAATGAGAAGAAGAAGAAGAAGAAGAAGAAGAAGAAGAAGAAGAAGAAGAAGAATAATGAGAAGAAGAAGAAGAAGAAGAAGAAGAAGAAGAAGAAGAAGAAGAAGAAGAAGAAGAAGAAGAAGAAGAAGAAGAAGAAGAAGAAGAAGAAGAAGAAGAAAAATAATCAGAAGAAGAATAATGAGAAGAAGAAGAAGAAGAAGAAGAAGAAGAAGAAGAAGAAGAAGAATAATGAGAAGAAGAAGAAGAAGAAGAAGAAGAAGAAGAAGAAGAAGAAGAAGAAGAAGAAGAAGAAGAAGAAGAAGAAAAATAATCAGAAGAAGAATAATCAGAAGAAGAAGAAGAAGAAGAAGAAGAAGAAGAAGAAGAAAAATAATCAGAAGAAGAATAATGAGAAGAAGAAGAAGAAGAAGAAGAAGAAGAAGAAGAAGAAGAAGAAAAATAATCAGAAGAAGAATAATGAGAAGAAGAAGAAGAAGAAGAAGAAGAAGAAGAAGAAGAAGAAGATTAAGAAGAAGAACAAGAAAAATAATCAGAAGAAGAATAATGAGAAGAAGAAGAAGAAGAAGAAGAAGAAGAAGAAGAAGAAGAAGAAGAAGAAGAAGAAGAAGAAGAAGAAGAAGAAAATGAAGAAGAAGAAGAAGAAGAAGAAGAAGAAAAAGAAGAACAAGAAAAATAATGAGAAGAAGAAGAAGAAGATTAAGAAGAAGAAGAAGAAAACTAATCAGAAGTAGAATAATGAGAAGAAGAAGAAGAAGATTAAGAAGAAGAAGAAGAAGAAGAAAAATAATAAGAAGAAGAATAATGAGAAGAAGAAGAAGAAGAAGAAAAATAATCAGAAGAAGAATAATGAGAAGAAGAAGAAGAAGAAGAAGAAGAAGAAGAAGAAAAATAATCAGAAGAAGAATAATGAGAAGAAGAAGAAGAAAAAGAGGAAGAAGAACAAGAACAAGAACAAGAACAAGAACAAGAACAAGAACAAGAACAACGTGAGTAAGACTTAGAGATCCTCCACGAGGATCTAAAAACCTTCGATGAGTTATTAAAAGTGAGATGTTTTCCAGTTATGGTGATAATTTTGACTCTCTCACACATTTCTGCCTCGATGTGAACCTTCTGAAGCTGAATTACCTCGGTGAGCAAAGGTGGACCGAGGTAATGTTTTCACCCTGTTTGTCTGTCTCATTGGCTCAAGGAATCACAAGGAAATTTTGCACAAGAGGAAGCCATCCGGCCCATCATGCCTGCGCCACACCAATACCAGAAAATAAATCCATCAATACCCCCTTCCCTTGGTGTGCAGCCTTTTTGGTTGCGACCCTGGTACTCATTTCACCAACCTCAGAAGGATGACAGGCTGAGTCAACCCCACCTGGTGTTAATTCATCGGTTAATGTCTTACTAAGACATCATCCTAGGTCAAAAATTTCAACGGATTCGTGATCAGCATGAAAAATGGCCATAAAAAAAACACTCCTTTTAACGGGACAACAGAAAAAAAGTCGATGTGTGCCCAACCCTAATATTACATGCCCAAGTAAGCCATAATTATCAAATTTTACCTGAAAAGTGGGTAAATTTGGCGGCCATTTTGAATTTTTGCATTTTACCAACCGAAGACATCATCCTATGTCAAAAAGTTCAACGGATTCGTGATCAGCGTGAAATTTGGCCATAAAAAACACTCCTTTCAAAAAAAGTATGGTTGTATGCCCAACCCGACTACTACTGAACTCCATGATACGAATGTCCGATTTTACAAGTAAAAAACAAACAGATACATCGGGATGAACACAGTCATCACGTTCGTCCACCTTCAGTGGCGGATGTATTGAGAAAACGGGATGGTGGGGTGGGAATATATTAAAGGATATCTATTTATGACGTATGCATGTGCACACACAAAATTAATGTTCATGTGGCAGTGTGTGTGTGTGTGTGTGTGTGTGTGTGTGTGTGTGTGTGTGTGTGTGTGTGTGTGTGTGTGTGTGTGTGTGTGTGTGTGTGTGTGTGTGTGTGTGTGTGTGTGTGTGTGTTTCCTCCATAACTCCAAAATCATAAAACCTAACAGTCTGAAACTGCATGTGCACAAAGAAAACACCAAAGAAGTGCAGGAGTGATAATTGGGTGTTTGGGTTAATTAAAACAACCCTTTTCAAGATAATTAACGGCCTTATTTAATTATATCCTTCATCAGGCGATCCTCGGCCACCTCGCTCTTTGGGGTCTTAAGGCGTTTCCTCAGCAACCTCGCGGGGGTTTGAAGCCGCCATGTTTTTTGCTCTGCTCAACAATGCATTGATTCTATCGAGTGCAGCCTGTGGTTGCTGGTTGCATCATTGGTTGGGACGCGGCTATGCCGCTGATGCAGTGTCCCCCTTACCAGTACATTGGTACTCACTTCGCCGACCTCGGAAGGATGACAGGCTGAGTCAACCCCCTGGTGAATTAATTCAGTGGCCCAACGGGGCTTGAACTCGGGACCCTAGAATCCCAAGCCACCACCCCAACCACTAAGACAACACCAGGCTTTATGCCTTGGCTTGGAACAGGCCGCAACGATTTCTTAACAATAAAGTTTGTGTGGTTCGTGCTCTGTCACCCTGAGCGAGTGGTTCATGTTCCGTCACCCTGAGCGAGTGGTTCGTGCTCCGTCACCCTGAGCGAGTGGTTCGTGCTCCATCACCCTGAGCGAGTAGTTCGTGCTCCGTCACCCTGAGCGAGTGGTTCGTGCTCCGTCACCCTGAGCGAGTGGTTCGTGCTCCGTCACCCTGAGCGAGTGGTTCATGCTCCATCACCCTGAGCAAGTGGTCCGTACTCCGTCACCCTGAGCGAGTGGTTCGTGCTCCATCACCCTGAGCGAGTGGTTCATGCTCCATCACCCTGAGCAAGTGGTCCGTACTCCGTCACCCTGAGCGAGTGGTTCGTGCTCCATCACCCTGAGCGAGTAGTTCGTACTCCGTCACCCTGAGCGAGTGGTTCATGTTCCGTCACCCTGAGCGAGTGGTTCGTGCTCCATCACCCTGAGCGAGTAGTTCGTACTCCGTCACCCTGAGTGAGTGGTTCGTGCTCCGTCACCCTGAGCGAGTGGTTCATGTTCCATCACCCTGAGCAAATGGTCTGTACTCCGTCACCCTGAGTGAGTGGTTTGTGTTCCGTCACCCTGAGCGAGTGGTTCGTACTCCGTCACTCTGAGCAAGTGGTTTGTGCTCCATCACCCTGAGCAAGTGGTCCGTACTCTGTCACCCTGAGCGAGTGGTTCATGCTCCGTCACCCTGAGCGAGTGGTTTGTGCTCCGTCACCCTGAGTGAGTGGTTCATGCAATAACACCTGATTTCCGAGCTGTTTGCAGAATAACGTGTTTTCTAAATTACCGAGCCAAATTTTTTTCCACCCGTCACGCGCAGCTGTTTATCTTTCCTAATAAAAGACAAGGTGTGTGTAGGTGTGTGTGTGTGTGTGTGTGTGTGTGTGTGTGTGTGTGCGTGCGTGCGTGCGTGCGTGTGTGTGTGTGTGTGTGTGTGTGTGTGTGTGTGTGTGTGTGTGTCAGTGTGTGTGTGTGTGTCAGTGTGTGTGTGTGTGTCAGAGTGTGTCCTCGATAACTCTAAAACTATAAAACCTAGCAGCCTGAAACTTTGCATGCATACTAAGAAAACTCCAAGGAAGTGCAAGTGTGAAAATTGGGTGTTTGGGTTAATGAAAACACCCTTTTTGAAGATGATTAACGGCCTTATTTAATTATATCCTTCATCAGGCGATTTTCGGCTACCTCGTTGTCTGGGGTCTTTAGGCATTTCCTGGGTAACCTCACTGGGGTCTGAAGCCGTCATGTGTTTTTGGCCTGGATGTAAGCTCCAGATTTGAAAATATCAGCAGTTCTGACTCCCAAAAAAGTGTTGATTTGTCCAATCTTGGTGTCAGATCAGTCAGGTTTCTTGACTGCCACTGGTAACATGTAACCCAGTGCTTCCTGCTGCATGGTCGGGTTGTCGGTGACTAAACCGATACCTCTCACTGACTTTGCCAGTGGGGAGGGTGACTGTGACACCCTGCAGGACGAAAAACAACACCTGCTAAAGGGCGGATGAGCTACTTTAGGGATTCAACGGCCATCCAGTAAGGAGATGGTGTCTCCGAAAAAAACACCCATCCGGTGAGACCGGTTTTTTAGGTAGTCAGTTATAGACAGCAACCGCTCAGGGTGGTACTACCGTTCTGACTTAGGAGCGTTAAAGTGGTGCCCGGAACCATCTCACACTCTCCGTGTCAGGATTGCTGGTCTTACTTTCCGTGTCACTCAAACTATAATTACCGGCTTAGCTTTAATATCTCTTTCTTGCAAACAAACATCATAAACTTTTCCAACAAACATCACACACTTTTCATCATACATTTTTCTTACAAACTCATTTTCCATCCTCACTTTACAATCTCTCTCTTTTATTTCTCTTTCCTTCTCATTTCCCTCAGACAGCCTCCAATGAAATATAAATATGATAAAGTCCGAAAAGTTAATAGCCCCTACCTCCCGGCATTATGGGGGCGCGAAGAATTTCCGGTGATCTGCCTGTCTCTGCTGCCAACGACAGGGGGTGCTCAGGCAGTAGAAGTATCGGTCCCTCCCAAGACCCCTGCCTTTTGAACAAACATGAGTATTTTTCAATTAATTTCACCAACATCCGAGGTTTTTCTTCAAATCTTTCCTCTGTTGAACATCATCTTGCAAGGTCCTCTCCTAATATCTTGCTTCTCTAAGAGACCCAATTATCACATGACGTTCTTGTTAATTCCTATAACATTTTGAACTTCAACCTTTACTCACGATTCCTCTTCAAAGGAGGAGTCTGTGTCTACTCCAACATCAACACGCCTGCTGTCCTCCTTGTGGACCTCGAATCTCCAAACTTTGATGTCATCTCGCTTAAGATTTATCTGCCGCCCATCACAATCTTTCTCTGTTTCATTTACTGCTCTCCCAATTCTACAAACCTTATCGCTTTCTTTAACTATCTTAACTCTTGCCATGAGGTCTTGACATCAGATCATCCTCAAGCAGAATTTCTCTATCTCGGAGACTTCAATGTACACCGCAGGGAGTGGTTGAAATCTTCCCACACAGATGTTGGAAAGTGGGAGGGAGGGGGTTGAAGATCTTACATTTTCCATTCTTAATGATTTGTAACAAATTATCACCCACCCTCCCCATATCCAAGATTGTCTTGACCACACTACCAATACTTTGGATTTATTCTTCACTTCCAATCCGTTGCATTACAACTACACAATTTCACCTCCAATTGGTTCTTCTGACCACATTCTTGTGAACATCACTTTAATTACCACCACTTCCTCTCATCCGACTGCTCAGACGAAACGCCAGTATTAGCATTTTAATAATGCTCACTGGACTGGTTTACGAAACTTCTTTTCTGACTTTCCCTGGAAAGACGACTGCCTCTCCTCGGGCGATGCCTCTATCTCTGCTGAACGTATAGCTGAGGTTATTGTTGCAGGAATGGAGGCTTATATTGTTGCGAATCTGGAAGCCATGAGCACTCAACATTCAGGTCCTTATATAAGAGTTATTTTGATAAGTAAATGTGGATCGATAGCTCCCTTTCCCTTGTTTAATGGGTAATTAAATGTTCATGCGCTGCAGAGTTATTTTGATAGTTAGGGTTTTCTTTTATTTTTACAACAATAACCACAACAACGCGCCTTCACCTCACTTCCTCACACCGCCGCCATTGCCTACGTGCATGTCAGCACGTACATGGGCGGAGCTCGCAAGGACCTGACGTCGCTCTCACCCAATCAGGAAGATGCGAGCGAGTTTGCCGACGGTCGACCAATAGGTGCAGGCCACGCATGAACGGGCGCGCCCGAGAACGACGAAAGAAAAAAAGGAGAGCAAATATAATTGCAGGCGATCTACTCGAGCGCGGAGAGGAAGAATTTGCACCCGTTCAAAACGCATCTCCCGAGGCTGGGCGAAACGCATCTCGTCGCTGGCGTGCTCTGGTTCTCGGCTCGTCTTAATGCTGGCATGGTCTGCGTCTGGCTGCCCTGGTCCGTTCTTAGCCGACTGGTGCTCCGGGAAGGTGCGGACGTCAAGCCTCGCGCTCGCGGCCAGGTAGCCTGCCACATTCTCGTCCCTCAGCTCGACTTCCCTTCGAGCTGAAGGGAAAATAAAGACCATTTTGGGTCCGTTTCTTTTGGGTGTGCATCTGTGTGTGGGCCCGTCTGTAAGTAGGAATTGGTTAAGTGCTTGTGCTGTACATGATTTCATTTCTTTATATTCCGTGTTAATTCTGCTCTGTGTTTTCCCTTCCCCACCTAATGTAAACAAATATCCATTTGTTGAATGTTTCAGGTCGTTTTTTTGTATTTCTTTTATTGGTTTAACACGGTGCATGTTGGGGAATTAGAAAGTCCGTTGTTGCCGTAGTGGTGTGCATTTGGGACCGACGGAAGCTCAGAGACCATCCGCTCGGGTCACGCATGGGTCGAGCGCACATACGGCTCGTCCCATACGAGTGCCGTCGAGGGTGTGAATACTCGGTAGCTCGCCACATGGTCTCTAGGTATTTTGAAGTTTGGCAAATAACCCTGTACCAGGTGGTGGAATTATTGACGATTCACGGTCCGGTAAGGGACCCGTACCCTCGGAGTTTTCCGAAAGGTACGATCTAAATTCCGGGTGTTCAGCAGAGTCGACCCTACTGCTCCACCTAGCGGTCGTGCTCGCAGCCGATACTCGGCCCGCAACAATATCCCCTTCTCTTTCAAAACTATCTCTCCTACCAAGTTTTGGTTCAATAATTCCTGCTCTGCAGCCATTCGTGCAAGGGATGCCACGTATTGGACATGGAAAAACTCTTCTTCCTCCGACTCGCACTCAGCTTTCATATCTGCCAGAAATCATTGCAAACATGTTATTCATGAAGCAAAGCATTCCTTTATTCAAAAGAAATGTGACAACCTCTCATCTTCTTCCACTAATGGATCTTTCTGGTGCCCAGCTAAAAGTATCTCCAACAACTTCTGTCGCTCTACCTTTCCTTCGCTTTTCCGTTCTGATGATACTATCAGTCTCTCCGACCGATAAAGCAACTCTTTTTGGTTCTCGTTTCTCCAACTCCACACTGGATGACTAACTTTCCATCTCCCGCTGATGCTCCCCTTAACAATCCTATATCCCTCCTTATAATCTCTTTTCATGCAGTCAAAAAAATACTCCTCTCTCTGGACATAAGCAAGACCTTCAGGCAAGATGGCATTCCTCCCCGTGTCTTTAAGGAACGTGCTGCAGAACTTGCACCCGTGCTTGCTCGTTTGTTTCGTTTTTGTTTAAAAAGCCAAACTTTTCCTCTTACCTGGAAACATGCCTTAGTACAGTCTATTTTAAAGAAGGGTGATCGTTCAAACCCTTCTCACTACCGTCCTATTGCTCTAACTTCTACTGTTTGCAGTCTTTGAATGTCTTCTCAATTCCCATTTTCTCAAGCATCTTGAATCTCGCGGTCTTTTATCTGACCACCAATACGGTTTTCGCAAGGCAAGATCTACAGGTGATATCCTTTCTTACATTATGAATGTCTGGGCATCTTCTTTGATAGATTTTGGGGAATCCTTTGTTGTACGCTTTGCTATCTCAAAAGCCTTTGACAGAGTTTGGCATCGGGGTCTGATATCCAAGCTTCCCTCTTTCGGCTTTCCTCCTTCAATCTGCTGCCAAGGAATACTCGATAAGCCACTACATCACATGATTATTGCGTGGCCATTGGCAATTCAAGGGTGGGCCATTACAATGTATGTTTCTTCCCCTCCACTGCCAAACTCTGGAACTCTACCTTCTCATGTCTCCCCAAACACTTATAACATTCCCCTTTTTAAAAAGCAGATTTTTTACTTCCTTAAAAAACTCTTCGACTATTCTCTCTTTCCTTACTTTTCTATTCATGCAGTTCTTTTATTTAAGGCCTGGCCTTGATGGGGACTATTCGGTCCGTGCCTGTAGCCTTCAACATAAAAACAAACAATTCGGACATTGCACGGGCGTTTCCGAGTGCATAGTTGTATCAACGGCAATTTTAATCGCTTGCCAAGTGTCGTGGATATTTTTGAACACCTTGAACCAGAAGCAACTTTATAATTCAAATGAGGCTGGTTACTCAGTAACAAATAAAAGATGACACACGCGCACGCAGGAGATAGCCTGTTGTGAATCCCAGGCATTCTCTCTCTCTTACATTCTATTTCTGTTCCACATTGTTTTGGCCTTCTCTCTCCCGCCCCTCTTGTCTCATGCCCCCCCCCCTTGTTGTGTGTCAGCTCTCATACGAGCCTCGACAATGTACACAAAAAAAATCTGTGAGCTTTTTTGTCAGGATTCCTGCAGGTCTAGCTATCACTGGTACAACTTTGACATTTTTCAGCTTCCAGGATCTTCTCACTTCATTCTTGAGGTCTCGGTGTTTGATCATTTTCTCGGTTTCTGCATTGTTTAGTACAAAATCAATGGTATTGTTGTGGTTGAGGAAATTCGCAAACCACCATTCAGGTCCCATAGGTGAGATATCTCTGTAAGTATATGTGTAGTTAGCCCAAACCTGTTGTTTAGAGGGAATAAATGTCATTCATTCGGGCTGCGACCCTTCAAGATAGCCGTTTTTCTGTTCTATCTTTATTTTGAGCTAACCACGTCTCAACAGCCATCACACAACAACCACCAACCGCAACGCTGCTTCACAACAACAACAACAACAACAACAACAACAACAACGCCAACAGCCACGACCTTTACCGTCACATCTCGCTCTCGCAACCATCGCATCACCACCATTCCCGCGCCGCTTGTGGGCACCGATCCTGGACTCGTACAGGGCGCGCACCGAGCAGCGAGTGCAAAAAGCGGCCTTTCCGAGAAATCGGATCAAGAATGATTCACGCCCACTTCTGTTCCGTCCTATCAGCGAGCGTGGGGCGATTTGGCCCCGCCTCCAGGCGCGTCGGAGTATAATCGATATATGCAGATTCGAGGATCAGGAATGATTCACGCCCACTTTTCCTCTGTCCAATGGGTGAGCGTGGCTCCGCCCCCGAGCCGATCCTGATCCAAAAATCTGCATATGGTTTCTCCTGTCGCACTATAAAGCGCCGAGCGCGGGGCGAATCGGGAGAAGAGTTGGAGAGTTGTGGCGGCGGCGAAATCAGTCGAGAGAGTGTCTGTCGGGGTCCGGAGAGTCTGGAGAAGCCAAGGAGCTTTGTGGAGGTCTGCGCTCGTGTCAGAGTCGGGGAGCTGCGGAGAGGGGAGGCCGGGAACGCGGTCGAGGTCGCAGTGGAGTCGCTCGTCGCGGGACCCAAGCCAGCCAGATATCCTCTTTCCCCCGAGCATCAACAACCCCCCCCCCTGTTTCCCCCCGCGCTGAGATAGTGTGAGAAGGGGGCCCCATTCCCACCCCATTCCAGGCAGTGCCAGCGAGGCCCGCGGAGTCGGGCGCCGTCACCATTTTGCGGCTCATCACCAGACGGGTAGGCTCGACGCGGTCTCGGCCCCAAGCCCGTCTGCCCCCTTATCGTTGAGGGTGGCCCCTTTTTTTCTTTTGCTTTGGAGTATATGTGTTGTCGGCGCCGTCTGTGAAGTAAAACTGTGTAAGTGTTGCCGTGTGCTCGCGTAGTCGGTAGTAGATCTGCATTGTGTTTCTTTTGTTGCAATTGCTTTTGGTGCGTAATTGTCGTTTCTTCTTTTGTTACATTTGCTTTTGGTGCATAATTGTGGTAATTGTATATTTGTGCTTTCCGTTTGCCGCGGAATAAATGTGCTTTATGTTGAACTGTTTCTCCCGTTTCGCTTCGTCTTTTCTCTAATTGAATCTCAATCTTACTTCACGTAAAGGGTTGGTCGTGGGCTAAATACGCCCGATAATTAATCGGAACCGTCGAGGTTGACGATAACACCGCTCGGTTATCCCAATAGTACGGAACGGGTCGCTTAAAGTGGCCCGTGTCCGAAGTCGACCTGCGGCGAGGTGCGATCGCCCGGTCTACCCTCCGTGTGGGTACTTAGGTAGGTCGAATTTGGCGAACAACCCTATCCCACGCGGGGGGCCGATTGGCACGATCGTGGTGAGGCCGAAAGGCCCACCCGTGACTAGTTCCCGGCGTTAGTCCGAGAGGGTCACGACGGGATTGTCCGTCCGGTGGGCGACGTGCCGCGATTCGAGTTACGTGGCCGCTCGCACGCCGGCGGGCGCGAATACCGCAACAGTATTAACATCTCAATCAGCAATGCCTTCTCCTTTTTTTGTAACTAAGTATAATGTCTGGTCGCCATGCTTTGTTTTCGATGTTCACGCTTGATGGGATCATTCGGTCGTTTGTGAGCGGTAAGTACGTCCATGTTTTCAGCGATTACTTTTGGTTCATGTTCCCACAAATTTTCTGGAACTGGGGCGTCAAAGTTTTTGCAAATGTGCCAGTGGATTACTTCACAAACTCTGTTGTGTCATGTGTACAGCTGTTCTGACATGAGTTTGTTTCTGTGTGTGTGTTCGGTCATTAAGTATAATATATCACTCTCTTTACTAACCCCACCTCCACCCCCTCACCTTACTCTCTTTATTTTATTTTTTCTCTCTCTCTCTCTCCCCCCCCCCCTCGCATTCCTCCCTCCCGTGGTATAGCAACGTTTGGTGAGGCATAGCTCTCCCCACCTCCCCCCTTCCTCGCTCTTCCCCCTTTCCTGACTACCCCTCCCTCCTGCCTCTCTCCCCTCCATCTCTTCTCTCTCTCCCCTCCATCTCTTCTCTCTCTCCCCTCTCAACCCCCCTCCTTAATACTCCTCCCCCCCCCCATCAGCATAGCATCTCATTTAATGGACGCCATTGTGTTTTAACAGTGAGTGGGTTTCCTTTTGGCCTGGTTTTAAACACCATTTCAGAACGAGCACACCAAAAGGGAACATCACCACACATCCATCAAGCCAGGCCTCAATAATGAAGTATGCACAGCAATTACGAAAGTCCTCCCTGATATCAACATAGCATGTCTAATTTGTTGCAGAAGGAGCCACCATTAGCAAGAAGGATGGTTGGCAACGGCAGACACAGTTATTTTGAATCAGTAAAAGTTCCTCCCTGGTGTAAATTCATGACACGCACTGAACATAAACCCCATAAAAAAACAATGAGAACACGCACAGCTATGTTGCCATAGGTCAACGCCGTATTAATTGGTTTCCATCCTCCCCTCATACTGAACGTGAGGCACTGCATTAGCACGTGCCTGGTCGTGTCGGACTTCCCACTGCAGCAGGTAACGAGACTAATTAAGTCCGATACCTTGCTGTAGACATCCGAAAGGCCTGACCAGCGTGACTGATTTGATGCTGTTGGTCAGATTCGTACCAGGAAACTGGGCATGGCCCGATGATGTCAACAGTGTATTGTGCATCACACACCTTGATCATTGCAATAGTTTAAGAATCGTTCAATAAATTAAGATAAAGTTGGTCCTGAAATTCAATATTCAATTACAAGCCCCCCATTTTAGATGTCCTTTCTGACATGCAGGGAATGCAGTAATCAGGTCCTGCCCTCCTGAAAATATTAAGAAATATTAAATAAATTATCAAAAAAGGGCACTCCGTAGAGCGTGTACCTCCGCCACGTAATGACTGATCCATGCGAACATATCAGGCCCAATCAATATATATTTTTTGAAATATCTGCTGATGTATCGTTTTTGGCCCAATCGCTCAATGGTGAAGAATCACTTTTAAAAAAATATCAGATCCGGATCTTCACCAACATCGAAACAATTGTTTCTTGTCATACACCCAACATATCCACAAAGTTTCGTCCGAATCCGTCCACAATCTTTTGAGATAGCGTGCTATATATCGTTTTTGGCCTGATCTCTCAATGGTGAAGAATCACTTTTAAAATTCCAGTAGTCTGATCCGGATCTGGATCTTCACCAAAATCTAATCAGTTCGTCCTTGTCACACACCTAACCTGTCCACAAATTTGAGATATCCTGTACACAGAAAGACAGACAGAAAGGGATGAAAACATAACTTCCTTCAGCTTCGGTGGCGGAGGTCACGAGAAGGGCACTCGGCAGAGCACAAACCTCTCCCAAGCTGATTAGCTTTCATTTTGCATCTCACTAATAGACCGGAACTGGATTAGAAACTGAACTAAAATCAAATCGGCTTGTTCTTGTCACCTAATCAACTTATCGACCAAGTTTTGTCCTAATCCGTCCAAAACGTTTTGAGATATTGTGCTATATATAGTTTTTGGGCCCATCCTCAATGTTGAAGAATCACTAAAAACTCTCGTATCCAGATCTGTATCTTCACTAAAACCTACCCAATTCGTCCTTGTTATACACCCAACCTGCCCACCAAATTTCATCCAAATCCATCAACAACTTTTTGAGATATCCTGCACACACACAAACAAACATGGATGAAAACAAAACCTCTGTCCACCTTTGATGGGTAGAGGGAATGAAGTTATTATTTATGGGCAAAGAAGCTGTGAACATCCAAAGACAATTTGGCTTTTTTAGTGAATGAACACGGCTGGAAGAATGGCCTGGAGTTCCAAACAACTCATATTTGAGTCATCCAGCCAGAGTTCGAATTTCGGACCTTCTATAAACTCGGGGACTTTTTGGGTCTTTTGCAACTTTTGAGTTCTCAGGAACTTTTGTTTCTTGAGGGTCTTAAAAGGTCTTCAAAGTTCGAAGGGGTCTCAGCAGTCTAAAGGGTAAAAACGTACATTCCAATCCATCCATCCATTGGGATCATCCTCTGCACAGAGCATTGGCGCTGCCTAAGCAGTCTCCTTGGCTATTGGGTACAATCTTGTACGGGTCGCCACTCCGACACAGTGGACCAGCATGCTGGTGCTCATTTTGCCGACCGTGGAAGGATGACAGGCAGAGTCAACCCCACCTGGTATTAATTCAACAGCTGAGGGGGATTTGAAACTTGCATCCCAAGCTCCCCACCATAACCATAAGTCAACACCAGGCATACGTTCCAATAGTGCGTAATTAATAAAGACGTACGTAATTAATAGAAAAAAAGTTATGACACACACACACACACCTCATTCATTTATAGCAGATGAACGTGGCTGGAAGAATGGCCTGGAGTTCCAAATGCTCATATCAGAGCCATCCAGTCAGGGTTCGCATTTCAGACAAGCTAAAAACTGTCAGTGGTGTTTTCCAGACAGGGAGAGGCTTCCGTTTGTGCTGTCCTTTGGATGGAAGTTAAACTGGATATCCCATCTGCCAATAATAGTTGGTGAACGTTAAATCTCTGACAGTGTCCTTCGCTAAGAGTAGGTGACCTTTCACTAACCCCCTAAACAAATTAAAAATTATTGACCTCACCTACACGGAGCTCTGCAACAGTGACAAAGTCGTGCTTCCAGCAAAAATACAACCAGTAGTCAAAGGCTGCCTACAGAATAAATTAATTAATGAGTGATTCTTCCCTGCAAAACTTAACGTTTCAGGATTGGTTACTGTGGTTGCAGTTCCAGACTTGGATGACATCTTGCAGTCTGCAGACTTGTGCTTTCGCAGTGGTCTGCAGGTTGTTGCTTGTCGTTTGGATTTTTCAAGCAAGGTCCTCGCATTTGCAGCTGCTTGTTGCCGGAGAGCCAAATCAGAGTTCTGCTGCAGCCTTGTTGTTTGCTCTGTTTCGTAGCCTTCAGGTCCTCGGAGAAAATTTGTTTTTGATGACCATGTGACCAAAATTGATCGTCATGTGCCATTACATATTTCCAATACAATTGCTGCTTTTCAGGCTTTTCTTTAATCTGAAACCATTGATAAATTCAAGTGACATCATAAACAGTCTTCTTATTACAAGCAATATTAAATTAATCACGTTCTCCCAATGTACCATACAAGAAGGTACCCACAGAACTTCCACGTAATGTAAAATGTGTGACTTCACAATAACATGCAAAGAAGTCAAATGTATACAATACTATCTGAAGTTGATATCGTGCAGCTATGTGCTCCCGAAAGATGCTGCTTAAAACATCCCTCACCACACCCCAGGTCCTCAACTCCCCCAGCCCCAGGTCCTCATCTTCCACATGTCGTTTGCCCAAGAAATATCATGGCTGATAGTGAGACCCAGGAGTTTGAGTGAGTGAACTTTATCAAGAGGAGGATTATTAAGAAAGTAGATGGGATGGTTTGCAGATGGTCCATTTTGAGAGAGAGATAGAGTGCGTGAGATTTTTCTGGATTGAAAGATACATTATGCCTGGTATTGGCTTAATGGTTAGGGTGGTGGGCTTGGGATCCAAGGATCCTAAGTTCAAATCCCACTCGGCTGTTGAATTAATACCAGGAAGGAATGACTCTGCCTGCCATCCATCTGAGGTTGGCAAAATGAGTGCCAGCTTGCTGGTATACTGTGTCGGAGTGGCGACCCATCCAGGATTGCGTCCAATAGCCAAGGACACTGCTTTGGCAGCACCAATGCTCCAAGAAGAGTATGGTCCCAATGGATGGATGGATGGATGGAAAGATACATTCCAAGTGTTTGACCAGCTTGTGATTTTTTTCCAAGGCCTGAAGAAAGGGAAGAGGTTGCAGCCTGGCTGTCTGAAGAATGAGGGAAGTCGCGGCACAGGGTGGATTTTTCAGAAAATAGATAAAGGAGTTTTCCAGAGAGTCAGAGAGATCATTGATAAAGATCAGCAATATGACGAGGAACAAACTACTGCCTTGGAGTACTCCAGCCCAGACAGGGAGAGGAGATGAAAGGATTCCAGTGAGTGTCACACATTGGCTTCAAGAGTTGAGGAAGTCAGTAAGCCATGTGTGGAGTTGGCCTTGCATGTCTTAAGCAGAGAGTTTGGAGAGCAAAGTCGGATGTCAGAGTGTATGATCAAAAGCACTCAATGTATTCAGAGAGACGGTCCTGATCTCATGTCTGACATTGAAGGCCTCCATCCATTGTTCGGTGAGTAGAAGCAGCATGTCCAAGGCAGACTGCCCTGTTTTGAATCTAAATTGTTGATCTGATACAAGGTTGTTGGAGAAAAGGTATGGTTTTATGTCAACTGCAATGATAGATTCCATGACCTTGCTGATGATTGGAAGTAAGCTGGAGTTAAAGGGTTCAGCTTTTGCCCCTTTTATGCAATGCAATGATGTCGGCTTATTTCCAGGCAGATGACAGATGACCTCAGGCAAATGATAGGGTGAAAAGGGTAGAAAGAGGATGTGCAATTGTCCAAGACCTGAGCTCATTTTATTTGTTTTTGAGTGCAATAAGTTTGGTTAGGTGTTTTAGGGGTAATAACGACTGGGGAATCCAAATATGATTCTCATGCAAGCGGCAACCCGGTGATCGAGGTGAAAATTGCCCATTTCTATGCGACCATTGCCCCCCCTTTGCAAACAAAATTATGGGGTAGGGTAAACATAAATAGGCATAACTCAATTAATTTTTATCACAGGATTACAAATTCCCTCGATAATTGATCGTATCTAAACCCTCCTTCAGACGATATAATCACTATCTAAGTTAGGTCACAAATTAGGTCAAAGGCCAAAAGGCAACAAAATTCAGACACTGCTGTAAATTGGTACAATACACGGAAAAATTCAACATAAAATAGATTATTGATATTGTCACAATTGTAACAGCTTTATTCTTCAGAGGAAAGACGAAGAAACATTTTCAAATGCATTTCGACCCACGTTAATAGCTTTTCACAACATAAATTCTTAAGTCATAGTTGTAATGTAATTAAAGGCTACAGAACTGACAATATACAAAACTAGGTATGGCAATAATAATAATAATCAAAACTTATCGTGGTATGCCGAATCATCATGAGACCATAAATTACCCCCTCAAAATTTGTACCTTGTTTTTATCTCTATCACCCAAGGTGGAAGGAGGTTTTATTGTAACCCCTATCTGTGTGGTTGTTACTTGGTGAAAATTTTTTCACGAAGTACAGCAATACCTCACACTCGGTTTTTCAGGAATGCATCCCGAGCAGATAGTATCACGAATCAGCTCGTTACGGAACAAGTTTTCCCGTAAGAATAATGTTATAAATAGGAGATATGTTCCTGAAGGATGTCAAAATCCAGCATTTTTACCAAAATAAGGGTTCTTAAGATAAAGTTGTGCTTATGAATTAATAAATAGCAGTTGTAATGATAAATAAAAGTACATACAGGACAGTACTAAACAGCGAAATGAAAATTGAAAAGTGCAATTTCATTGGGGGTTTGCCTGACAATAAGAAAGTTCCTCGAATCCGAGCTGCTGCTTATTTCAACAACGTTTTCAATAAAATCTTGAATTGCCTCCTCTTGAATCCTCCCTTGGAAGTGAGGAACACAACCAGGCTCCAGTTTCCTCCACACACTATTGAGGTTTGCACACCCAACTTCCTTCCAAGACTCGTTGATGTTCTTGATTGCATTAAATATGTTGTTGTGCCCCTTCCAGAACTCTTAAACGTTTCAAAATGTCCAATTTAATTTGAAGGGAAATTCCTCGTTTAACTTTCTTGGGCTGTGACATTTCAAATTTTTAGGCACAAATGAAATGGCAATAAAAATTGATATCAACTAGTTGAGCAAACTGAAAGCACACAGACTGAACATGTTCAGAACAAGTTCAGCAGGAAGAACAGGAAATGGTATCACGTGAGTTCTCAAGTGGTGTCTGTTTGTGAACATTTATATCACTTCCATTAATTTCTTTATCTCATTCTTCCTCACTGTTACGTTTACTGAAAAATTTGTTTGTGAAAATAAAAAAAAAACGATCCAAAGGCACATTTTCAGGGGTTTATGCAGTATCTACTGCATTGTACTGTATGTGCAAATATCCACAGTGCACCAACATAGGTTAAATGGAATACCTCGAGCAGAGCTGCTGGAGTGGAATGTAAGTTTAGGTGAACCATAGTACTGGGTCGTGATTTGGATTTTGTGAAATACGGATTCACTCACATTACATTAACTCAATATAAAACCGAGCGATTCATTTTTAACCTTTAAAAGTGGAATACAATAAAAGTTTTTACAGAATGCCTGGTGTTGGCTTAATGGTTCGGGTGGTGGGCTTTGGATCCTAGGATCCTGAGTTCAAATCCCACTCAGCTGTTGAATTATTACTAAGTGGGGTTAACTCGGCCTGTCATCCTTGTCACACCAAAATCCTGTCACACCAAAATGAGTGCGAGCATGCGGGTATACTTTGTCGGAGTGGCGACCCATCCAGGATTGTGCCCAATAGCCAAGGAGACTGCTTAGGCAGTACCAACACTCTGCACAGAGCATGGTCTCAATCTCCTCCTCCTTTTACAGACCATTAAGGAAGCGTCATGGACTGGAGCATGTCCAGACCGGTTGTTGTGAAACACTGGGTTGGAACACATTGGGGTGTGTCTGAAGCCAGTGAGATGGATGAGGGAGGTGAGTCATAATGTATAAGGAGTGTAACATTGAAACAAGCGTTTTGAGAAACAGCGTGTGTGCCGAGGTATTGCTGTATTTTGATCGGTTCAGTTAGTTTTTGCCAAGTGCGTCGATCGGTTCAGTTTGTTATTTGGCCAAATTTTTTTTTTTTTTTCACAAGTATGTTGATCGTTCCATTTGTTTGTCTGTCCACTCACATCAATCGCCTACAGGTCACAATTTCAAACCGATTTTCAGGAAACCAACAAATGATGGGGAGTTGTTGGTCTGACAGAATCCTATTTGAAGAGGATTTACATAATATCAGGTCACTGAATTGAACCACCAATTATTTTTCTGGTCAAATTTGTTTCAGGGATTTTTCAATCCTCAAAAGTATCATGCTCTGCATGACGTCCTTGTTTGTTTGTCGGTCTGTTTCTGTGACCTGATTTGGATGAAATGTGGTGGACAGGTTGGGTGTGTGACAGGGATGAATTGATTAGATTTTGGTGTAGATCCAGAACCGGATCCAATGATTTTTTAAGCGATTCTTCACCAGTGAGATTGGCAAAACCAATATATATCACAATATCTGAAAAAGTTGTGGATGGATTCGGATGAAACTTGGTGGACAGGTTGCGTGTGTGACAAGGAAGAATTGACTTGCCTTTGGTGAAGATATGAATCCAGATCCGGAAAAGAGATTTTTTTTTGTAATCCTTAAAGTGATTCTTCACCACTGAGAGATGCGGCCAAAAACGATACAGAGCATGATATTTCATAAAATTATTCGCCCCAATATGTTCTACTGGATCAGGCACTGCGGACCAGAGGTATATGCTCTGCTGAGTGCACTTATACAATACACGAGTACACAAACACCACACAAAATGCACTGCACAAAACAAGTCCTGACGAGGATCTGCAATCTCTGATTAGTCTTTTTCTTATTACCTCCGCCACCGAAGGTGAAGGAGGTTATGTTTTCACCACTTTCTGTCAGTTTGTGTGCAGGATATCTCAAAAACTTGTGGACAGTTTTGGTGTGTGAAGAGGACAAAGTGATTAGATTTTGGTGAAGATCCGGATTCGACGACTATAATTTTTTAAGTGATTCTTCACCATTGAGAGAGAGGGCCACAAATGATATATATCACGATATCTCAAAAAGTTGTGGATGGATTCAGATGAAACTTGGTGGACATGTTGGGTGTGGTGTGACAAGGAAGAATTGATTCGATTTTGGTGAAGATCTGGATCCGGATCAGACTACTAGTATTATTGAAGTGATTCTTCACCATTGAGAGATGGGGCTATAAATGATATACTGTTACGAATCTGAAAACCATTCGCATTCACACATACAGTTGACCCAAAGTTTAGTCATTTCGTTAAGTATATGTGGATAGTTAGAATCTCTCCCCTATGTCTAATGGGAATTTCATGTGTGCGCTGCGAGTTTCTTTCTAGTTAGTCTTCTGCATTACATCCCCCTCCACTCCTTCAGCGACATCACGAACGTGTTCGAGGCCACGGACATAGGCGGGGGTGAGATCACCTCAGGGCCAACTCCGCCCCAGCAAGATGGAATGTTCCCCCCCATCCAATCGGGGGTGAGATCACCTCAGAGCCGACCCCACCCCAGCCAGATGGAATGTTCCCCTCGTCCAATCGGGGGTGAGATCACCTCAGGGCCAACTCCGCCCCAGTAAGATGGAATGTTCCCCTCGTCCAATCGGGGGTAAGATCACCTCAGGGCCGACCCCACCCCAGCCAGATGGAATGTTTGCCTCGTCCAATGAGGGGAGGGCACCGATCGCCCGACACCCTCTGACCAATCCGGAGGCGAATTACCTCAGAGCGGATCCCTCAACCTGCCCGGGGGAGGGATAAGAAAGGTGGCGAGCTGTCTCAGCGGGGTCTGCAGTCTTTTCGGGGTTCCTTGGTGGTCTGTGGTCGTGTTGGTGCTCGTGGTGGTGGTGGCCGTGGCGGAGGTGCTTCGTGGTGATCGTGTCGTTGATAGTCGTTCGTGGCAGCCAGGATTGTGTGCTTGTTGGATTCTGGGTCGTGGGTTCGAGTCCCACCGTGGTGGGTTGTGTTGGAGCGCTCGAGCTGGGATCCCCGTTCATGGACTCCGAGCTCCACAAGTGCGAGTCAGTGAAACCGCACGAGGCGGCCAGGTACCTGACCAAACTGTGGCCCTCAGCTCGCCTTCCATCCCAAGCTGAAGGACCGAATAAAGACCCACGAGGTCAATTTCTTTTTGGGTGTGTGTATCCGTCTGTGGCCAGTCTGAAAAGTAGAAATCGTTTAAGTGATTCCATTGTACATTTGCCTGCATTCATATTCGTGGTTAAGTCTGCTCTGTGTTTCCCTCCCTCTTACATTGTAAATAAATAACTGTTAAATGTTCCAGTCCGTTATTTTAATGTTTACTAGTTTTACCAGAAGGGGGTTGCTGGCGGACCTTGAGTGCCCTGCAGAAATATGGGGGGGGGAGGCCAGAGAGGAGATTGGCGAAGACAGAAAGACCACTGACCTGCCTGCGGTGAGAGAGAGCGAGTGAGAGACCCAAAGACTCGGCTTCATCACGGGGCATACAAGTGATCCGAAATGCCTTGGTTTCCACAGCATGAAGCTGAGAAAGGTGAAAGGCAGGAGCACCAGCCCAGAAGGAAGAGCAGGAAAAAGGTGCAAAAACAGATCCCCTTCACTAAAGACCAATTAGCTTACTTCCAATCATTAGCAAGGTCATGGAATCAATCATCGCGGTTGACATAAAATCCAACCTTTTACCCAAGCGCCTTATCTCAAATCATCAATTTTGATTCAGACAAGGTCACTCTAACTTGGACATGCTGCTTTTACTCTCCCAACAATGGGTGGAGGCCTTCAATATTAGACATGATATCAGGGCCGTCTCACGGCATATCTTGAGCTTTTGATATGGTCTGGCATCCCACATTGCTCTCCAAACTGTATGCTTATTGAATCCAAGGCCAACTCCGCTCTTGGATTCCTAACTTCCTCCACTCTCATCGCCGACATGTGGCTCTCAACAGAGCCTTTTCTTCTTTCACTGTCAAGGCTGGAGTACCCCCAGCACAGTGTTCTCAGCCCCATCTTAATCCTAATCTTCATCAATGATCTCACTGGCTCCCTGAAAAATCCTCCATATCTCTTTGCTGATGACTACTCAATGCAGTAACATCCCTCATCCTTTTGACAGACAGCAGCCTCTTCCCTCCCCTCAGACCTTGACAAAAATTGCAACTGGTCAAACATCTTTCTCTCTCCCCGTCTCTCCCCCTCTCTCCCCACAAGGACCGTACCACAAACCCATTTACTTTCTCAACAACCCTTTTGAAGAGGATCAATCACTCAAACTCTTCGGTCTCACTCTCAACTAAGTCCCATTTCAAAGTTGGCCTCCCAAACCAGAATGGACATCCTCCATCATGCATAGCCCTTCCGTGGCAAACCCGAGCTCCGATCCACCAACAAGGCTTTCGTCCACAGCTTAATGGAGAACTGGTCTCCCATCTTGGCTGGCTGCCATTGCTCACATCTTGCTCAGCTTGAAGTCATGGAAGCCAAGGTTTTCAAGATCATTGGAATCTTCGACGATGAAGCTGAGACCAAGAGCCTATCATTATGCCATTGTGAACAGGTCGATGGTCTCAATCTTCTTCAAACTCATTTCTGGTCTTGCACCCTCCGCCCTCTCCGTGTTTCCTCTCCTCCTGGTATGTGCAGGATTCACCCAGTTTACCAGCAACCCTCTCAGAGTGAAACTGCCAAAATCAAGAACCACTGCTAACTTACACTCATGTATTCCTATTTTTCCCACCTGTGGAACCACATTCCACACTCTCTTCCATCAGAATCTTCCCTCCAGGTCTTCAGGACATCTGTTCATCACAATCTCAAGTCATCACCCATCCAAAACCATGACCGTTTCTGCACCCATTAAATAATGCCGCACCACTTCCAAAATTTTGCTTGTGCATCCAACTTGTTCACCCCTCATCGTTACCTGGACCCCTTATCAGTCAGTCTCCATCTATTTTTCCCCTCTGTCCTGCTGTTGGCGTTTCCCCTTTCTACTGCTGTTCCCTTTGTTATGTTGTGTTCTGATCTGATTTGTTCGGTGTCCGAGCTCTTTCATGAGCTTCGACCATGTACATAAAAACAAGTCGAGGGTTGAAAGAATGTTCTCTTCATTTTCAGGTGCAAAAGACACAGTGAATGAGTGAAGATCGAAAGACAGTGGGTCAGGATGAGAAGACTCAAAAATGGTGTATTGTCTATTAACTCAGGAGGGAAGTACAGCATTTTTTTCCCTTTTTTGTATACCTTGTCGAGGCTCATATGAGAGCTAACACACAACGCACAGCAAGGGGGGGGGGGGGTGAGACAAGAGGGGCGGGAGTGGGAAGGACAAAACAGTGGAGAACAGAGAGGGATGGGATGGGGAACACGGGGTATAAAAGATGGACATTACAGGGACTTTCAGGAAGGAAAGCAGGGAATTTGAAGGTGGGCTTGGGGTGGATTTGTTGTGGGCCGGGTATCGGCGACGAGCACGACCACAAGATGGAGCAGTAGAGTCGGCTCCACCGAACACCCGGAATCTAGATCGTACCTTTCCGATAACTCCGAAGGTACGGGTCCCTTACAGGACCATGAATCGTCAATAATTCAGGCACGTGGGACAGGGTTATTTGCCGAACTTCAAAATACCTAGATACCCACGTGGCGAGCTACCAAGGAATTCACACCCTTGACGGAGACCGAACGCGATGAGCCGTTGCCGTGCTCGACCCACGCCTAACCCGAGCGGATGTTTACCGAGGTCCCGTCGGTCTAAATACACAACTACGGCAGCAACGGCCTTTTTAATCCACCAACACGCACCGTGGCGAACCAATGAAGGAAAGGACAAGGACAAGCTGAAACATTTAACAATAGGGATATAAATTTATAAGAGGCAGGGAGGGAACACACAAAGAGCAGAGTTCAACCGACTAAGCAATGCAAATAATGTACAGCAAAGAGCACTTAACAATTCCTACTTACAGACGGGGCCCAAGGACACACACACACACACACACACACACACACACACACACACACACACACACACACACACACACACACACACACACACACACACACACACACACACACACACACACACACACACACGCACAAACAAATACCCAAAAGAAGATGGACCTCAACGGTCTTTATTCGGCTCTCCAGCGGAGGAGGATAGTTCGGCTCGGAGTCAGGACGGCTGGCTACCTGGCCGCGAGTGTGCGGCTGGACGTCCACCCCTTCCCAGAGCTCCGGTCGCCAAAGGACGGACCAGGGCAGCCGAATCCAGAGGAGGCGAGACGAGGTGACCTCCCGTGTTGAGTTGGCTGATCGCTTGTCGTTCTGCGCCGGACGAGACGCCTCGGACACGCGGGGTGCAGCCGGATGCAGACCAGACGGAAGACGCGCTCGAGCACACAGGACCAACCTCCTCTCTCTCGACCCAACAACCACAATGCCACCTCGAGTGTCCGGGGCGGAGAATGAAGGGCGGATGCCAACCAGCGCGAGTGCGGACGAAGCAGCGAGCACCAGCAGACAAGGCCAGGCCATATGACAGACGAAAAACCAACTCAACTCCAACTCCTACGACCCCTTCTGTCGGATCACGCCGAACTATTATTCACCCCTTCTCCAGAGGGGAGGAGCCGCCTGCCATGGACATGCTCTCGCTCACTGGACGGTTTTGGCACGCAAAATGCACTCGTCGCCCCGGTGATTGGCCAAAAGGGGCGCCAAGTCCGCCGATTGGACCGGGGGGCGTGGCGGCTGCCACGGCGGACCGCCCCTCAAACAGGGAGAGTAACATTGTCCTGCGTGGGCTGCGCTCATTAGCCGACCGACGGCAACCTCGCTCACATCCCCCGGATTGGGCGAGAGATGCCAGGTCCTCTTGAACTCCGCCCACTTCTTGCGTTATGGCATCAGGATGGAGCGAAGGTGTTGTTGTAGTTGTTGGTGATGTAAAAATGTAAAAGAAAACCCTGACTCAAAATAACTCTGCAGTGCATGAACATTTAATTCCCATTAGACGAGGGATGGGTTATATCTATAAACACACACTTACCGATATAACTGTTCTATAAGGACCTGAATGCTGAGTGCAGTAAGCGTCCAAATTCATAACAGATTACCGGGGGAAGAAAAGATCAAGGATTTGGATGGGGGTGATAAGAGGTGGTGGTGAACAGCTGTTTTGAAGGCCTGGAGGGAAGAATGGGAATGAATAGAGTGAGGGAGTTTATTCCAAAGGCGGGGGGGGGGGGGGGAACTACCACTCATCAGTTTCCTTTTCCCCTTGGATAAGCTCATCCTATACTCGAGTTTAGTGATTGTGGAGAGCATCAGAAATGTGGGATGCCACCCAGACCAGGGCTTTTGAATTTTTCATCTTGGCAAGTGTTTCATAATTTTCTGTTTGGCAATTATCAGTTGAGGAATATCCTCTCGATGTTGCTTCTTCTTTACCAGGTTTTGGATATATTCCATCTTCTTGTTGTGTTTTTTTTTTCAGTTTTCATAAATCTCTTTCCAAAAGCAGATCATCTTTTTCTGAGGAGGGGAGATTGCAATATTTTGCTCGTTTTCCTTGTTTTTGATTGAATCTTACGAGTAAATTTTCAAACAGCTGCTCTTTTCTTCGATCATTTACATCAGGTTGAGTTTTTTTTTTTTAAGCTGTCGTTGGTTGTTTTCTACATTTTTGGGTTTTTAGGCTCTCCTGTATGGATCCTCATATGCTTATTCAAATCGCCATTTCGAGAGAAACCCTTAATACATATCGAGCATTTTAAAGGATGCTCTCCTGTGTGGATCCTCATATGCAATTTCAAATTGCCTTTTCGAGAGAAACCTTTATCACAGACAGAGCATTTGTAAGAACACTCTCCTGTGTGAATCTTCATATGTATTTTCAAATTGCCTTTTTGAGAGAAACCTTTATCACAGACATAGCATTTGTAAGGATGCTCTCCTGAATGGATCGTCATATGCATTTCCAAACTGCATTTATGAGAGAAACCTTTATCACAGACAGAACATTTGAAAGGACGCTCTCCTGTATGGATCCTCATGTGCCGATTCAAATTGCCTTTTCGAGAGAAACCTTCATCACAGACAGAGCATTTGTAAGGACACTCTCCTGTGTGGATCCTCATATGCTTATTCAAATCGCCTTTTCGAGAGAAACCTTTATCACAGACAGAGCATTTTAAAGGATGCTCTCCTGTGTGGATCCTCATATGCATTTCCAAACTGCATTTAAGAGAGAAACCTTTATCACAGACAGAGCATTTGTAAGGACGCTCTCCCGTATGGATCCTCACATGCTTATTCAAATTGCCCTTTTGAGAGAAACCTTTATCACAGACAGAGCATTTGAAAGGACGCTCTCCTGTGTGGATCTTCATATGCATTTTCAAATTGCATTTATGAGAGAAACCTTTATCACATACAGAGCATTTGTAAGGTCGTTCTCCTGTGTGGATCCTCGTATGTATTTTCAAACTGCATTTATGAGAGAAACCTTTATCACATACAGAGCATTTGTGAGGATGCTCTCCTGTATGGATCCACATATGCGAATTCAAATTGCATTTATGAGAGAAACCTTTATCACAGATTGAGCAATTATAAGGACGTTCTCCTGTATGGATCATCATATGCTTATTCACAACGCCTTTTCGAGAGAAACCTTTATCACAGACAGAGCATTTGTGTTGGCGTTCTCCTCTCTGGGTCCTCATGTGTACTTTGATGCGTCTTCGTGAAGTAAAATGTACTCTGCATATATTACACTTATAATGCATTTGCCTTTCGATAACATTTTTGAGTTTGTTTAAGTTAACGTCGATCTTTGTGCTGTTTTCACCAGACGTGTAGTTGTATTTTGAAGGTCGGGAGCCTTGTGCTTGGGATTGTTTCGTCAAAATAGACATCTTCTTCACAGTCAAGCTGTTCCTTGATCTGATTTGCCCAACTGGACCTCTTGATTGTTCTACAAAAACAAAGAACAAGAAGTTATTTTATGTTGTTTTTTTTTTTCAAACTCAAAATGCAACGATTTGGAAAATTTTATAAATCCCGAATTCAAAATATTGGATGTTCATTTTGGAGGTTTCTACTCACCTGTTGTATAACAGACAGTACTGCCATTTGTCAAATGAGCATTTGAATCTTCCTTCACAGAAGCATATCTTAAAGTTTCTGAAACAGATGAACTGTTGTGTCGTCTGTTTTCCACATTTACAGGATAGATATCACCTGAAAATAATGAAGAACGTGAAGCTAGACACACTGCCAAATATAAATTAGTTCAATCAGGTGTATGCAATAGACGTCACTTCCACTGTTAGAACGAGGCTCTGTAATGCTGCCGACATTATGGGAGATTAATCAAGGTGTTCACAACGAGGAATAGAAATATATATATATATATATATATATATATATATATATATATATATATAATAAAAAAAATATATAAATATGTTTATGTGTATATGTGTATATGTATGTATGTATGTATGTATGTATGTATGTATGTATGTATGTATGTATGTATGTATGTATGTATGTATTGAGTCACCGAAATAGGTAACCCTTATTGTCAGTAATTCTGTCTGTTAGTTTGGATGTTTGCTTGTTTGTCATCAGCATAATTAGTAGTAACGTGGGCGGATTTTGACCAAACTCGGGTGGTAGGTACATCTTATGACCTAGTGCTTTGGTAATTGTGATGGTTGCTCGGGACGCTTTGGTTCCCTAGCAACAACTGAAAAACCTTCAAAATTGGTACCGTTTACGCGAAATCAATTCCGAAAGTCATTATCCCACGTAGGGTTATGAAATTTGGCACGAATGATCTACAGGTGATGCTCTATCAAATATATTCCGGTTTTTATGATATATGGAATACTTTACCCGCAGCGCCCCCTACAATTAGGGTATGCGCGAAAATTGAAGGCCCCCTTGCGACCAGGTGAGTGCATCGATACGAATGAAACTTTGCAGGTTCATGGTACTCAATGAGTACTACAACTTTGCCTCAGGACATATTGACCGATTTCGCTTCGGTCAGGGGTCAAAGGTCAATTAGTACAAAAATCAATAATATGCGAGAGCTGGAGGTGCCTTCGTGCCAAATGCTACTCCTCTTAGGGTTATGGTCGGATGGTAATGAAAATTCACACTAATCGTCTGGAATACATTGTGCACAAACGATCGAGCCGGATTTTCGATTTAGATCTTTGTTCACCCACAGCACCCCCTCGAACTTTGGGGATTTCAGATTTCAAACCGCATTTTCGGTACTTTTCATTCAAATGGATACCGAGTAGTTATCAGTAGATGGAACTGGATGAGATTTGATATGCATAATCTTAAGGTGATTGCCTATCTGCTATATGACATCCATTTTGCTCTATATATATATATATATATATATATATATATATATATATATATATATATATATATATATATATATATATATATATATATATATATATATATATCTATCTTATAGTTTCCATGCTCGGCGACCCATCGCCGCCTACCGGCGGCTGGACGTCCCCTTCTCTTGGGCTGGTGTCGCCGTACTAGCCAGGCGCAAAGGGACGAGACGTAGGCTCTGGAGCCGGGACGAGGCCGGTCGCCAGAGAGGCCAAAGTGATGAGCCGGGAAGCGAAGAAGCGGGAGGAGAGGACAGAACTGTACCAGAACAACTCCAAGAGAGCCCACTCCGATAATCTCCTCAGGACCCTTATATCCGCCCCCTCCCGCTCAGTCTTACGCTTGTCTCCTCCCCGCTCGCTCTACCATTGGACAGGAAACATCGTTCGACTTCTTGTCCGCTCGCCATTAGACAGGCGCGCGGTGGGCGGGGCACTCCCATCCCTCTGGGCGGAGTCTCCAGCCGGGGAGTTTTGTGGCTCCACCTACCGCTTCATCTCAATTGGTCGAGGGCCGCCGCGTGGCCATTCCCCGAGCTCTGCCTTCTTCACACCGGATGACCTTCTGCGCATGCGCCCTCGCATTCCTCTCATTCGCCAAAACGGGCGGCAAACCCCGCGATTGGCCAGGTGGAGGAAGCGAATGCAGGCGAGGGTGATGCAGTGTGGTCAGCGGTAATATCGGTGGCGCTGGCAGTGGTGTAAAAATGAACGAAAAGAAAACCAGACTATTATAATAAATCACAGCACAGGAACATTTCATTTCTCGTTCGACTCGGAAAAGGGCTATCTATGAAACACGTACTTACCGAGATAACTAATCTATAGGAACCTGAATGTCTGTGTGCTCATGGCTTCCAGATTCGCAACAATATGTATACATACAGGTCGGGTACCCAGAGTCGAGTACTGTTGAGTTCCCAAAGCAGTGTGGATGCTATGCTTTTGAATGATCATGTATTAATGATCTGTGAGAAAAGGAAAAACCATGAAAGATGAGACTGAATGAAAATAGAAAACAAGCCGGGAGACGACGACGGTTCGCGGGCATTATTGGGGAAGCCCGGCTGTAAAAACCTATCTCTTCTGTCAAAGTTGACCAAATCAAATCGGATTTTTTTATATGTTGTACTTATGGACATTACGCACAGCTTCTAGGAAATGAAATTGCAAGAAAAAAATAAATAAATAAAAAGTTAAAGTGGGTGTGGCTCCACCCAAAAGGGGCGTGGGACGCCCCTCATACAAAAAGACACAACTCGACCATGATATCCAGCTTGTGTCGAAGTTTCATCAAGATCGCATCAAACGTCACGGAGCTATGCTCTGGAGAGAGTTACAAACAGACAAACAGACTAGCCGGGAGGCAACGATGGTTCGTGGGCATTATTGAACAATGCCACGATAGGTACAATTGATTTCGTGGAAGCTTTTGAGGAAGCCTTGCCGTAAAAACCTATCTCTTCCATCAAAATTGACCAAATCAAATTGGATTTTTTATATGTTGCACTTATTGACATTACGCACAGCTTCTAGGAAATGAAGTTGCAAGAAAAAAATAAAAATAAACAAGTCTGAAGACGACAATGGTTCACGAGCAGTATTTGACTGTATATTGTTTCAGAAGTCAAGGATGAGACAATGTGATAATTTTTGACCAAGTTATAAAAATGATCAACATGATGTGGTACGAGTGACAGGTTATTAGCTGCAAAATGTTGAAAACCCGGTTTCGTTCAACAACTTTCAAAATTTGACCTTTGCATAACCTTTAAAGGTCACAAAACAATGTTGTGGACATTAAAATAAGGAAACAGGATACGTGCTATAGCTTATTGGAGTTAGTTCGTCGAAGAAGGTCGAAAACCCGGTTCGATTCCCACAACTTTGAAAATTTGACCTTTGTGAACTTTAAAGGTCAAAGGTCAAGGATTATGACCTTTGGTGCAAAACTTCCTCTGGAACATTCCAAGAACAATATAACGTCATATAGGCCATATGGCATTTCGCACTCCTCGGATTATCCATACTTTGATGAAATCAGCGTAAAAACAAAGTTGAAGGGGGCATCACAGGCAAGGTGTTAGAGATAGAGCCAAATGGTTTCAAGACTTTAGGTGGGGAATGACCTCAAGATTATGCAATAAAAAATATTGTCATATTTCTCAAAGTTTGGGCGGTCGTATGATTTTGATGTCAAAATTCGCAATTTTCTCAGTTCCTGACCTTGTGACCTTGACCTTGGGACGAAAATGGGGGGGGGGGGAAAAACGGGCTCCGTGGGGCTATGCAGGTGCCATTGGGCTAACCAAATACCGAAAGCCCTGCCAGATTCGACAAACCCCTCTAAGAAGATGGATTTTTTTGTCAAAATTCGCAATTTTCTAAGTTCGTGACCTTGTGACCTTGACCTTGACAAGAAAGTGAAAAATCGAGCTCCGTGGGGCTATGCAGGTGCCATTGGGCTTACCAAATACCGAAACCCGTCAGATTCGACAAACCCCCTATACTAGGAGAAGATGCAAAGTGAAATCGGCTACCCCTAAAAGCACATATTTTTGGGCGTGGCTCCGCCCATAATGGGCGCATCACTAGGGTTGGGCACACATTGACTTTTTCTCTGTTGTCCCGTTGAAAGGAGTGTTTTTTTATGGTCATTTTTCACGCTGATCACGAATCCGTTGAAATTTTTGACCGAGGATGATGTGCAAGGTTGGTAAAATGCAAAAAAAAATCAAAATGGCCACCAAATTTACCCACTTTTCAGGTAAAATTTGATAATTATGACTTACTAGTGCATGTAATATGTCATTTCTTATGTTTTCAGGGTCGCTGATATCGATAATGATACTTTTAAACTCGTACACGTCAACCAGTCTGCTCCACGATGCATATTGCGATAAAATCAGCACAAAAATGTGAGCGTGACCATAATTTCAAAGAATCAAATTAAGATATCACAAATTTCCATAAACTCCTACTTTAATCATCACATCAACATCTCCTCAACATTCAAAGCACTTTTTTCAGCAATATATCGACATAGACAGAAACATTGTCCTCTGATTTGACAGCATTTATGATAGATGTTTTCAGTTCGTCTACACTGAACTTCTCAAACGTGAAAGTTTTTGTTCCATCAGTACATTTCACTCTACACTTCTGGCGTATATCGGGCGCCACTGTCGATGTAAGGTAGCCTATTTCCTTGAGTAGTTGTGATTCATTAAGTCTCTCAAGAGAGTCAAGGGAAATAGGAGGCACTGGACCTCCATGCTTCTTACACTAGAAGTCTCGGCAGACATCACTGTTGATTATTTGTAACGTCTAATGACACGAAAAACGTACAACATCAAAAACAAAGGATATAGTTGATTAATCAATTCAAAATTCGTTCTGAAATTGAAAAGTGGGTATTTTCCATCGAAAATACCCTTGTTTAGCGATAAATCCATACAGCCATCATGTGTCACTGTTTTGACCTCATATTCGATATCAGCGACCCTGAAAACATAAGAAATGACATATCACATGCCCTAGTAAGCCATAATTATCAATTTTTACCTGAAAATGGGTAAATTTGGCAGCCACTTTGAATTTTTGGATTTTACCAACCTAAGACATCATCCTATGTCAAAAAGTTCAACGGATTCGTGATCAGCGTGAAATTTGGCCATAAAAAACACTCCTTTCAAAAAAAGTATGGTTGTATGCCCAACCTTAGCATCATGCCCATTCTCAGGAAAACACAACTCGATCATGATATAAACCTCCCACCAAAATTTTATCAGGATTGGATCAAAACCCATGGAGCTATGCTTTGGAGAGAGTCACAAACACAGACAGACAGATACCAATAACGAATATAGTGGTCACTTATTTTTTCGTGAACCAATAAAATGTTCAAGTGGGCGTGGCTCCGCCCACAAGGGGCATGGGATGCCCCTCATACAAAAAGACACAACTCGACCATGATATCTAACTTGTGTCCAAGCTTCATCAAGATCGCATCAAACATCACGGAGCTATGCTCTGGAGAGAGTCACAGACAGACAGACAGACAGACAGAGACACAACGAAAAAAGTGGTCACTGCTGGTTCCCGCGCACCAATGAAGGATTACAATTGCTGTATGCATGTTTTCAGTGGCACAGTACTTCATGAATAGTAGACAGTATGTGAAAAGAAATAAAGAGCTGGGAAGGTATTGACAACCACCCAGTATCAGCCTTGCCAAGTCACCAATGACCTGCCTTTAGATAGAGTACGAGCCGGGAGCTGACGATGGTTCGCGGGCATTATTGAAGAATGCCACGATAGGTACAATTGAGCTTGTGGAAGCTTTTGAGGAAGCCCTACCGTAAAAACCTATCTCTTCCATCAAAATTGACCAAATGAAATCGGATTTTTTTATATGTTGTACTTATGGACATTACGCACAGCTTCTAGGAAATGAAATTGCGAGAAAAAAAAAAATATTTCAAGTGGGCTTGGCTCTGCCAACAAGGGGCGTGGGACGCCCCTCATACAAAAAGACACAACTAGACCATGATAACTAACTAGCTTGTGTCCATGATATCATCAAACGTCACAAAGCTATGTTCTGGAGAGAGTCACAAGCAGACAGACAACGAAAATAGTGGTCACTGCTGGTGCCCACAAACCAATACAATCAATCAACTCAAGGTGTTTCTCTTTTTAAACACTCAATTTTTATCTTCTCTAGTTCTTGACCGCTGATGGTGTGCTTTTCTGGTGCGGATGGCGTGCCTTCATTTCTGTTTTTCACTTTTCTTCTTCTACTTTTCAAATTTCTCCATTCTGTCTGTCAATACCTATGTGTTTATTCGACTTACACAGTCTGTCTACCTCTAATGAGGCAATCAGTGTGAACCTTGACTCAGGCATTACACTTAATTTTGCCTCGATTTCTGTGATATGTTTTAAGGTTAAATCAATTCCGTCTGATTGTATATGCTTATTCTGATGTGTTGGAGGAACAAAAAAAAAAAAACAGCATTAAGTAATATAATCTTCGTTTTGCGTCCAGACAAAGACAGCTAGATTAGAAAACAAACACATTCCACTTCATGCGTAATTGGCACAGGGTAGGGGTGCCGTGATCGATGGACATAAAATGCATTCCAAATGAAAGTTGTCACAACTCCTTGTGTATATGGACTCTACTAGAAACACCCCTTCACCCCCACCTCTGCAACGTTTGGATAAACACCCCCACCACTCTCCCCCCCTCCCCCCGGAACGCCCAAGTGTTACGCCCATTGAGGAAAACACTTCTGTTAAGATCTTTTGAACATGTATTGAAATGCTTATCTTCCCTTGTTTCTCTGGCATCAGCACCCCACGTGTTCTTCTTAATCATGATTAATTAGGGTACCCAGTCAAATGGACAGGGTAACCTATTGTTTTTCTTCTGTTTATTAGGGTACCCAGTCTAATGGACTGGGTAACCTATTGTTTTTCTTCTGTTTATTAGGGTACCCAGTCTAATGGACTGGGTAACCAATTGTTTTTCTTCTGTTTATTAGGGTACCCAGTCTAAAGGCGCTGTCACACCTTGACGATTTAGCCAGCAATGGCAACGTATAAAAATGTATGTAAAACGTTGGCGTACGCTGAAATTTTGATGTTTTTTTTCAAAGTTTCGGTCGTATTCATAACGTGTTGGTCGTATGCATAACATATTAGTAACGGGTACAGAACGTTTCGTTGTCTGATAGATAACTTTTACCAACGAATGCTTAGCCTGTTGTTGGCGTTCACAACCTATGCCCAACGATAGTTTAACTTAGGCATAGCGCGCTGCACGTATCACCGACGAACTCGTGGTGTAGCCTGTTAAAAACCTGCCGCACGCCGATTTAAATCATAACCGCCTGAATATTGAAAGTGTCAACCAGGCAGTCACACCTTGACGTTTAGCCAGCGTATGCCGACCTATGAAAAATTTGCCGAACCAAGCTGGCACACGTCCAACACGTTATGGGTAAGTTGTGTATACGTTAAGAGCACGCTGAAAAATGATGAAGTATGCTGTCATATTTCGTGGTACGTCTCGTACGTCGTAAAATTTCAAGCATGCTGAAAATTTCACGACGTACTCGCCATATGGCTCACACGTTCCACTACGCTGGGAATAAGTTGTAGGCACGATATGCGATAGTTGACACAAGTTCCTTGTAAGTTACTTATAAGTCGAAACACGTCGAGGTAATGTTTAGCATACCCGAAACTTATTTTCTCCGTCAAGGCACATTTTCTTTTATTCTCCTTGACTCCGTGAAGGCACGTGAGGAAATATCTGAAGTTGTTGTTGTTGTTTTTTTTTGTTATTTTTTTTTAGTCTATCACGAATTTTAAAATATATTCGGACATTTGCTTTTAAGTTTCGACGTCGACGTGACAATATCCTCAAACAGAAAATATTCACGGAGGAGGAACTAAGAATAAGACATGAGCAAACTGAAGAGGCAATGGGACGTGACGTAACGGCACGTGCCGAAATATCGGAAGTTATTGTTGTTGTTTAAAAAAAAAAAAAAAAAAAAAAAAAAAAAAAAAAAAAACGCTGCCAATACGCCATTATACGGTAACTGTAAATTAAAAACACGTTCAGTAAGTTCAGTGGTCGTCCGGAAGACGTCAATCAAATACGTGTACATACGTCAATATGCGTTGGAGGTACGTTACACATAGGTTCAAAGCACGTTACTCATAGGTTAGAAATAAGTTTTGGGTACGCTAAACATTACCTCGACGTGTTTCGACTTATGAGTAACTTACAAGTAACGTGCCTCGACGTGTGTCAACGATCGCATAACGTTCCTCGACGTGTGTGCAATGATTGTGTAACGTGCCTACAACACGTTACTCATAGGTTATAAATAAGTTTCGGGTACGCTAATCATTACCTCAACATGTTTCGACTTATGAGTAACTTACAAGTAACGTGTATCGACATGTGTCAACGATCGCATAACGTGCCTACAACTTATGGCCAGCGTAGCGGAACGTGTGAGTCATACGCTGGCATACGTCGTAAAATTTCAAGCATGCTAAAATTTGAGGACAACCGCAAAGTACAACGATGAAAGCCAGCATACTACGACGTATGGCAGTGTTTTTCAGCGTACTCTTAACGTATACAAAACTTACCCATAACGTATTTGACGTGTACCAGCGTTTTAGACAAATTTTTCATAAGTCGGAATACGCTGGCGAAATTGTCAAGGTGTGACAGCGCCTTAATGGATTGGGTAACCCATTGTTCTTCTTCTTGTTTATTCGGGTACCCAGTCTAATGGACTGGGTAACCCATTGTGTTTCTTCTGTTTATTAGGGTACCCAGTCTAATGGACTGGGTAACCCATTGTGTTTCTTCTGTTTATTAGGGTACCCAGTCTAATGGACTGGGTAACCTATTGTTTTTCTTCTGTTTATCAGGGTACCCAGTCTAATGGACTGGGTAACCCATTGTTTTTCTTCTGTTTATCAGGGTACCCAGTCTAATGGACTGGGTAACCCATTGTTTTTCTTCTGTTTATTAGGGTACCCAGTCTAATGGACTGGGTAACCTATTGTTTTTCTTCTGTTTATTAGGGTACCCAGTCGAATGGACTGGGTATCCTTTTGTTTTTCTTCTGTTTATTAGGGTAGCCAGTCAAATGGACTGGGTAACCTATTTTTCTTCTGTTTATTAGGGTACCCAGTCTAATGGACTGGGTAACCTATTTTCTTCTGTTTATTAGAGGACCCAGTTAAATGGACTGGGTAACCTATTGTTTTTCTCCTGTTTATTAGGGTACCCAGCCGAATGGACTGGGTAACCTATTGTTTTTCTTCTGTTTATTAGGGTACCCAGTCTAATGGACTGGGTATCCTTTTGTTTTTCTTCTGTTTATTAGGGTACCCAGTCAAATGGACTGGGTAACCTATTGTTTTTCGTCTGTTTATTAGGGTACCCAGTCTAATGGACTGGGTATCCTTTTGTTTTTCTTCTGTTTATTAGGGTACCCAGTCTAATGGACTGGGTATCCTTTTGTTTTTCTTCTGTTTATTAGGGTACCCAGTCTAATGGACTGGGTATCCTTTTGTTTTTCTTCTGTTTATTAAGGTACTCAGTCAAATGGATTGGGTAACCTATTGTTTTTCTTCTGTTTATTAGGGTGCCCAGTCTAATGGACTGGGTATCCTTTTGTTTTTCTTTTGTTTATTTCTTATTTCTTTTTTTTTTTCTTCTGCCGGCAATTTGCAGGTTCTTTCGCTTTAAAAATCATTTTCTCAGGAACGGTAAGTCCGATCGACACAAAATTTTCACCATAGTATGTATCTTTTTTGTAATTATGATGTCATAGGTCATGTGGTACGGGTGCCATCTTAAAAAAAAAAACCGATAAACTTTGGACCTCTGTATCTCTGAAACCGTGCAATGGAATTTATTATTGCTTCATACGTTTTAGGCCTAAGTCACATTTGCTCTACGGCGAGGATACGGCGGCCGAACGCCCTCTGAATTGACAGAAACGTGTGGCAGCCGCAGAGTTTCCGAGGTGGCCTCAGGATGGCCCTACGCTGTATGGCTATATTTTACAGGCCGTAAGGGCGCCGTGGAATTATAACGCGGAGTTATAACTTTTTTCATTTCTACGTTCGCCATAGCAATTCGACAAGCCGAAACAAAAGACATGGCAAAAAAAAAATAATAATAATTAACCCATTTGTTACCGTCCGTCTGGCCACACGTTCGCCTTAGCGGTCGCCTTGCGGTCACCTTGCGTCTGCCTTGAAAATTCTATGGCCGCCGCAGGAACGCCCTAAGGTCAGCGTGCGACATCAAATCAAAGACCGTACAGCAACCCCACGTTTTCGGTCTACACAATTTATAAATACGCCGTGCAGCTCCCCGAAAAATAAAAACATATGTGACTGCTACATTGTGTGACCATGGAAATACTGCGGCCGCCGTATAATTGCTTATGGCCATAGATTTTGGAGACCCCACGGCCGCCGTGGCAAATGTGACTTAGGCCTAAATACGCCGTGCGGCTCCCCGACAAATAAAAACATATGTGACTGCTACATTGTGTGACCATGGAAATACTGCGGCCGCCGTATAATTGCTGGTAGCCGTAGATTTTGGAGAGCCCACGGCCGCCGTGGCAAATGTGACCTAGGCCTTAATAAGCTCCCCATGGGGAACACGGGTGATTTTTTGTGACGTCATCGGTGAAGCGGTATGCCGGTGAAAATTCGTCAAGTAGAACGCTACATGGGAAAAATCTGGAAATTTTAGCGTCATCAACACAACAAATCACCGTAGAAAAATATTATTGTGACGTCATCGGTGTCTTGATTTGGCAGCCATCTTGTTTTAGGGGGAATTTTTTTTTTTTTAATCTTCTTCTCCAGAACGGCTGGACATATTGAGGCACAACTTTGCACACACATTCCCCATGACATCCTTTCACAAGTTTGTTGATTTCTAATTGATAGGTCACATGGTTTGGCGGCCATGTTGAATTGACCTTAAAACCTTCAAACATCTTCTGCAGAACGGCTGGTCAGATCAAGGGGAAACTTCACAAGTCTATTCTGCATGTGTAGGGGATATGTTTGTTAATGAATAATTGATATGACACATGGTTTGGCAGCCATGTTGGATTTAAGAAAAAATATTAAATAATGTTTTCTCTGAAACTGCTTAATGACAATCTATCGAAGCGAAAATGTGCAACTATTATCTTCCATCATGTCTGCATACATGGTAAAAATGACGTCACAAGTCACATGGTTTGACAGTCATCGTAAATAGAAAAACACACCTCATCCAATTAACACGAAACTTAACACACGTGTCCCACTACACGATTGGAAGCAGAATGTAAAGTTATGATGTCATAGGTCACATGGTTTGTCAGCCATCTTGGATAGAAAATTAATAAATTTTTACAATCTTCTTCTCCAGAACAGCTGGACAGATTGAGGCAAAAATTCACACACACTTTCCCCAAGACATCCTTTCACAAGTTTGTTAATTTCTAATTGATAGGTCACATGGTTTGGCGGCCATCTTGAATTTACCCTGAAACCTTCAAACATCTTCTCCAGAACAACTGGTCAGATCAAGGGGAAACTTTACATACGTATTGCACATGAGTCAAGAATCTAAGTTTGTTAATTTCTAATTTAAAGGTCACACGGTTTGGCAGCCATGTTGGATTCAAGAATTATATAAAATAATGTTTTCTCTGGAACCACATAACCGATCGAAGCGAAACTTGGCAACTATAATCTACCCCAATGCCTGCAGATATCGTAAAAATTATGATGTCACAAGTCACATGGTTTGGAGTCCATCTTGGATAGAAAAAAAAACGCACCTTGTCCGATAAACACGAAACTTAAGCATAATCCACTTCCCCATTAGATGGAGAATTTAAATTTATGTTGTAATTGGGCACATGGTACGGCAGCCATATTGGATTGAAAATTAATAACTTTAAAAGTCTTTTTCTCCGAAACGGCTGAACAGATAGAGGCAAAACTCCACATGTATTACCGCCTCTCCATGACGAACAAAAGTTAAGCATGGGAATCCTGGGAAGGTATTTGCAGAGGTTGTCTGTACATAACAATCAAACCTAATTCACGTTGTTTTAGTGTCAAACCCTCCGTGTCAGTACCATCCCAAAAATCGACTACAAGCACATGTCCCCTCTTTATGCACCCCCATCACCCCATCCTCTCCAAGCTCCCCCCTCACCCCATCCTCTCCAAGCTCCCCCCCACCCCCCTCACCCCATCCTCTCCAAGCTCCCCCCCCCAAAACTCCACCCATCCCACCCCCTCCTATCGGCACCTTCTCAGCCGACCCTTCCTCTCCCATCCCTCACACTCCAAGCCTCCCACCCTCCCAACACCTTCTCCACTGTCCCTCAAACATCTGAGGCGTCCACTCCATCCTGACAGATCTCTCAATCTAGGCTCAAAAACTTACAGCCCAGATATGATCTATTTAACAGAATCCTTTCTCCCATAAGATGTCCGTGCCGATATGAGTGGTAAACAAACTATTTCCTGCATGTGGATAACTTAAATATGCTGCTAAACATGGAACACTTTGGAATTTAATGCGATTGAGGAGAAAAAAAAACATTGACTTTGTGTCGAGATTCTAAACGTCTTTAACAACACAAAATTGTTCCAAAAAGATTCCATAGGTTACAAGAAAAAAAACACATTAATGGTTCAACATCAAGGTATTTCTTGACATGCGAGGGTGTGTAAAATAGTGACATACCAGACTTGGGTGTTAATCCATCATCCTGATTGTGGAGGTTGCAGACATCACTCAAACCGATTCCTCGGAAACCAGGAATATTTTTCGGCTGCACATTTTGGAATCCAATAAACTTTTGGCAGAAACTGGAAAGTTCACGAATAACATTCTCCAAGTTGACGAATAGACTTCCCAACAGAGAAGAACCTGCAAGCTGGACATTCAGCGGCTTCAAAAAAGATTTCACAAATTTACAGAAGTCAGCATACATTGCAAATTTAAATTTCTCTTTGGCGAGAGAGAGGAGCTCTGTTTGCAATGCATCGGAGTCTGTACAAGCTCGAAGAACCTTCCAATTCTCAATTCCAAGTATATTGATCACTGCTTGGGCTGTTTCTGCTCTCAGACCTTGCGTTTGGAGCCATTCCAAGAAGTTGTCCATTTCACCGATGACCTGCCAGGGACACAATACTTATGGCAACAAAGGAAAGGATATACATGATATTTTCTTTACTCTATATTTTAACCAATCAATGCAGGGTTTAGCAGCCAGCTTGTTCACCCCGTGAGGGCTGCCAGGATGGCCTTGAGGGAGGAGCGACACTTGCCCCCCCTTCCCCGAGTTGTCTAACTTGGGTTTGAATCACAATGCAGCTATAAACTGTCACTTTGGTGTTTTACAGATCGGGAAAGGGATCAATGTGTATGCCGTTCTTTGGATGAACGTTCAACTGGGCATCCCCTCTCACAGCATTAGTTGGTGGACACTAAAGATCCCAAGGAATCTTTCTCGAAGAGGAGGCGAACCATCACTGGCACGCTGGCCAAATTCCAAATTTCTTCACTAATATACAGGAGGCACTACATCAGTGGTACAGCCACACTCGCAGCAATGATGCAACCAGCAGCAAGCAAAATGAAAACCAAAAATGAAAAATTAAAGTGCCCCCTACCCCCCCCCCTCATGATTATTATTCAGGTACCAAGCCTACAAGGCTGGGTAACCTATTGTTTTTCTTCTGTTTGTTAACTTTTTTTGGGGAAAAAAATTGAAAAAAGGCACATGGCAAGAACTCCTCATGGGGAAAATGTGTGATTTTTCGTGACGTCATTGGTGAAGTGGTATCCCGGTGGAAAATTTGACGGGGAGAATGCTGCATCGGAAAAATTTGAAATTCATTGAGCGTCATCTACGCAACAATTCACTGTAGAATCTGTGCAACAATAATATTATTACGTCATTGGTCACATGATTCGGCAGCCATATTGTTTTTTTTAATCTCCTCTAGACCAGCTGGACAGATTAGTGCGAAACTTTACACATACAGTGGGGAGAACAAGTATTTGATACACTGCCGATTTTGCAGGTTTTCCCACTTACAAAGCACGGAGAGGTCTGTAATTTTTATCAGAGGTACACTTCAACTGTGAAAGACGGAATCTAAAAAAAAAAAAATCCTGAAAATCACATTGTATGATTTTAAAATAATTAATTTGCATTTTATTGAATGAAATAAGTATTTGATCACCTACCAACCAGTAAGAATTCCAGCTCTCACAGACCTGTAAGTTTTTTTTGTCTTTAAGAAGCCCTCCCATTCTCCACTCATTACCTGTATTAACTGCACCTGTTTGAACTTGTTATCTGCATAAAAGACAGCTGTCCACACTCAATCAATCAGACTCCAACCTCTCCACAATGGGCAAGACCAGAGAGCTGTCTAAGGACATCAGGGACAAAATTGGAGACTTGTACAAGGCTGGGATGGGCTACAGGGCAATAGGCAAGCAGCTTGGTGAGAAGGCAACAACTGTTGGCGCAATTATTAGAAAATGGAAGAAGTTCAAGATAACAGTCAATCTCCCTCGGTCTGGGGCTCCACACAAGATCTCACCTCGTGGAGCCTCAATGATCATGAGAAAGGTGAGGGATCAGCCCAGAACTACACGGCAGGACCTGGTCAATGACCTGAAGAGAGGTGGGACCACAGTATCAAAGAAAACCATAAGTAACACACAACGCCGTCATGGATTAAAATCCTGCAGCGCACGCAAGGTCCCTCTGCTCAAGCCAGCGCATGTCCAGGCCCGTCTGAAGTTTGCCAATGACCATCTGGATGATCCAGAGGAGAAATGGGAGAAGGTCATGTGGTCTGATGAGACCAAAATAGAGCTTTTTGGTTTAAACTCCACTCGCTGTGTTTGGAGGAAGAAGAAGGATGAGTGCAACCCCAAGAACACCATCCCAACCGTGAAGCATGGAGGTGGAAACATCATTCTTTGGGGATGCTTTTCTGCAAAGGAGACAGGATGACTGCACCGTATTGAGGGGAGGATGGATGGGGCCATTTATCGCGAGATCTTGGCCAACAACCTCCTTTGCTCAATAAGAGCATTGAAGATGGGGCGTGGCTGGGTCTTCCAGCATGACAACGACCCGAAACACACAGCCAGGGCAACTAAGGAGTGGCTCCGTAAGAAGCATCTCAAGGTCCTGGAGTGGCCTTGCCAGTCTCCAGACCTGAACTCAATAGAAAATCTTTGGAGGGATCTGAAAGTCGGTGTTGCCCAGCGACAGCCCCGAAACCTGAAGGATCTGGAGAAGATCTGTATGGAGGAGTGGGCCAAAATCCCTGCTGCAGTCTGTGCACACCTGGTTAAGAACTACAGGAGACGTCTGATCTCTGTAATTGCAAAGAAAGTTTTCTGTACCAAATATTAAGTTCTGTTTTTCTGATGTATCAAATACTTATGTCATGCAATAAAATGCAAATTAATTATTTAAAAATCATACAATATGATTTTCAGGATTTTTGTTTTAGATTCCGTCTTTCACAGTTGAAGTGTACCTATGATAAAAATCACAGACCTCTACGTGCTTTGTAAGTGGGAAAACCTGCAAAATCAGCAGTGTATCAAATACTTGTTCTCCCCACTGTACATTCCCCATGACATCCTTTTACAAGTTTATTCATTTCTAATTGATAGGTCAAATGGTTTGGGGGCCATATTGAATTTACCCTAAAACCTTCAAACATCTTCTCCAGAATGGCTGGTCAGATCAAGGGGAACTTCAAACATATTCTCCTTGGGTAGTAGATACAAGTTTGTTAATGAATAATTGAGAGGTCACATGGTTTGGCAGTCATATTAGACAGAAGAAAAATATTTAATTCTGTTTTCTGTGGAACCACTTAACCTATCAAAGCGAAACTTTGCAACTATCACTTCACGCCATGGTTACATACATGGTAAAAATGATGATGTCACAAGTCACATGGTTTGGTGGCCATCTTGGATAGAAAATAATAAACCTCAACCGATTAACACGAAACTTCGCACGTGTGTTCCCCTACCCCATTAGAGGGAGAATATAAAATTTATGATGTCATAGGTCACATGGTTCGTCAGCCATTTTGGATTGAAAGTTAATAGATTACAAAAAAAATCTTCTCCAGAACAGCTGGACAGACTGAGGAAAAACTTCACGGATACTTTTCCCAAGACATCAAGTTAAAAGTTTGTTAATTTATAATTGATAGGTCACATGGTTTGGCAGCCATATTGAATTTACCCTAAAAGCTTCAGACATCTTATTATGGTTATTACTAGGTTGAAGGAAAGCATAGATAATTTGCAGCAAGTAGCAGAATGTGAGAAATTTGGAGATAATAGTTGGTTACAGTTGTGGAGTGAGGTTGCTGAGGATATTGGAAGTGGTGACGGTGCAGCGGGGGCGGGTGGCGGCGTGATGGCACGGACAGTGGTGGAGGTGCAGCAATTGAAATTGGTAGAAATGAGGTATGGGAGACAGTTTTTGTGGGTGATGAGGGGTGTTGTGTGGTTGATACATACAAGGAAATCCAACAAGTGGAGGTCCTTCAGCCCAACATGCCTATGCGAACACCACTCATCTAACTACCCAAGATCCAAGGAAGAAAATGCAAAAAAAAAGTTTAAAAATAATTAATTGAATAAATTTAAAAAAAAAAACATTATATCTATTTTATTTTTTAAAGTTTTTGATTTTTTTTTTCTTCCCCTCAGGGGAGGGGGCTGGGCTTGGTTAAAAACATACATCAACCAGACAACCCCCCTTGACAAGACCCCCACCAACAGCATTCCAGAAGCATAATCTCCCATCAGTGCTCAAACTACCTAAAAGTCCTGTCAACATCCCCATACCCCTTTATCTCCATAACTTCCAGGTACCTATCTAATTCTGATTTAAACTTATCTATTTTTCTGCTGCCACTACCTTTCCAGGGAGGCCATTCCATGCATTAACTACTCTCTGAGTAAAAGTCCCCTGCCTTGCTGCAGTCTTAACTCTCCTCTGGGTAATTCCACGTAATAATGGACATGAAGCATAAAATTTGAAAATGTATTTTTCAAAAGGATTTCTGTTGGACGGTGTTTAGTTAGGTCTGAATTTTCATAATTTATGCGATATTTACTCCGTGGATGATGTCACGTGATTTGGCGGCCATCTTGAAAGAACTGCCTCAACGTCTTCCAACGGTAAGTCATTAACCTCCGCCATCTTCGAAGATGGATGGAGGTTACCGTTTTCACCCCTTTCTGTTTGTTTGTTTGTGAACAGTATTACGGAAAAACTCCTCGACGGATTTCGACGAAACTTGGTGGGGGGGGGGGTTAGGTATGGTCCAAGGATCATGCCATTAAATTTTGGACTTGGTCCCCTCCCCCCCAAAAAAAAATTGTGAAAGAAAAAAAAATTTTTTTTTTTGCATTTCTACATGTTTTAAGTGATTTCCAACCCCCCCCCCAATTTTTTTTACCCCGCCCCCCAAAAATAGAGAACATTTTTTTTTGCATTTCTACATGTTTTAAGTGATTTCCACCCCCAAAAAAAATTGTTACCCCCCAAAAAAAAGAAAAAATTTTTTTGTTTTTTGCATTTCTACGTCTTAAGTGATTTTCAACCCCCCCAAAAGTTGTTCGAGAATTTTTTTTTGCATTTCTACATATTTTAAATGATTTCCAACCCCCCAACCAAAAAAAATGTTTGAGAAAAAAAAATATTTTTTTTGCATTTCTACATGTTTTAAGTGATTTCCACCCCCCCCCAAAAAAAAATAAGTTAGAGAAAAAATATTTTTGCAACAAAATTTCGATTTTTTTTTTGCATATTTACATGTTTTAAGTGATTTCCAACCCCCTCCCCCTCCCCCCCCAAAAAAAAATGTTGGAGAAAAGAACTATAACTCTCATCACTGTTGACATCATATTTAATGAATAAGATATAAGGTTCACTTGAGTGACCCAGCAGTATTGGTGACGGAGGTTTTGCACTCTCCCGAGTGCTCCCCCTCTAGTTCTGTCTGTTATCATTTTGTCGAAAATGTTACGTCCGTTACAGTGAACTTTTAAAAATATTTTAACAAACAACAGACAGATCGTATCATTGGAATATAGAAAGTATGCTCCAAATGCTTAGTTTACTTACCGAGAATGAAAGGTATACTACAAATTAGTTATTTTTAAGGATTTAAGAATTGTGCTATGGCCAGTTTTAGTTGTGTCCATTTCGATGTTACGTCCGTTACGCCTCTTAAATGTTGATTTTTGCTTTAGTAGTAGACTGCACAGTGGGGTTTGTACCAATATCAGAAAGCCATAGAGACTAATTACGACATGTAATAAAGAAACTCTCTGTAATATGGCCAACCTTTTCAAAATTTCAACATTAGTGATGCAATTTTTGTCTCAATGTTAGTCTGTTACGCTGGAATTACCCCTCTTCTTTACTCTCAGGCTGTGGCACCTGGTCCGATCACTGTGTACTCTGTTGAATAATTAATCTGCACATATTTTATCTGAACCTTTCATTATCTTAAACATCTCAATCATATCTCCTGGTAACCGCCTTCTTTCTCGTGAATAAAGCCGTCTCCTTAAGTCGCTCCTCATAGCTGAGTCAAGCTTGGCCCGGAATCAATCTAGTAGCCCTGCGCTGAACCCTCTCTGTGGCATCTATGTCCTTCCTGGGTTGTGGTGACCAAAACTGCACACAATATTCTCGATGTGGCCCTCACTAAATTCCTGCACAATGTTACCACCACCTCTTTTGATTTATAACTGATCCCCCTCCGAATACAACCTAAAACCCCACCTCCAAGTTTTGTGTCCTCTGCAAATTTGGAAAGCTTACTCTTTACCTCATTATCCAAATTGTTGATGTAAATAATGAATTGCAATGGTCCTGTACCAGCTGCTCCTCCACCACTGCCTGCACCTGCTGCTCCTCCACCACTACCTGCACCCGCCGCTCCTCTACCACTGCCTGCACCCGCCGCTCCTCCACCACTGCCTGCACCCGCCGCTCCTCCACCACCACTGCTGTTTGCACCCGCCGCTCCTCCACCAATGCTTGCACCTGCCGCTCCTCCATCACTGCTTGCACCCGCCGCTCCTCCACCACTGCGTGCACCCGCCGCTCCTCCACCACTGCGTGCACCCGCCGCTCCTCCACCACTGCCTGCACCCGCCGCTCTTCCACCACTGCCTTCACCCGCCGCTCCTCCACCACAGCCTGCACCCGCTGCTCCTCCACCACAGCCTGCACCCGCTGCTCCTCCACCACAGCCTGCACCCGCTGCTCCTCCACCACTGCTTGCACCCGCCGCTCCTACACCACTGCCTGCACCCGCCGCTCCTCCACCACTGCCTGCACCCGCTGCTCCTCCACCACTGCTTGCACCCGCCGCTCCTACACCACTGCCTGCACCCGCCGCTCCTCTACCACTGCCTGCACCTGCCGCTCCTCTACCACTGCCTGCACCCGCCGCTCCTCTACCACTGCCTGCACCCGCCGCTCCTCTACCACTGCCTGCACCCACCGCTCCTCCACCACTGCCTGCACCCTCCGCTCCTCCACCACCGCCTGTTCCTATTGCACCGTCCCCACCGTTGCATGTATGTTTTTCACCAAGTTGTATGTTTTTAACCAAGCTCGTGCCCCCTCCTCTGAGGTGAAGAAAAAAAAAAAAAAAAAAAGAACGAAAAAAAAGTACAAAAACTACAAAAACGTAAAAACAAAAATTAATTCTTTTAAAACTTCTTTGCATTTTCTTCCTTGGATCTTGTGTGGATAATAATCTAGTACGGTGTTCGCGCAAACACGACGGGCCGAATGGCCTCCACCCGTGTTAGATTTCCTTGTAAAAACACCTCACACTAAATCAACAAACATTTAATAAACACTCCTTCATACTTACCTTCATCGCAGTCATCAAGGAATAGAAAATTATTTCATATTTCAACTAACGTTTCACAGATCTTTCTCAGTGTTAAAGAACAATTCCGAAAACACCTCTTCCAATCCACTTCCCCAGCGGCCACGAGGACCTGCGCTGAAGTTCCTGCACAAGGTTCACAGGAAGATCGACCCGGAAGTTCTTCATCGAACTTCCACTTCCATCTTCTTCTTCTTCTATTTGTTGTTCCTTGGCGTCGTCAGAGCCGCGAGGCTCTATAAACGCCACCTTCCCGAACTCAAGGTTTCAACCAAAAACGGAAAAAAAATATATATATATATTGATAAAATGGAAGTAAAGAATAGAAAGTAAGACAAAAAAAAACAAGCTCAAATGAGCTAAGATCCTCGTCCTCATAATGATGACGTCAAAAAACGAATATGACGTCATTGTGATGTATCAAGTTTGCGATAAATATTATCTGTGCTAATGCCTGGCTTGATTCCCGCAAACAAAATTCAAACAGCTTGCCTAGTTTCGGAGATAATGGTATCGGCGATTTCCATTAGCGGCGATATTATGACGTCAACTTTTTTTTCTTGGAAGAATTTCCAAAATCGAGGATGGTTACTGCCTGCGCGTGGGCTTTCTGCATATACATGGCAAGTTTCACGAAGATCCGATGAAAACTCTGGGTTGTGAAACCAAAAAAAAAGTCAAAAAATAGGAATGACGACATAAAAATTGATATGACGTCATAGTGATGCATCATATGTGCGGTAATTCATCTCTGCTAATGCCCTGTTCGATTCCCGCAAACAGAATTCAAAAAGCTTGCCTAGTTTGAGATAATTTTTTAGGCAATTTCCATTAGCAGAGATATTTTGACGTCATAACTTTTTTTCTTGGAGGAATATTGAAAATCAGAGATGGTAACTGTCTGCGCAGGGTATTTTTACATATATACGCCAAGTTTCAGGAAGTTTCGATGAAAACTGTAGGCTGTGAAACAAAAAAGTCCACAAGAAGATGAAGAACAACAATGTGAGCAACACTTAGAGATCCTCCACAAGGACCTAAAAAAGTCCACAAGAAGAAGACGAAGAATAACAACGTGAGTAAGACTTAGAGATCCTCCACGAGGACCTAAAAAAGTCCACAAGAAGAAGATGAAGAATAACAACGTGAGTAAGACTTAGAGATCCTCCACGAGGACCTAAAAAGTCCACAAGAAGAAGATGAAGAACAACAACGTGAGTAAGACTTAGAGATCCTCTACGAGGACCTAAAAAAGTCCACAAGAAGAAGATGAAGAATAACAACGTGAGTAAGACTTAGAGATCCTCCACGAGACCTAAAAAAGTCCACAAGAAGAAGATGAAGAATAACAACGTGAGTAAGACTTAGAGATCCTCCACGAGGACCTAAAAAGTCCACAAGAAGAAGATGAAGAACAACAACGTGAGTAAGACTTAGAGATCCTCTACGAGGACCTAAAAACGTCCACAAGAAGAAGATGAAGAATAACAACGTGAGTAAGACTTAGAGATCCTCCACGAGACCTAAAAAAGTCCACAAGAAGAAGATGAACAACAACAACGTGAGAACAACAACCACGTCGGTGGTTGCTCTCTCGGTTTTGGACTTGCTCTTAACCGCTTTTACTGAAGTCGAAGTTTTTCCCCCTTTTGGGGACCATGCGGACAGCTTCGGTGTACGACAGTTTCTCCCGCGTCTTCACCTGTTGGATGTGGGCAGCTCTAGGGAACTCAAGACATCCTCTGAAGGCTGCACTGTGGTCACCACCACAATTGGCACAAGACATTTCTTCATGAGTGCAGCTTCCATCGTCGTGCTCTCCATTACATCTGCTGCAGCGTTGTTTGCCTCTCCAGGCTGGAGCAGTGTGACCGAACTTTTGGCATTTGAGGCATCTTAAGGGAGGTGGGATGTATTCCCCATACAGTGAAGGCTTGATAGCCCAAGAAACCTTTCGGGGGAAGGACTGGGGTGTCAAAAGACAAGACCACCGAGGCGTTATTGACTTTGACCCCATCCCTGACCGTGGTGAGACGGCGCATCAACAACTCCTACCTCCTCGAAATGACTCGTGATGTCCTCAATTTCAATGGAGGGATCAATTCCGAAAATGACTCCTCGACTCTCCCTCAGACTCCTAGGAATATGACACAAAACATGAATCTCGTCAAAATACTGGGCTTTCATAACCTTCTCCCATTGGTCGACTGATTAACACCTAATGAAGAGGTCTCCAGATCTGAGCTTTTTGGCACTAAACAGATCCCCGAGTTCTTTGTTAATCAGTGTAGCCATTTTTATCGGCTTGTCAGGGTTGGGGTGTCAAGCCCTCAAAAACTGAAACCATAACCATAAGTTTGTGATGGTACTCTTCAGGGGTAGAGGGGCCCTTAACCACTTTGGGGGGTTCCGACTGCTCGGAACTCTCCCGCCGTGGTCTTCCCCTCTTCCTAGTTCGATTAACCCTCCAATCATGAAGCCTCGTCATCATCAACAAGGAAATCCAACACAGGTGGAGGCCATTCAGCCCATCATGCCTGCGCGAACACCACACCAAACCAAGATCCAAGAAAGAAAATGCAAAAAACAAAAGTTTTAAATTAATGAAAGAAAACTTCTTTTTTTGTAGTTTTGTTTTTGTATTTTTTTGTTGTAATTTTTTTTATTTTATTTTTGCTTATTTATTTTTTCTTTTCTTCCCCTCGGAGAGGGGGCATGGGCTTGGTTGAAAACACAAATCAACCACACAATCCCCCAAGCCCCCTTAACAAGACCCCCACCAACAGCACTCCGTACACAATTACCTATCAACACTCAAACCACCTCAAAGTTTCATCAACATCCCCATACCCCTCTATCTCCAGAACTTCCAGGTACCTATTTTATTCTAATTTAAACTTATCTACTTTTTTCTGCTGTCACTACCATTCCAGGGAGACCATTCCATGCATTAAATACTCTTTGAGTGAAAGTCCCTTACTATAGTCTTAACTCTCCTCTTCTTTACTCTCAGGCTATGGCCCCTGGTTCTGTCACCGTCTACTCTGTTGAATAATTCATCTGCACTTATTTTATCTTTACTTTTCATTATCTTAAACATCTCTGTCACTTCTCCTCGTAACCACCTCCTTTTTAGTGAATACAGCCCTGTCTCCTTCAGTCCCTCCTCATAGCTGAGTCTTGCTAGGCCCGGAATCAATCTCGTTGCCCTGTGCTGAACCCTGTCGATGGCAGCTCTGTCCTTCCTGAATTGTGGTGACCAAAGCTGCACACAATATTCGAGATGTGGCCCTCACTAAATTCCTGTACAATGTCAAAACCACCTCTTTTGATTTATAAATAATCCCCCTCCGAATACAACCTAAACCCCTATTTGCTTTAACTATAGCTGCCTGGCACTGTGCTACCTGTTTACCTCCCGTATCTATGACCACCTCCAGATCCTGTGTGACATGCACCAAAATTACCCCTTACATCCTATAATCTCTAATTTCATTGTTCTTTCCCATCCCCAACACCTTACACTTGTTCAGGTTAAATTCCATCTGCCAATCTTTTGCCCAATCTATAAAAGTATCAATACTTGTATCTGTTCACCACCCCCTCCGCTATCCACCTTACCTCCAAGCTTTGTGGCATCCACAAATTTGGAAAGCCTACTCTTTACCCCATTATCCAAATTGTTGATGTAAATATTGAATAGTAATGGTCCGAGTACCGATCCCTGAGGTGCCCCGCTAATTACATCCTCCCAGCAAGATATCCTCCCACTCACAGCTGCTCTTTGCTTCCGATCACTAAGCCAGTTTGCAATCCAATTAAGCTACCTGACCAGCCACTCCACACGCCCTCACTTTGACTAAGAACCTCACTTTGACCAAGATGTGGTACCTTATCAAATGACTTCTTAAAGTCTAGATATACTACGTCCACTGCCTTTCCATCGTCCACCCAATCAGACACTGCTTCATAGAACTCTAAAAGATTTGTTAAACAGGAACTACTTTTGGTAAACCCATGCTGACTACCTTTAATTAGTTTGTATTTATTTCAATGGTTCATCATCCGGTCCCTAATTAATGTCTACAACACCTTCCCCACAACTGAAGTCAAACTAACAGGTCCATAGTTTCCCAATTCTTCTCTGGATCCTTTCTTAAATACTGGTGTTACATTTGTTGCTCCGGTACGTGTCCTGACTTCAGGAAACTATTGAAAATATCCGTTAACATCTCGCTTACCTGTTCAGACACCCCCCGCCCCCAATACTCTCGGTTAAATGTTATCTGGACCCAGAGTCTTATCTACTCTTCCGTTAACATTGAAAATATCCGTTAACATCTCGCTTACCTGCTCAGACACCCCCCCCCCCAATACTCGGTTAAATGTTATCTGGACCCAGAGTCTTATCTACTCTTCGATTACCTCGCTGTTCCTTTACTTCCTCCACTCCAACCTGGATCTTCCTTAAAAGCCCTTCCTCACATCCTCGAGAGATACTCTCAGCTTCTGGCAATAAGGACCAGCCCCAGGTCCTCAACTCCTCCAGCCCCAGGTCCTCAACTCCCCCAGCCCCAGGTCCTCAACTCCCCCAGCCCCAGGTCCTCAACTCCCCCAGCTTCAGGTCCTCAACTCCCCCAGCCCCAGGTCCTCAACTCCCCCAGCCCCAGGTCCTCAACTCCCCCAGCCCCAGGTCCTCAACTCCCCCAGCCCCAGGTCCTCAACTCCCCCAGCCCCAGGTCCTCAACTCCCCCAGCCCCAGGTCCTCAACTCCCCCAGCCCCAGGTCCTCAACTCCCCCAGCCCCAGGTCCTCAACTCCCCCAGCTCCAGGTCCTCAACTCCCCCAGCCCCAGGTCCTCAACTCCCCCAGCCCCAGGACCTCAACTCCCCCAGCCCCAGGACCTCAACTCCCCCAGCCCCAGGACCTCAACTCCCCCAGCCCCAGGTCCTCAACTCCCCCAGCCCCAGGTCCTCAACTTCCCCATGTGGTTTGCCCAAGAAATATCATGGCTGATAGTGAGACCCAGGGGTTTGAATGAGTTAACTTCATCAAGAGAATTATTCAGAAAGTAGATGGGATGGTTTGCAGATGGTCAATTTGGAGAGAGATAGCAAGTGTGAGCTTTTTTGGGATTGAAAGATACATTCCAAGTGTTTGACCAGCTTGTGATTTTTTTTTCCAAGGTCTGAAAAAGGGAAAAGGTTGCAGCCTTTCTGTGTGAAGGATGAGGGAAGTCACGGCACAGGGTGGAGTCTTAAGAAAATAGATAAAGGCGATTTTCCAGAGTCAGAAAGATCATTGATAAAGATCAGGAAAACGACAAGGAACAGAATACTGCCTTTGGGTACACCAGCCTTGACAGGGAGAGGAGATGAAAGGATTTCAGTGAGTGCCACATGTTGGCTTCGAGAGTGGAGTAAGACAGTAAGCCAGGTGTAGAGTTGGTGTTGGATGTCATAAGCAGTGAGTTTGGAGAGCAAAGCAGGATGCCAGAGTGCATCAAAAGCACTCGTTGTATCCAGAGAGACGGACCTGATCTCATGTCTGACATTGAAGGCCTCCATCCATTGTTAGGTCCAAGGCAGAGAAGCAGCATGTCCAAGGCAGACTGCATTGTTTTGAATCTAAATTGTTGATCTGATATAAGGTTGTTGGAGAAAAGGTATGGTTTTACATCAACTGCGATGATGGATTCCATGACCTTGCTGATGATTGGAAGTAAGCTGGAGTTAAAGGGTTCAGCTTTTGCCCCTTTTATGCAATGCAGTGATGTCAACTTATTTCCAAGCAGATGACAGATGACCTCAGACAAATGATAGGGTGAAAAGGGAAGAAAGAGGATGTGCAATTGTCCAGGACCTGAGGCCACTTTATTTGTTTTTGAGTGCAAAAGTTTGGTTAGGTGTTTTAGGGGTAATAACGACTGGGGAATCCAAATATGATTCTCATGCAAGCGGCAACCCGGTGATCGAGGTGAAAATTGCCCATTTCTATGCGACCATTGCCCCCACTTTTCAAACAAAATTATGGGGTAGGGTAAACATAAATAGGTATAACTCAATTAATTTTTATCACAGGATTACAAATTCCGTCGATAATTGATCGTATCTAAACCCTCCTTCAGACGATATAATCACTATCTAAGTTAGGTCACAAATTAGGTCAAAGGCCAAAAGGCCACAAAATTCCGACACTGCTGAAAATTGGTACAATACACGGAAAAAAATCAACATAAAATAGATTATTGATATTGTCACAATTGAAACAGCTTTATTCTTCAGAGGAAAGATGAAGAAACATTTTCAAATGCATTTAGACCCATGTTAATAACTTTTCACAACATTTAATTCTGAAGTCATAGTTGTAATGTTCTTAAAGGCTACAGAACTGACAATATACAAAAGTAGGTCGAGCAATAATAATAATAATAATCCAAACTTATCGTGGTATGCCTAATCATCATGAGACCATAAATTATCCCCCTCAATATGACTGAACTTGTACCTTGTTTTTATCTCTATCACGGAAGGTGGAAGGTGGTTTCATTTTAACCCCTATCTCTCTGGTTGTTACTTGGTGAAAATTTTTTCACGAAGTACAGCAATACCTCACACTCGGTTTTTCAGGAATGCATCCTGAGCAGATAGTATCACGAATCAGCTCGTTACGGAACAAGTTTTCCCGTAAGAATAATGTTATAAATAGGAGATGTGTTCCTGAAGGATGTCAAAATCCAGCATTTTTACCAAAATAAGGGTTCTTAAGATAAAGTTGTGCTTATGAATGAATAAATAGCAGTTGAAATGATTCATAAAAGTACGTACTGGACAGTACTAAACAGTGAAATTAAAATTGAAAAGTGCAATTTCATTGGGGGTTTGCCTGACAATAAGAAAGTTCCTCGAATTTTCAATAAAATCTTGAATTCCCTCCTCTTGAATCCTCCCTTGGGAGTGAGGAACACAACCAGGCTCGAGTTTCCTCCACACACTATTGAGGTTTGCACACCCAACTTCCTTCCAAGACTCGTTGATGTTCTTGATTGCATTAAATATGTTGTTGTGCCCCTTCCAGAACTCTTAAACGTTTCAAAATGTCCAAGTTAATTTGAAGGGAAATTCCTCGTTTAACTTTCTTGGGCTGTGACATTTCAAATTTTTAGGCACAAATGAAATGGCAATAAAAATTGATATCAACTAGTTGAGCAAACTGAAAGCACACAGACTGAACATGTTCAGAACAAGTTCAGCAGGAAGAACAGGAAATGGTATCATGTGAGTTCTCAAGTGGTGTCTGTTTGTGAATATTTATATCACTTCCATCAATTTCTTTATCTCATTCCTCCTCACTGTTATGTTCACTGAAATATTTATTTGTGAAAATAGAAAAAAAAACGATCCAAAGGCACCTTATTCAGGGGTTTATGCAGTACCTACTGGATTGTACTGTATGTGCAAATATCCACTGTGCACCAACATAGGTTAAATGGAATATCTAGAGCAGAGCTGCTGGAGTGGAATGTAAATTTAGGTGAACCGTTGTGTTGAGTCGCAATTTGGATTTTGTGAAATATGGATTCGCTCACATTACATTAATTTAACATAAAACCGAGCGATTTCTTTTTAACCTTTAAAAGTGAAATACAATTAAAGCTTTTACAGACCATGAAGGAAGCGTCATGGACTGGAGCATATCCGGACCGGTTGTTGTGAAACACTGGCTTGGAACACATTGGGGTATGTCAGAAGCCAGTGAGCGGAAATGTATAAGGAGCATAAAATTGAAACAAGTATGTTGAGAAACAGCGTGTGCCGTGGTATTGCTGTAGTGTGATCGGTTCGGTTAGTTTTTGCCAAGTGCGTTGATCGGTTCAGTTAGTTATTTGGCAAAAAAAAAAATTTTCCCCACAAGTATGTTGATCACTTCCGTTTGTTTTTTCTGTCCACTCACCTCAATTGCCTACAGGTTACAATTTTAAACTGATCTTCACAAAACTTTACCAAATGGTGGAGTCGTTGGTTAAACAGAATCTTATTTGAAGAGGATTTGCATATTCACTGAATTCAACCACCAATTATTTTTGAGGTTATAATCGGCCAAAATGTCAACATAGGCCAAATTTTGTTTATTACCTTCGCAAACTTTGTTGCCAAGGTTATGTTTTGATCGCTGTGTATTTATTTATTTATTTGTGAATATGTGTGTTTGTTTGTTTGTTATTCGCATAGCTCCAAAAGTATTGAACTGAATCGCAGCAAATTTGGTGGGATGATTGGTTATTATCCGAGGACCATTTGATTAGGTCGAGGTCGAGGTCATGAAAAGGTCAAAATCGTCATTTTGCCATAGTGCGGTCGATTTTTATCCAATTTGCATGCAACCAATGCCAAAATGTTGTGAATTCAATGCCAAATCTTGTGATATACGATATGACACAATGACGTCATTACCTTTGTTAGTGGTTTAGGTCAAAGGTCAAGGGGGTCAACGACGTTTATCATCATAACGCGGTCAATTCTTATACAATTTGCATGTAAGTAGATTTAAAATGTTTAGAATTCAATTCCCTATCCTGTGATGTGTAATATTTGACAGTGACTTTATTGGTGAATTTAAAGCATGGGGGGGGGGGTGTCACTGAACTTACAAAATGTGCATACCTTAGTGGCACGTACGCACACTAAACAAAAAATGTTCCTTTTTATAAATTAGGAGCCAGCTGACGTATTACTTTTGGATTGCGCAACCACAACCAGCTGATGTCAACCGTTCTAAAAAAAATGCACGATCACCTGATGTGTGCTTCAAATGTGTCATTCTTATGTGCCATGATGCTTTCGGCTGCTGGTGCAATTTGAAGATATTAAAAAATAAAAGATATGCACATTCTACAGTTGTAAGGATGCAGGTAATAAAAACAGATTAGCAGGCAAAAACATAGTTCTCTCCATGCAAACCAATGGGACTTTGGCACCAGGAGAGGCATATTTCACAACTTATACTTTATCTATTTATCGATAGTACTTCAACCCCCTATCGTGCAACTAGCTAATGTCATACGCTCTACATATAGTACACACAGCTGAATTAGTACTTTCAGATGTCATACTTTCTGAAAATGAATGTTTGTTTGTTCACAATAAATAACTTATTTAGAAAAACAGAAACTCGCGTGTGAAAAATGCCCCTAAAATGACAGAAAATAATTTCTTATAATGTGACCAGTCGTCATCAGATTGACTTGACACTGACACCCAAAAAGGTCAGGGAGTTCATACAGAAATTGTACAATGTACGTGAATCAGTGTCAAACAGCAGGAAATTTAATGTTTTTAAGCCATCATAACACATATGAGATGGCAGATGTGGTATGGGATTAAATACCCTCACTATCAACGGTTTCTGGGGGGGGGGGGGCAAAATGTAGTGTTGGCGAAGGTATGTGCTCTACTGAGTGCCCGTTCTAGTATATATATATATATATATATATATATATATATATATATATATATATATATATATATATATATATATATATATATATATATATATATATATATATATATATATATATATATATATATATATATATATATATATATCATTTAATCTTTTTTCTCTCAACAGAAAATAGTATTGGAGTTACGAAATGATTGGTTCTGTTTCGCCAAGTGTCATTCGATGAGTGATTTCTAGTTTGCTTGCATGTTACTTGTGAAAATCAAAGATTTTTCAAGTCCATTGGTTGGTTGCATGCTTTATTACTCTGGCGAAAAAAAAAACTTTTTTGACAAGTATGTTGATCGGCTCCGTTTGTATGTTTGTGTGCGTGTTTGTCTGTCCGCTCGCCTCGAGCCCAAACTGCTCAATCGATCGTTCTGAAATTTTCAGAGATTAAGGTCACCGACCCTGTGACGTCCCGCATTGAAGTTTCGTAAAATTTGGTTGACGGAAAAGGTCTACATCGGCAAATAGGCTAATTTGAGTCAAATTCTCTAAAATCCTCAAATTTCATCTGATTGACGCTAAACTTGAACAGAATTTGCATATTTGGTCAGTGAATTCAACCACCGATTACTTTTGAGGTTATCATAGGTCAAAAGGTCAACATAGGCCATAAGATCAACTCAAAATAGGCTAAATTTTTCAATTGTTTCGAAAATTGTCAATATTCATCCGATTGACTTGAAATTTGAAGACCATTTGCATATTAGGTCACTAAATTCAACCACCTATTATTTTTGTGGTTACCATAGGCAAAAAGGTCAACATTGACCAAAAGGTCAACATAGGCCAAATTTCTAAAATTCCTCAATTTCAATCCAATTAACTTGAAATTTCAAGAGCATTTGGATATCATGTCACTGAATTCAACCATCTATTAATTTTGAGGAAAACATAGGCCATAAGGCCAACATAGGCCAAATTTCTAAAATCCTCAAATTTAATCCAATTAACTTGAAATTTCAAGAGCATTTGGATATCATGTCACTGAATTCAACCACCTATTAATTTTGAGGAAAACATAGGCCAAAAGGCCAATTTGGGGCAAAATTTTTGAAAATCCTCTATTTTTATCCGATTGACTTGAAATTTGAAAAGGATTAACATATCAAGTCACTGAATTCAAAGACCTATTATTTTTGAGGTCAACATAGATCAAAAGGTCAACGTAGCCCAAAAGCTCAACTTCGGCCGAATTTCAAAAATCTCTCAATTTTAATCAGATTATCTAGAAATTAGAAGACCATTTGCATCAGCTCACTGAATACAACACCCAATTATTTTTGAAGTCAGCACAACCCAAAAGGTCAACATAGACCAAATGCTCAACAACTTAGGATCACTTTCTAAAATCCTCAATTTGCATATGATTGACTTGAAATTTGAACAGGATTTGCATAGCAGGTCAATGAATTCAACGAACAATTAATTTTAAGGTCGAAAGGTCAACACAACCCTAATTTCTAAAATTGATAGACAGGGCCAAAAACTATTATTTATATATATATATATATATATATATATATATATATATATATATATATATATATATATATATCTCAAAAAGTTGTGGACGAGTTATGACAAAACAAGGTGGATGAGTTGGTTAGGTGACAAGAACAAGCGGATTCGATTTTGGTTCGGATCCAGCCCATCAGTGCGATATAAAACGTGAACTGTTCCACCTCGCAGAGGTATGCCTCCGACCGATTGACGTTCTACTTTGTGCAGTTGTGCCAAGTGTCACTATGAGTGATTTGTCATTATGTCTGTTTGTTACTTGAGAAAATCAATGATTTTTCAAGTATATTAGTTGGTCGAGTGCGTTATTCTGTCTGTTTGTCTGTCTGTATGTATGTCAATCGCCAACAGGTCACAATTTTAAAAGGATCTTCATGAAACTTCACAACCTGCTGGAGTTCAACATAAGCAAGAAGCCAATTGTTTGAGGTCATAAGGTCAAACTCAGCCAAAGGTCAACAACTTTGTCAATTTTCTAAAATCCTAAATTTTCATCTGATTGACTTGAAATTTGAAAAGAATTTGCATATCAGGTCACTGAATCCAACCACCAATTATTTTTATGGTCAAATTTGTTTTTGGGGATTTTGCAAGTATCGTGCTCTGTATGACGTCGTTCTTGTTTGTTTGTCTGTCTGTTTGTTTGTGTGCAGGATTTCACAAAAAGCTGTAAACTGATTTGGATTAAACGTGGTGGACAGGTTGGGTGTGTGGCAAGGACGAATTGATTTTACTTTGGTGAAGCTCTGAATCCAGATCCGGATGCGAGAGAAGGAGGTGGGTTTGGGTAGCTTAACAGTGGTAGAAAAGATCGTGGTTTTGGATGGGGAAAGAGAATGGCGGTGAACAGCTATTTTGAAGATAGGGGGGGAAAGAGGGGATTGAAGAGAGTGTGGGAGTTTGTTCCAAAGGTGGGAAAATAGAGGAATGAAAGAGTGAAGGTGAGCAGTCATTCTAGATTTTGGTGGGGGGTGGGGGTGGGGGACATATTTCAGACAGAGGAAGGGGGGAGGATGAGGCCAGAGAGGAGATGTTCAAAGACAGAAAGACCACCGATCTGTGGTGAGAGAGTGAGAGACCCAAAGACACAGCCTCATCGCGGGAGATACCAATGATCCTAAATGCCTTGGTTTCCACAGCATGAAGCTGAGAATGGGTTAGTGCTCCTGCCTTACACCTGAGGAGAGAACAGTACTCCATCAGGCTATGGATGAAAGCTTTGCATGTGGTCAGGAGCTTAGGTGTGCAAAGGAAGGATTTTGCACAAGGTAGGATGCCCAGACAGCCACCGGCTTTGGAGGACAGCTTGGAAATGTTGCTCTCCCAGGAAAGATCATGGCAGATAGTGAGACCCAGAAGCTTGTATGAAAGGACTTCTTCAAGAGGATTGTGGAGGACCAAGATGGAGGGGTTCTCCAGAAAGTCTGTTCGGAGCGACATGGTGAGAGTGAGATTTGTCAGCATTGAAAGACATGTCCCAAATGTTGGACCAGCTTCGGACTTTATCCCCATTGGAGACAAGAGTGTGAAGAGGCTGCTGCTTGCTGATCTGAGAGATGACGTGGTATGGCAGAGGGTGGAGTCATCAGCGTAGACATGAAGAGGATTTTCCAGAGAGTTGGATAGATCACTGATGAAAACCAGAAAAAGCATAGGGCCCAGAACGCTACCTTGAGAAACTCCAGCCTGGACAGGTAGAGGGGATGAGAGAACTCCATTAAGGTCCACACGTTGGCTGTGACAGGAGAGGAAGTCGGTGAGCCACGAGTAGAGAGGGCCTTGGATACCATAGGAAGAGAGTTTGGCGAGCAGGGCAGGGTGCCAGACCATGTCAAAAGCTCGTGATATGTCCAGGGAGATGGCTCTGATCTCATGTCTGGCATTAAGGATCTTCATCCATTGTTTGGAAAGCAGAAACAGCATGTCAAGGTTAAGGCCCAGTCACACCTTGACGTTTTAGCCAGCGTATGCCGACCTCTGAAAAATTTGTCTAAAACGCTGGCGCACGTCGAATACGGTATGGTTAAGTTTGGTATGCGTGAATACAACGCTAAAGTACGCTATCATACGTCGTATTAAGTGGAGTACGTCTTGTAATTATAAACGTGTTAAACATTTTACGACGTACTTGGCGTATGACATACGCTCCGCATGCGATGGGAATAAGTTGTACGCACGATATGCGATCGTTGACGCACATCGACACACGTTACTTGAAAGTGACTCATAAGTCGAAACACGTCGAGGTAATGGTTAGCGTCAGTGTTCCAGACTCCCGGGTTTTTTTTCTTCGGTATGACGGTGTTCAGTGTACAGTGCGGTTATGATTTAAATCGTTGAGCGGCAGCCTATTAATTATATTATATTATAACCGCACTAGAAATCGAAGTGTCAAAATCACCGTCATGCCGAAGGAAGGAAGAAAAAAAAAAAAATAAAAAAAAAAAAACCAGGGAGTCTGGAACACTGACGCTTGAAATGAGGACGAGAGAAGAACCTTCAGAGTTTAGGCTTTATTCCATTTGATTGAAGCCGCTTCTACGGGCACACCAGGAAATACAGACGCAGCATGGAGTACAAGCAGTAAGGTACACACGCGCAACTAATCACCGCAAAATAAATCAGTATTATATATCAATCAGTGTTCTCACCATTCAATGAGCACCAAGTGAGCCGGCGACATAAAACGACAATGCCCCAGGGACAATCCCCGCGGCCGAGCCGAACCTCAGCTTTATCTCTTCTGTGCTCGAGCTGGGCAACACGTGATCACACGTCACGACCTTCCATTCACCACATTCTCCCCGTCTTTAAAATGTAACTAGAGGCCCAGCTAACGCACCATGATTACTTCAGCGCTACAGGAGTATACATTTCAAGCAATGCGAGCTATCTAAACTACAGAAGCATACATGCCAAGCAGTGAGGATTATTTTGAGTTGTAGGAGCATGGTAATGAGCATCGATATATTATGTAATGAGCATATAGGAGCATGAGCATCGAGGATGCCGATAATCCCCTTTACAGATTGAGTCGGCGAGGGGGTATTATTCGCCGGCCTCTCCGGGAGTAGATGGCGGTTTCACTTGAGGGAGGCTTCCGATCCTCTTGGTGAGCCTCGACTCGTGCCGGAGATGACTCCCCGATCGCCCCCGGGTGGAACGCGGTAGCCCCGTCGTCACCCTTCTCGGGTGGAGTCCCTGGGGGGGGGGAACACCTGGGGAGGGGATGTCAGAGGGAGGTGTGCCAGATGGTGGTGTACTTGCGGGAGGAGTTCCTGAGGGAGCCAAATGGCGAACCGACACAGTGGTCTCCCTGCCATCCGGGAGCCTGACATGAGCATACTCTGGATTAGTATCGATGAGTTCGACCTCTTCCACCATGGGTTCATACTTGCTTTGTCGTACCGGGCGTTTCATGAACACTGTTCCGGGATGGGTTAGCCAATTGGGCACCGATTGGCCGTCAACATAACGTCGCTGGTGAGTAAACATTCGTTCGTGAGGAGTTGCATTGGTGGACGTGCAGAGCAAAGAGCGTATGGAATTCAGAGCGTCGGGAAGGGTAACCTCCCACCGCTCGGGGCCCAGCCCTCTTGATTTCAACGCCAGAGTTACGGCTTTCCAAATAACCCCGTTATACCGTTCCACCTGCCCATTACCCTGTGGGTTGTAACCCGTCGTTCGACTAGTTGCGATGTCGTGCTCTAATAGGAATTGTTTTAGACCGGCCGACATGAAACACGGCCCTCTGTCTGAATGTATGTACGAAGGTTTCCCAAACATAGCGAAGAGGTCAGACAGACATTTCACGACAGTGCCCGAGGTCATATCCGAGCACGGAAACGCGAAAGGGAACCTTGAATACTCATCAACAACAGTGAATATGTATCTGTTGTCTGTCTCGGTCGGCAGGGGCCCTTTGAAGTCAATGTTTAGTCTCTCGAAGGGAGAAGTGGCCTTGATCAGTCTGCCAGAAGCCGGACCATAGAATCTGGGTTTTAGTTCAGCACAAACAGGGCATGAAGCATTCATTTGTTTAATATCTTCAATAGAATAGGGCAGGTTCTGTCTGCGTACGAAATGTGCCATTCTGGTTACCCCCGGGTGGCACAGAGACACATGGAGGTCTTGCAAAGCCCGACTGATTGCTGCCGAGCAGTAGACCCGCGAGAAGGTGTCTGCAGCAGGGTTTTCCCTCCCGGGCCGGTAAACAATGTCGTAACTATAGCAGGCTAGGTCTATCCGCCATCTCATAATTTTTTCATTCTTAATTTTCCCGTTATTTTTCCCATCAAACATGAATGCCACGGATCGTTGGTCCGTAACGAGCGTGAAGTGGTTTCCCAGTAAATAATGTCTCCATTTACGCAGCGCTTCGACGATGGCGTACGCTTCCTTCTCTATCGCTGAGTGTCTCTGCTCGCTTCCAGAGAGAGTTCTCGAGAAGAACGCGACGGGTCGCCCAGACTGATTAAGCGTAGCAGCTATCACGTGATCAGAAGCATCTGTCTCCACCACAAAGGGCACCGAGCTATCGATCGATAAAACCACGGAATTACTGATATCGTCTTTGAGGTTGTGGAAAGCTGTTAAAACAGCGGCATCTGGTGGAAAGTTTTTGCAATGCACTAGGGGATGTATTTTCTCGGAGTATTGCGAAATCCATCTCGCATAGTAAGCGAACATGCCGATCACCCGGCGCATTGTCTGCAGGTCCTGAGGTGGGGGTAGCTCACGAAGTGGGCGCAATCGCTCAGGATCAGGCTTAATTGTGCCGTCGGCTATTGTGTAGCCGAGTAGGTCAATTGACCTTGCCGAGAATACGCATTTCTCGTAGTTGAGAGTCAGATTATATTTTCTAGCAATGCTCAAGAATCTGTCCAGATTCAAGTCATGTTCCCCCTGATCCCTACCGCACACTGTGACATTGTCCACGTAAACAAAAGTGTCTTTGAGGTTTTCATCTGAGATGATGTCGTCCATAACCCGTTGGAAGCAAGCTACTCCATTCGTGACACCGAAAGGTATTCTCCTGAATTGGAAGAGGCGCCTACCTGCCTGGAATGCGGTGTAAGGTTTGTCTTCCTCTCGGATGGGAATTTGGTGATAGGCGCTTCGCAAGTCGATGGTGCTGAATATATTATAATTGGCCACGCGTTCGACCATCTCGTCTATGCGCGGCAGGGGGTAGGCGTCGAGTTGGGTGAAGCGATTGACCGTTTGGGAATAATCGACAACCATTCGTTTCTTATGGTTCTGACTGCTGGTCACCAACACCTGTGCGCGCCATGGCGAATCGCTCGGTTCTATAATTCCTTCTTCCAGTAATCGCTTGGTTTCTGAAGTGATGAAATTCATGTCAGCAGTGGTATATCGCCGCGATTTGATCGCTATCGGTTTGCAGACCGGCGACAGGTTAGCGAACAGCTGGGGGGACGTTACCTCGGCGGTAGTCAAGGCATTTAAAATTAGACGAGGTTTGCTTCCTCCAAAGGGTATTTCGACGCTCGTGTGCTGCTTGAGGACATTATGACCCAGAATTACGTCTGCGCACAAATCATGAAGCACCAGTACCCTTACATCCCGATGCGTGTACCCTTTTACGTCCAATTCAACATTGCAGTACCCTCGTACGCGGGACTGTAGTGATGTGGAGGCCATGCATACCGTATTGTCTGTCGGGTGGATTTTTCATTTCCTGCCCTTCACTAGCGAGCTGTTGACGAAACTTTCAGAGCTACCGGTATCAATCAGTGCCTCAGCCATATGCCCGTTAATTCGTACGTTGATGATAGCCTTGGATAGATTCCCCGGGGAGGCTGCAGTTAATTTATTTTGCGAGTAGAGAGCCGCAGAAGTGGGTTTATTTCTCCTTAGAGTAGATTTACATACCCTGGCATAATGCCCTTTCTTGTCACAATTCATGCATGTGGCATCTCTGGCGGGGCATTTTTGGCGGGGTGTCTTTTGTACCCACAAAAGAAGCATTTACCAACTGGAGCAGTTGCTGAGGAGTTTGACGTGGCCTGTGTATCCGGCTCCTCGGGTGTTTCTCCATCCCCTATGTCTGGCTGTGTCTGTGCCAGTGGGGTTCCTTGAGTTTCCACCGTAGCGGCGTTCATTAGCAGCATCGGTGTCCTAAATGACTCAGATTGCTGCTGTGCCGTATCCATCACTCGAGCCTGATCGACTATCTTGTCAAGAGTGGGTTGCGCTTTCTCTAGTAAGCGTTGCCGTATGTGGGCTGATCTAAGTCCTTGGATGAATGCCTCCCGGGTCGCTTCCTTTCGGTGTTCCTCGGCGCTTACGGCCCGGAAGCTGCAGTCTTTTCCCAGCTGATTCAGAGCTTGCAGGAACTGATCGATTGTCTCCCCGGCTGCTTGCTTGCGTGTGTTGAGAAGATGTCGTATGTATACCTCGTTCTTGCGCTTCACATAGAGCGCCTGCAGCACGTCGATCGCTGCTTCGTGAGTGTCGCACTCCGAGAAGAGCCTGTATACGCTGGGCGAGACATGATTCACGAGGGCGGCCAATTTGTCAGCTCCCTCTTCGATGATGGTCAGATAGTGTGAGAAGGAACGGAACCAATGCGACCATTTCATTTCTGAGTCAGTCGCGTTTGGGTCTGCGTCGAACCTCTCTGGTTTGTAGATCTTGTCCATCGTTGGTTGAGAGAGCCGAGAAAACCAAATGGAATAAATTGAAATGAGGACGAGAGAAGAACCTTCAGAGTTTAGGCTTTATTCCATTTGATTGAAGCCGCTTCTACGGGCACACCAGGAAATACAGACGCAGCATGGAGTACATAAGCAGTAAGGTACACACGCACAACTAATCACCGCAAAATAAATCAGTATTATATATCAATCAGTATTCTCACCATTCAATGAGCACCAAGTGAGCCGCCGACATAAAACGACAATGCCCCAGGGACAAACCCCGCGGCCGAGCCGAACCTCAGCTTTATCTCTTCTGTGCTCGAGCTGGGCAACATGTGATCACACGTCACGACCTTCAATTCACCACAACGCTAACCATTACCTTGATGTGTTTCGACTTATGAGTACCTTACTAGTAACGTGTGTTGATGTGTGTCACCGATCGCGTAACGTGAGTACAACACGTAACTCATAGGTTAGAAATAATTTTCGGGTACGCTAAACATTACCTCGACGTGTTTTGACTGATGAGTAACTTACAAGTAACGTGTGTCCACGTGTGTCAACGATCGCGTGACGTGCCTACAACTTATGGCCAGTGTTATGCGGAACGTGTGAGTCATACGCTGGCATAAGTCTTAAAATTTCAAGCATGGAAAATTTGAGGACAACCGAAAAGTACAACGTTTAAAGCCAGCGTACTACGACGTATGGCAGTGTTTTTCAGCGTGCTCTCAATGTTATCAAAACTTACCCATAACGTATTCGACGTGTACCAGCGTTTTAGACAAATTTTCCAAAAATCGGCATAAGCTGGCAAAAACGTCAAGGTGTGACTGGGCCTTAAGAGTGACCTGGTCTGAAACCAAATTGATGATCGGAAATCAAGCCATTGGAGAAGAGGAAGGATTTAATGTCTGAAGCGATGATGGATTCCATAACCTTGCTGATGATTGGGAGAAGGCTGATTGGTCTGTATTTGCAGGGATCTGTTTTTGCACCTTTTTATGCAGGGCGGTGATGTTTGCTGATTTCCAAGCAGATGGCAGATGGCCTTGAGCAAATGAGAGGGGAATAGAACAGAGAGAGGGTGAGCAAGAGCAGCAGAGCAGGTTTTTCAGACACATGGGCTGATGTTGTCTGGACCACTGGCAGAATCTGAGTCGAGGTTTGACAGAAAAAATCTCCACTTTGTCAGGAGAAAAGGACACAGAGTCCAGGAACAGCTGGGTGTGATTAGATAAGGTATGTACAGAAAGTGATGGGTTTTGGACACAAGATTTAGAAGCAAACATAGAGTTTAGCATTCAAGCCTGGAGTTCCAAACACTCCAATCTGAGCCATCCAGTCAGGGTTCGAATTTCAGACCAGCAATAAACTCGGGAACTTTTTGGGACTTTTGGGTCCTAAGGGACTTTTTTGAACTTTTGGGCCTTTTGCAACTTTTGGGTCCTCGGGTCCCTCGAGGAATTTTTTGGACTTTCGGGTCTTCAACGACGTTTGGAGATTTTGGGCCCTCAGGAACTTTTTGGCTCTTAGGGAATTTTTGGGTCATTTTTGGGTCCTCGACGTCTTCAGGTTCTTGAGGGTCTTAAAAGGTCTTCAAAGTTCGAAGGGGTCTCAGCAGTCAAAAGGTACATTCCAATCGTGCGTAATTAATGAAGAGACGTACATAGTTAATCGAGAAAAAAGTATGACACACACACACACACACCTCAGCCATTTATAAAAGATGAACATGGCTGGAAGAATGACCTGGAGTTTCAAACACTCGTACCAAAGCCATCCAGTCAGGGTTCGCATTTCGGACCAGCATTCAACTGTCAGTGGTGTTTTGCAGACAGGGAGAGGCTTCCGTATGTGCTGTCCTTTGGATGAAAGTTAAACTGGGCATCCCATCTACCAACAATAGTTGGTGACCGTTAAAACTCTCACGGTGTCCTTCGTGAAGAGTAGGTGACCATTCGCTGACCCCTAAATAAATTAAAAATTATTGGCCTCACCCACAGGGAGCACAGTGGCACAGTCGTGCTTCCAGCAAAAATACAACCAGTAGTCAAAGGCTGCCTACAAAATAAATAAATTAATAATGAGTGAAAAAACACAGTTGCTGCTCTTCATTGGTTCTTGCATTCTTCCCTGCAAAACTTGACGTTGCAGGATTGGTTACTGTGTGTGCAGTTCCAGACTTGGATGGGGTTGCGGTTGCAGGCTTTGGGGATGATATCCTGCAGTCTGCAGACTTGTGCTTTAGCAGTTGTCTGCAGGTTTTTGCTTGTTTGGATTTTTCAAGCAAGGTCTTCGCATCTGCAGCTGCCTGTTGCTAGAGAGCCAAATCAGAGTTCTGCTGCAGCCTTCAGGTCCTCGGAGAAATTTTGTTTTTGATGACCATGTGACCAAAATTGATCATCATGTGCCATCACATATTTCCAACACCATTTCTGCATTTTGGACTTTTCTTTATTCTGAAACCATTCATAAATTCAACTTTCATCATGAAGAGAGACTTGTTATTATAAACAATTTTAAAATAAGCACATTCTCGCAATATATTACACGAGCAAGTACCCGCAGAACTTCCACGTCATGTAAGATGTGTGACTTCACAATACTATGCAAAGAACAGTCAAATGTATATAATACTATCTGAAATTGATATTTTGCAGCGATGTGCTCCCGAAAGATGCTGCTTAAATCATTCCCCACAACACCCCAAGTCCTCAACTCTGCCATCCTCAAGTCTTCAACTCTCCCAGCCCAAAGTCCTCAACTCTCCCAGCCCCAAGTCCTCAACTCTCCCAGCCCAAAGTCCTCAACTCCCCCAGCCCCAAGTCCTCAACTTACCCAGCTCCATGTCCTCAACCTCCCCAGCCCCGAGTCCTCAACTTACCCAGCCCCAAGTCCTCAACGTACCCATGTGGTTTGCCCAAGAAAGATGGCTGATAGTGAGACCCAGGAGTTTGAGTGAGTGAACTTCATCAATAACTTTCGAACTTCCGGTTCTGGGTTTGCAGCAACGGCAGGTCTCTCTCAGGGGTCTCTGCGGACATTCTCAAAGTTAAGTATCCGGTCGTTCTCTGTCCCATTTTAACTGTTAACCTACATGTTTCTGTGTGTTCCTAGTTCAGTTTTGTTCCAAAAATCGTGCTATTTTGTGAGTTTTTGTCGACCTTGTCTTACCGGGTTCCTTAAGGCCTACCCATCCTCCCCTCTTGGTGTACGATCGTTATTATTTGTATTCTCTCCCTATCACCTTCAATTCCTATTTTCCCCACTTTCCCAACGTCCCCATCACTCCCAACTAAACACTGTTTCTTTTCTGAAACTCAAAAGAAAAAAACTACCTTTTTCCCTGCCTTTCCACGAGTCCCCATCCTTCTTCTTCTTCTTCTTCTTCTTCTTCTTCTTCTTCTTCTTCTTCTTCTTCTTCTTCTTCTTCTTCTTCTTCTTCTTCTTCTTCTTCTTCTTCTTCTTCTTCTTCCTCTTCTTTCTTCTTCTTCCTCCTGCCAGCACACCATCTTTATTCTATTTGAGCTGACTCGCCATTACCTTCACCATTTCTTCCTCCAACCTTCCATTCCCGAATCTTACCTATTCTTCAAAAATCCATCCAAAAAGTAATAATCTTCCATGTATCCTTTCTATCCAAACACCTCCTGTAACCACGTTTCTCTCTACTCTTCCTGATACTTTTAATCGACCCAGCAACTTCACTCTGCGTTTACCGTTCCAAATTCACCACACACCTCCACGATTTTACGTCAACCTTCCCTTTTCCGAATGTTACGCAATCGTTATTTAAAATAAATTAATAAATAAATTCACTTTTGACAACACACCTCCCATAGCCACGTGCTTCCCCCGTAACCATGTCATCTGTTCCCACCCTCTGCGTTTACCGTTCCAAATTCACCATACACCTCCACGATTTTACTTCAACCTTCCCTTTTCTGAATGTTACGCAATCGTTATTTAAAATAAATAAATAAATTCACTTTTGACAACATTCCTCCCATAGCCACGTGCTTCCCCCGTAACCACGTCATCTGTTCCCACCCTCTGCGTTTACCGATCCAAATTCACCATTGACCTTACGATTTTTTTCTGCAACCTTTCCATGACCTAATCAATTGAAAACTCTCTCAAAAAATTAATAATAATAATAATAATAATAATAATAATAATAATAAAAATAATAGGAATAAAAATTTTCTCTTATAATGCTTCATCCTCCTCTTTCACACATGTGGTACTCATTACTGTATCATAATGCAACACTCTTTTTCTATTTCAACAGACTGCTCCAAATTCGATACCTTGCCAAAAAAATCCAACTGTTACAGCGTTTCTTCTCTCCATTCTCTAAATTCACCTTTATTGCATCAATAAATGTCTGTAATTGCATCTCTGATGGAAAAATTAAAAAAACCCAGTTTGCTTTAAATGTTCGCTTTCCATTAACCATTCTTTTTTTTTCAACTACAGTGCCAATTCACCCCTCTCATCACCCCTCGATCCCAAAGCAACCATCACACTCTTCTCCCTCCAAGCCTCCCTTTCACCTTTCTCAAAAACCACCTCTCACCTTTCTTCCTCAACTCTCCCCACTCACCCTTATCCCACCATTCACCCCCTCACTCACCCTTCTCAAAGTTGCCCCCCCCACTCACATCCACAAAGCTGCCTCCTTCCCCTGCCCTCTCACCTCCATATCATCACTCTACTTCCTCAAATCCTCAACTGCCTTCTGCCCCCTCTCTTGCTCCCCCTTCTCCCCCAGCACCACAGGGCCTTTTCTCCTCCTCATTCGGCCCTCGCCCCTAGCTATTCTGCAATCCACCACACTCTTTCAACAACTCTCCTTACCTCCCCCCCTCGTCCCTTGTCCTACCCTCCCCCTCCCCAGACGTCTCTGACTCCCAAGTATCTCTCCCTGGTTACTTCCTCCTCCGGTATGACAGACCTGAGCCTTGTCCTGGTGGCGGAGTTGCTCTCTTCATCAAAGACTCTATTCCTCACTCTCCATGCACTGCCCTCACTCCCCCAGGAATACCTCTGACTACGGTTTCCCCTCCACTCCCACCTAATGTTTATATGTGTACTGCACCATCCACCGAAGAGTGATGACTCCATTTACACCTCACTATCCAAAAACATGGACCAACTTCGATCTCCTCATCCAAACTCTCTCTTCCTCAAATGTGGTGACTTCAATTGTCATCATTCCAGTTGGCTCGGTGTGGGTACCTCTCTCACCTGTCAAGGCACCTCAGCAAAAGCTTTCTGTGACTCATTGGGACTGACTCAATCAGTCAATTTCACGACCCGGATCTCAACCAATGGTACTCCATCTCTTCTAGATCTGATTTTGACAAATTTCCCTGAAAATATCTGCTGTTCTTCCTCCGCTCCAATCAGTTCTTCTTACCACGTCCTTGTCAAAGTGGACATCGCTCTGGCTGTTATTAGAGAACCACCTCAGCGCCGTCGAGTCTGGCATTTCACTCAAGCCGACAGGCAGAGTCTCCAAGCAGCCATAAAACTTCTAGACTGGTCTCCCATTGCTACTTTCTCCAACATGAACTAATCCTGGGAATTCTTTCAAAGAAACTTGCTCTCCATCATGCACAGATTTATCCCCTCTTGTCTGCAGTTGTCCTACCCTTCCTCCCACCCATGATTCACTGAAGCTTGTGGCGAGGTAGTTGTCCTGAAACAACTTGCCTTTGCCTCATGGAAAGCAAACCCAACTAAGGGTAATCTCAGTTCCCTCCATAAAGCTCGGAACAACAAGCTCGCTTCCGGTTCCGGTTTTGAGCGGCAAGAGGTCTCCTTCGGGGCTCCCTGCTGACGTCCTCAAAGTTAAGTTCCGGTTGTTATTTGTCCCGTTTTAACTGTTTAATTTTCTCACCTACATGTTAATGTGTGTTCCTAGTTCGGTTTTGTTTCAAAAATCGTGCTATTTTGTGAGTATTTATGTCGACGTTCTTACCTGGTGTTTGAGGCCTAGTCCTAGGCTTGGGGCCTACCGGTTCCACTCGGTGTTCGATCGTTTTTTTTTGTTTGTTTGTTTGTTTGTTTTTTCTCCCCATTACCTTCAATTTCTATCCTCCCCATTACCTTCAATTTTCATCCTCCCCACTTTCCAAACATCCCCCATTCTCCCAACTAATCTTTCTCATCTCAAAAAAAAAATATATATATATATATATATATATATATATATATATATATATACCCAACAACAACAACAACAACAACACGCTCACCTTCTCCCGATTCTGCTACTTCTTCTTCCTCTTAACTTCCTCCTCGTCTTCCTCGATTTCTTCTTTTTTTTTTTACACTTCCATGACCTAATCTGTTGAACTCTCTCATACATTAATATTAACAACAAAAACGATCTTATAATGCTTCATCTTCCTCTCTCACACTTGTGGTACTCTTTACTGTTTCACAATGCACTACTCTTCTGCTATTTTAACAGACTGCTCCCTTTTCTACCTCTCCTTCATTCCTTGCCTAAAAAATCCAACTATTACAGCGCTTCTTCTCTCCATGCTCTGAATTCGCCTTCATTGCATCCATCAAGAATTGTGTTAAATCGCATCTCTGACCTAAAACTTTTAAAAACCACAGTTTGCCATGGATGCTCGCTTTCCATCAACCATTCTTTTTTTCCAACTTCAGTGCCAACTCACCCCCCTCACCCCTCACTCTCACTCTCAAAGCAACCATCCCACTCTTCTCCCTCCAAGCCTCCCTCTCTCCTCTTACAAAAATTCCCCCTCACCTTTCTCCCACCTTTCATCCCCCTCACTCTTCCTTCTCTAAGTTGCCCCCCTCTCATCCACCAACCTGCCTCCCTCCACTGCCCTCTCACCTCCATCTCTTCACTCCACCTCCTCAAATCCTCAACTGCCATCTTCCTTGTCTCTTGTCCCCCTCTCCCCCAGCACCACAGAGACTTTTCTCCTCCTCATTCGGCCCCCTCCCCTCGCTATTCTGCAATACCCCACACTCCTTCAGCAACCCTCCTTACCTCCCCCTTGTCCCTCGTCCTACCCTCCCCCGCCCCCTCCACCTCCTGCACCCAAAGCCTCCTCCCCTACCTCTTCATTAAAAGTGTGGACCTCAAATATCCGGGGCCTTCGCTCAAACCTTTCAGATCTTTCCATGCAGGTTGCCACTGACAAACCAGACATTATCTGCCTAACAGAAACTTTCCTCTCCCAAGACGTGTCTGACTCCCAAGTATCTCTCCCTGGTTACTCCCTCTTACGGTATGACAGACCTGAGCCTCGTCCTGGTGGAGGTGTTGCTCTCTTCATCAAAGACTCTATTCCTCACTCTCCCTGCACTGCTCTCACTCCCCCACACCCCCAGGAATACCTCTGGCTTCGGCTTCCCCTCCACTCCCACCTCATGTTTATATGTGTACTGTACCGTCCACCGAACAGTGATGACTCTATCTACACCTCACTCTCCGAAAACATGGACCATCTTCTATCTTCTCATCCAAACTCTCTCTTCCTCTTATGTGGTGACTTCAATTGTCATCACGCCAGTTGGCTAGGTGTGGGTACCTCTCTCACCTGCCATGGGACATCAGCAAAAGCTTTCTGTGACTCATTGGGACTGACTCAATCGGTCAACTTCCCGACCCGGATCTCAACCAATGGTACTCCATCTCTTCTGGATCTGATTTTGACAAATTTCCCTGACAATATCTGCTGCTCTTCCTTCGCTCCAATTGGTTCTTCTGACCACGTCCTTGTTAAAGTGGACATCTCTCTGGCTGTTATCAGAGAACCACCTCACCGCCGTCGAGTCTGGCATTTCACTCAAGCCGACTGGCAGGGTCTCCAAGCAGCCATCAAACTTACAGACTGGTCTCCTATCACTACTTTCTCAAACATCAACTCATCCTGGGAATTCTTTCAAAGAAACTTGCTCTCCCTCATGCACAGATTTATCCCCTCTCGTGTTCAGTTGTCTTACCCTTCCTCCCGCCCTTGGTTTACTGAAGCTTGTGGTGAGGCAGTTGTCCTGAAACAACTTGCCCTTGCCTCATGGAAAGCAAACCCAACTGAGGGCAATCTCAGTTCTTTCCACAAAGCTCGGAACAAGTGTGTATCTACCCTCAGGAGAGCCAGAAAACAACATCTTTCTCATCTCAAGTCTGAACTCTCAAACCTCTCTCCCTCCTCAAAATCCTGGTGGCGTTTAATCAAATCTGTGTCTGGTGTATGTTCCCCCTCCATCCCCTCCCTTACCTCAAATGGCCGCACTGCTGATTCCACACGTGATAAAGCTGAATGTCTAAACTCGGTGTTTGCAGCTAAATCTTGTGTCCCAAACCCATCACTATCTCTACCCACTTTACCCAGTCGCACCAAACTGTCCCTGGACTCTGTATCCTTTTCTCCTGACAAGGTGGAGAGCTTGCTTTCAAACCTCGAGTCAGATTCTGCAACCGGTCCAGACGGCATCAGCCCACGTGTCCTCAAAGCCTGCTCTTCTGCTCTTGCTCACCCTCTCTCTGTTCTATTCACCCTCTCATTTTCCCAAGGTCATCTGCCATCTGCTTGGAAATCTGCTAACATCACTGCCCTGCATAAAAAAGGTGCAAAAACAGATCCCTGTAACTATAGACCAATCAGCCTTCTCCCAATCATCAGCAAGGTTATGGAATCCATCATCGCTTCAGACATGAAATCCTTCCTCTTCTCCAATGGCTTGATTTCCAATCATCAATTTGGTTTCAGACCAGGTCACTCTACCCTGGATATGCTGCTACTGCTCTCCCATCAATGGATGGAGGTCCTCAATGCCAGACAGGAAATCCGAGCCATATCCCTGGACATATCACGTGCTTTTGACACAGTCTGGCACCCTGCCCTACTCACCAAACTCTCTTCCCATGGTATTCAAGGCCATCTCCACTCATGGCTCGCAGACTTCCTCTCCTGTCGCAGTCAACGTGTGGCCCTAAATGGAGTTCTTTCATCCCCTCTTCCTGTGCAGGCTGGAGTTCCTCAAGGTAGCGTTCTGGGCCCTGTTATTTTTCTGGTTTTCATCAATGATCTCTCGGACTCTCTGGAAAATCCTCTATTTCTCTTTGCCGATGACTCCACCCTCTGCCGTACCATCTGTCATCCCTCAGACCGGCAAGCAGCAGCTTCTTCGCTCACTGCAGATCTAGATAAAATCACAAACTGGTCCAACACGTGGAACATGTCTTTCAATCCAGACAAATCTCACACTCTCACTATGTCTCTTCGAAAGGACCGTTTACAAAACCCCCCCATCCACTTTCTCAACAATCCTCTGGAAGAAGTCTTTTCTTTCAAGCTTCTGGGTCTCACTATCTGCCATGACCTTTCCTGGGAAAGTCACATTTCCAACCTTGCCTCAAAAGCCAGTCGCCGACTGGGAATCCTCCGTCGTGCAAAGTCCTTCCTCGGCCCTCTTGAGCTCCTGACCACTTACAAAGCTTTTGTCCGTAGCCTGATGGAGTACTGCTCTCCCCTCTGGGCTGGTGCTCCTGCCTCCCACCTTTCTCGACTTCACGCTGTCGAAACCAGGGCATTTAAGATCATTGGCATCTCCCGCAATGAAGCTGAGTCATTGGGCCTCTCACTCAATCACCGCAGGTTAGTCGGTGGTCTTTCTGTCTTCTACCGACTCCTCTCCAGCCTTGCCCCCCCTGCTCTCTCTGCGATTTGTCCCAACCACATTTCCACAGGGCGCTCAAGGTCCGCCAACAACCCCCTTCTGGTAAAACTACCAAAATCACGAATCACTGCTCATCTTCACTCTTTCATTCCTCTTTTTTCCCGCCTTTGGAATAAACTTCCTCACTCTATTCTTTCCCATTCTTCCCTCCAGGCTTTCAAAACAGCTGTTCACCACCACCTCTTATCTTCCCCCATCCAAATCCTCGATCTTTTCTACCCCCGATAATCCACCCAAGCCCACTTCCTTCAATTCTTCTGCTTTCCTTCCTGAAAGTCCCTGTAATGTCCATCTTCTCCTCGCCATGTTCCCCGTCCCATCCCCATCCCTCTCCCTTCCACAGTTCACCTGTGTCTGTTCCCCAATGTTTTGTCCCTTCCACTCCCGCCCCTCTTGTCTCATGCCTCCTTGCTGTGAGTTGTGTGTTCGCTCTCATACGAGCCTCGACCAAGGTATACAAAAAAAAAAAAAAAAAAAGTGTGTATCTACCCTCAAAAAAGCCAGAAAACAACATCTTTCTAAGCTCAGGTCTGAACTCTCAAACCTCCCTCCTTCCTCCAAATCCTGGTGGCATCTAATCAAATCTGTTTCTGGTGTATGTTCCCCCTCAATCCCTCCCTTACTTCAAATGGCCACACTGCTGATACCGCATGTGAAAAGGCTGAATGCTTCAACTCAGTGTTTGCATCGAAATCTTGTGTCCAAAACCCATCGCTTTCTGTACCCACCTTACCAAGTCGCACCCAACTGCCCCTGGACTCTGTGTCCTTTTCTTCTGACAAAATGGAGAGCTTGCTGTCAAACCTCGACTCAGATTCTGCAACCGGTCCAGACGGCACCAGCCCACATGTCCTTAAACATGCTCCTGTGCTCTTGCTCACCCTCTGTCTGTTCTATTCCCCCTCTCATTTGCTCAAGGTCATCTGCCATCTGCTTGGAAATCAGCAAACATTACCGCTCTGCATAAAAAAGGTGCAAAAACAGATCCCTGCAACTGCAGAATAATCAGCTTTGTCCCAATCATCAGCAAGGTTATGGAATCCATCATCACTTCAGACATCAAATCCTTCCTCTTCTCCAATAGCTTGATTTCCGATCATCAATTTGGTTTCAGAACAGGTAACTCTCCACTGGTTATGCAGCTTCTGCTCTCCCAACAATGGATGGAGGTCCTCAATGCCGGACATGAAATCAGAGCCATATCCCGAGACATATCGTGTGCTTTTGACATGGTATGGCACCCTGCCCTGCTCACCAAACTCTCTTCCGATGGCATCCAAACCTTGCTTTTCCACACAAACGTATGATGGCTTTCGAAGGGAAACATGCTTGGACGGTTTTAGGAACTACGACAAGAATTGGCAACATTTCTAGATTCGCAGCAGAAAGCAGATCTCCATGACAAGTTCCAGTCTGAAGGATTTTTACTATCTCTAGCCTACCTGGTGGACATCTTTGAAGCGCTGAATACCATCAACCTAAAACTCCAAGGGAAAAACATCAACATAATCATGCACCATGACGTCATTCGAGCCTTCCTGGCCAAACTTGACCTCTGGAAATGTCAAATTCAGGATGGAAATACAGCCAGTTTTGCTAACTTGCATTCTGCTCTCATTCACAGTTACCTTGATTCTGAGTTAAAGAAACAAATAATTACTCACTGACTGAATTGAAAGCAGAATTCATCAGATACTTTCTGGATATAGATGAAAAGTGCGAAGCCTGGAAATTCATTAGGAACCCATTTCAATGTGAAGTAGCTGATATTTAAGAGGAAGTGCAAAAGGAGTTTCTTGAGTTAAAGTTCAACTCCTCGGCTGAAAAAGACTTCAAAAAATGGATCTAGAGACGTTCTGGGTCACGTATCTTCCTGTTTACCCTTTGACCTCACATCAAGCTCTCCAGATTCTGACAATGTTTAGATCAACGTATCTTTGTGAAGCTGCATTTTCCACGCTCGTTGCTGTCAAGACCAAGTACAGAAACAAGCTGAACGTTGAAGGGGGCTTGCATTGTGCTCTCTCTGGCATTCGACCATGCATTCAAGATCTGATAGCTAAGAAGCAATGTCAAGTATCTCATTAAATGTCATCTCATTAAATGTCAGCTCATTAAATAAGCTGTGTATATGAGTGTTGCTTATACAGAATTCTTTGTTCAATAAAAAGACTTAAAACACGCATTTTTCAGTTTTTCCTTTGAATTCAGGAGGGATTTTAAATCATTTGGTTGAAGATGTGAGGGGGGGGGGGCGTGGAGGAAAAGACCAACTACTAGAGGGGGCATCGTGGTAAAAAGGATAGGAACCACTGGATTAGACCCTGCTCATTATTACACTGCTCCAGGATTAGCTTGGAGTGCTATGTTAAAATGACAAAACAACCATTGTTAATTGGTGATGGAGATATGCTTTTGATGATAGAGAAGGCTAAAAGAGGAGGAATATCACGAGTCTGTTCAAAGAGATATGCAAAGGCAAACAACAAATATCTTCCTCACAATAATTAAAAAAAGAGGTAGTTATAAATTGATGTATTATGATGCTAACAATTTGTATGGATGGGCTACGTCTCAGGCTTTACCTTATGGAAAACTTAAATGGGTAAAAGAAAAGAATTATGAAAAGGTTCTACAAGATATTGTTATATCAAGTCAAAGTGAATTGGATATATCAAAGGGAGGATATTATTTTTAGGTCGATCTAAAATACCCAAAAGAACTATATAACAAACATAAAGACTTGCCATGTGCCCCTGATAAGAAGAAACCAAAGAAGGAATGGTTTGGTGATTATATTTATCAACAATCATTTCCTACTAATATAAAGGAAAGCCTCCATAGTGGGGTAGATAACAGCAATTTTTGAGAGGAATCGTGCAAATGATGATACAAGCATCAAATTTGGCACATTTGTTATCCAGGGGATTCTAATCAAATCTGCCTGATTGGCCATTTTAAAATCCAAGATGGCGGCCATTTTTCAAGATGGCCGCCAAGTTAGCCTCCCGAAGTTGACTTTTTGCTTAGAAGTATTTATAGTTGTCCGATTTGCATGATCTAGGTGTGGATTCCTATGTTTTCAAGCCTGCTGGAGTGGATTTTCCTGTTTTTAAAGCCCCCTGACACACACTTTTTTTCTGATTTTGCACCACTTTAATGATTGTCATATGAAGCTAAGGCCTTTCTGCAACCGGGCCCTGGCTAGTAAATGTTCAAAGTTATGCATACCATGCGAATGTTCCTCCCGCTGCTACTGTCCACATATGCAGCTGCAGAGTGCTGTGCAGGGGAGTCCTGACTGAAAGCACTTGCATCTCCAGTTGCAACCTTTCTTACAGGAACACTTGGTCAGTTCCTGACAGCTGGCTGCAATAGGGGGTAGTGTTGTCCAACATATCTGCCACGTCTCTCCTTTCTGTGTCCATCCCCATTCAGCGGGACTGCTTGTGTCTGGACTGGAGATGGTTGCCTGGCCCCAGATGATCCCAGCCTGATAGGCCGCACGCTTTGCATGTTCTCTGAGGGCTGCCTGTGTTGGTGGAATTGAGTTGTACGGCCTCTGTTTGCTGGCAAAGAGATCCAGTCTTGCTCCGTCCACACCAGTGGCTGTGCTCGATCTGTCATACATGAGGACAACAAATCTCTCCAGCCTCTGCAGGTCAAGATCACGAATCATTGTTGGATACTGGCTGAGATTGGTGAATGTTTCAGAAACATCATCAAAGACGTTCCAAGTCTGCCATGCAGTTTTCTTCCCTTTACCGCGGAAGGCAGACACGACGTCACATCCAGTGAACGCATGGAAGTATGGGATCCCTCTAGCTTTCTCAGGCCCTATTGCAGAAACTACCTCATGGACTGGAATCCATCACGCCTTGGCTCCTTGGCCAAAGGCAATCCACATGTTCTCAAGACCTAGTTCCTGTAAGGATGGCAGTACAGATATTGCTATGACTAGTACATCCGTGTCATTAGCCTTAATGATAATGGACTTGCTACCATCTGTCGTTGCATCCCTGGCATGTACAACTATTCCAGTGTCAGCTTCTTCATGACAACATGGAGACACAGCATCCAGTGACTTCCTTGTGTTGCTAATGTCATCTCCTTTTGTGACAATGACTGTGCTTGTCGTCTTTGCTTCACACATCTTTTCCGCATGGAAGTGAAACAGCTCAGTCTTGTTGCTGTCATCTCGAAGAAAGCTTCTCCAGTTACTTGGGGTCTTACTGGTTCCTGTCACTCTTCTTCTGATTCCTTGCCCCCTTTTCGACCTTGCCTCGGACTTCAGACTTGACTTCTTGTACACATCAAACACTACGTCCACCCTCTCGTACCTGGCACCATAGGATTCCACCTTTGGGATGATGTCTTCTTTAGCATAGTCATCAAATATCTTTGAAGTGCATGGAGGTAGGGCATTGAGTGAGTGAAACAGAGGAATATTCCTTGCCAAGTTCATATACCCATCATCTCCTCTTTTGGCAGGATTGGCCTGGGGGGACTTTAGATCTTCTTTCTTAACCTCCTGACATAGGCAACACTTGGTCCAGACAGTGTTCCATGATTTACCAGTAGAACTCGCGTCCATGGCCAGTATGACGTTCATGGTCGAGGGTTTATCCTTTTACCACCCTGTACATGTATAATGGACACTTTCCAGTATGGGATACAACTAGGTTTATGCATCTGCCCTACACCTAGTCCGATCGTTCATCCAGTGTCATAAGTCCCGTGCGATCTGTACACCATCCAGATAACTAAAACCCCGTTATCCTTGGCTCGGCTCTCCCGCGCTGGCATGTCCTGTGACTCCTGTCAATTCAGGTGCGGCTGCCTAACAGATCCGGGGTTTAGGCAACATTTGGGACACTAGTAAGTTGTTACAGTATGATGCCAACAATGATGCCAACATACAATTCCTACTTAGCTGACACTGAACCCCATGCTGAGTTTCACAACAGTGAGGTCACCAATGTGCCTTGGTAGTGCCCGACAATCACTCCTTCAAGAAATTCTTACTTGGCGATGAACTGGAAATGTTGATTAAAGGACTGGTAAGTGGCCTGGATTCAATCAGCACATCTGTTTCATCACCTTCGTGCACTTCGAAAATTTGGAGCTAGATGTACTCCATCACACGCAGAGACCTTCTGTGTGCTACCCTCATCTAGTTTAGCCCGCGAGCCAATGCGGTTTACCAGGGTGTGGCCGATGCCGTGCACTAGCAACTTCTTGGAGCCATAGATGAGAGTTGGGCCAGTGATGAGGACCAGTGCCAGTAGTCCATCCAAGGGATGTGGCTGACTGCTGAAACAAAGATACTACCTCTAACACTACACCCTACACCCCATGCATAAGTAGCTACTACTACATACATGTTAAGTCATGCAAACGTATGAAAATCATAAACAAATGTGCAAAATCAGAAAAAAGTGTGTGTCAGGGGGCTTTAAAAACAGGAAAATCCACTCCAGCAGGCTTGAAAACATAGGAATCCACACTTAGATCATGCAAATCGGACTACAAATACTTCTAAGCAAAAAGTCAACTTCAGGAGGCTAACTTGAAAAATGGCCGCCATCTTGGATTTTCAAATGGCCAATCGGGCAGATTTGATCAGAAAGCCCTGCAGAACAGAAATGTCAAATTTGATGCTTGTATCATAATTTGCACGATTTTTCTACTATCTACTTACTTCATTATACAGTATATGATAAAGAAAATTATGTTCCACATCAAAGGAATTTGAGACAATATTTGGATGCTGGTTTGAGAGTGAAGAAGATTCATCGAGTTTTTAAGTTTAGACAAAGTCATTGGTTGAAAAGAAATGTTGACTTTAATACAAAAAAGAAGAACAGAGGCAAAGATAGATTTTGAGAAGTACTTTTACAAACTGATGAACAATGCTGTGTTTGGAAAGAAAATGGAGAATGTTAGAAACAGACAAAATAATAGATTCACTACATCTTGGAGGCAAGCATCAAGATTAATTAATAGACCAAGTTTTCAAAAAGTGGAGGTGTTTTCAGAGAACTTTTGTGCCATTCATATGATTAAAGAGAGTATTAAAATGGATAAACCTATTTATATAGGAACATCAATTCTTGACTTGTCAAAATTATTAATGCATGACTACTACTTCAACAACTTAAAGAAGAAATATGGTGGTGGAGTTAATCGACTTAATATGGATACAGACAGCTTTATTTTGAAAATCAAAATGGAAGATATTTATAAGGATATGTCTCAAGATGTTAATACTTATGATGCAAGCAATTATAGTTCAGATAAACTATTCTCCACAAATAATAAAAAGGTTATTGGAAAGTATAAAGATGGATTGGGTGGAAAGCTTATGAGTGAATATGTGGGATTGAGAGCAAAGGCTTATGTGTCGATGATGGATGATTGATGGAGGTGTTGAAAAGAGTGATAGAAAGTTGAAGGGCATAAAGAAGAATGTGATGAAGGAAACAATAAACTTTATGCATTATTATGACTTTAATTTTAAAGAAAGAAGAGCATAGAAAAATGAATACAATAAGAAGTTATAAACATTAGATAAATAGAGGAGGAAAATCAGAAAGCATTGGGGGCTTTTGATAATCAGAAGTATATTTGAGACAATTTAATTGACAGCCTCCCTTACTGATATATATATATATATATCTCAAGACCTGGTTATATGGTATAGTGTATATATATATATATATATATATATATATATATATATATATATATATATATATATATATATATATATATCTCAAGACCTGGTTATATGGTATAGTGTATATATATATATATATATATATATATATATATATATATATATATATATATATATATATTAAGATATATTGAGATAAACATAAGTGATAAGATTATTAAAAAACAAAAGGGGGGGTGGGGGTTTTTGTACAGGCTACAGCCACCTCTTTTACTTGTATTTAAATAACAAGACCAAGCAATAACCAAACTAAAAAGTGGAGAAAATCGCAGCATTGGTATAAAAAAAGGAAAACATCACGAATGTGAAAAATATTTGATAAGTTTTAATGAAGAAATAACAAAATCAAAAGAGGATAAAACAAACAAGCGGCTAAATTTAAATACAAATAAGTAAGAGGATGTAAAGAAAATAAACATCCTTGAGTGGCCAGAAAACTTTGATGGTTGTCAAAAAATTAACGGAAAAATTATTTACAACAATCTCAAAATGAAATGCTCAGACAAGAGCATTAAGAGAGGTTTGTTATTTCATCGCTACTCAACAAAGATAGTTAAACCAAGAACCAAGTTCAGGTATACTTGATGGTGATGAGTGCCACAAGAAAATTAATTTATTCCCTAAACTAGAACAAAGTCAGATATTCATTGGTTCACTTAGCAAGTACACAGACATGACAGAAGTAAATAGACACCATGATTTTTAAAGAAACCATTTATTGAACATTTGAATTATATTTCAACCATTTTAATATAGTCAGGTTCCTTGTGTCCATAATTTGATGTTTGTTGGAATTTTTTGGAGAGTAGCTAACCCAAACATTTTTGGAAAGCTTAAACAATACCAAAACAGAAAATCCATGTTTCACATTTTTTCAATGCATATAATGTGGTCAAATAGGTCGTTTTGGGGTAAAAACCCGTTTTTTTAAATTCAGCTCTGAAAATTCAAAATTAATCGCAAGCAAGCAACTGATGATGCATAATTGTTAACTAGAGGACAGTTCTTAATATAGAATACATACATCTGTATTTTGAGCAATGGTTGCCATGGAAACGGCTATCATTTTGTCAAATTACCGTTTATTTAATGTATTGCTTTCAAATCTTGAAACGAGTAACGCATGAATATAGTGATCAGTGAAATGTACTTAATGTCAAATATGAGTTTGTAGCCAATTGGTGTCACTGTCTCTAATGTCACTCATCATTGCCATCGTCATCATCACTATCGTGGTCATGCCGTTCAATGTTTGAGTCCTCGTCATTCTCACATGAAGCGCTGCACATGCAAAGATCGGTGCATGTTAAGTTCTTGGCCCTGCAGGAACATCTCTGTGATGAACATTCTGTCTTGCACTGGCACCTTATCATCTCGATAATTGCCTTTGGTGCAGGGAGAATTTCTGTTGTTGGCGGTTTGAGTTGACCACTCGTGTCCTTGTGGAAGCCATTCTTTAATGGATCAATAAATGTTTGCTGAGAAATTGCTGCTTGACCCCAAACGTATGCCTGGATATGTACCCGCATGATATGCTGCCTCAGAGCACCGACAGTTGGTGGTAACTTGTCATTCTCAGCCATGTTCTTACAGAAGAGATGCCACCGAAGTTCAGGGATGCTGGAAATATTGACACCACTTGGACAATAACCTGAACAGACAAATCTTGCTGAAGTTGTGTATAGGTCCTCTGACAGTTCAGCATCCTTACAGAGCATAGCAAAGGCATCTAACATGTCGTCATCGGCCTTCAAGTAGCACTGGAACCACTTTGCCTTACCATGTCGAGCGAACCGCCCAGTATTATCGGCACCTGTGAATGTGTGGAAGGCTGGCAATGCCTGGGCTCTCTCCTCACCTAGGGCCTTCCAGATTGGCTCGATTTTGACAATGCTAGATGCCATTGAGATAGAAGTGTGTCTTGGCAGGAGATGATAGTTTGCTATGGCAAGAACCACAACATCCGTATCAGGTGAGAATATCGTCAGCTCAATATCTCCCATGTGTTGCTGTGATGCAGCTATTGCTTGCTGGATCATCAACGTATCGGCCTCCTCATGGTTATTCGCCTCAAATTGGAGACCCCTGTTACTCGACGTCCGCCCAGATGCCGAAACGACTACCACCTTTGTTGAATCGCGGTTGTATTTTAGAATTTTCTCTGCCAAGTACTCCGTCAGATCAGCCTTGGTTTGATCATGGGACAGAAATCGACTCATCGTGATGTGTTTGATACTGGCATCATCCTTGACCTGATATTGGACTGGTGCCTTTCCTTGACGTCGTTTGTCTCTGGTTGTACTCTTGATGGAATCTTGCTTGTATGTATCAAAAACAAGAATTACATGGTCGAAGCCTCTGGTCAGACTCATCACCCTATCATTGAAACATTCACTGAGGTCCTTCACTGTCACAACCATTGCTGGTTTCTTGGTCATTTTCTGGACAACTAGCATTCCATCCATGACTGCGACCTTCGTGCTAGTACTGCCATCAATTACAGCATCAGCGGGTGCTGGTTCCATGTGAGTGGCATCAAGCTCATCTTCTGGTAAAGACAGTTCCTTGTTGGCAAACTTCTCCAAGTTGTGGATTAGCTTCGACTTGTCGGTGCATGACAGTAAGCTACCGTTTGGTGCAAACAGGGCCCTCGGTGTCACAGTGAATTCAAAGTTGCCAATTGCATCCTTCTGGTCGACGTCCCTGCTGGATCTGGAGAGTACCATCAGTCTGCCATACAAATCCTTGGTTTCTTTTAGATCTACTGTCTTGTCCCTGATCTTGATTGCTAGTGTTGTATTGCCAGACATATACATTCTGTTCTTCTCCTTCTTCACTGGTGCCCATAGGCTGACATCACCATTGATCCGTTTTGCAACAAAATCTTCATTGAGATTCTGTCCCGTTTCATCAATGTTCAGTATCTGTGGTACAAATTCTTCTGGCACATAAGTGTGGGTGACCACATTGAAGAGCTGGTTACCCTCAACTTCAAATGGATTTTCATGACTAAGTATGGCAGCCTTTATTCGGTCAATTGCATTGTGTTCACACTTGACGACACTTGGAGACAGGCCATGGTGCTCAGTGATCTCACTTTCCTTCAGACCAAACTGTCCCTTAAACTCGCAAGACAGGCGTGACAGTTCAGGTGCAGAATCGCCGTCTGGCATTTGCATTAGTTGATATGCCAATCAGACCAGAGTGAACCTTCAGCAACCTGTTCAGATGTTCAACAGCGTGGTCTGCTCCGATCGATACACATGGGATAGTATTCTTGGTGACCGAAATATTGCCTGCTTCGAGCTCCCTCCAGGTCTCTGGATGGCTGTCTGAAGTGCATACATGTCAGATACTGTATGTACCTTGGCCAGAGCCACTTGTACTCGATTCTGTCCATGGCAAAAAATATCTTGCAGAGTTCTTCACCGGCTTGAAGATGAAGATTTAAGTCGGCATTCCGAGATGCTGCAACAAAATGCAGAATTGCCTCTACTCTGTGGAGATAGTTCATCATGGCCTTGAACATGGCATTCTTTGAGCGGCTGGCCTCCCATTCCTGAAGTCTTTCAAACAAGTTCTCATTGATGATGACTTGGAGCAGACAGTTGCTGGCTTGCTGCACTGATTCAGCTTTCAGTGCTTTGTCATGTTCTCCACAAGCAGTTTGAACTGTATCCGTTGCAACAATGCAGACTTCCTTGGGATGCGGATTGTCCTTGAAGAATTCTTCCATTGCCATTTCAGAGAGTGCCACATACGAGTATATGTGAGCTTGAAGTTAGCGTTTGTAATGGGTGCATTTCAGAATCTGTCTTGTGGTTGCAGATCCATACACATCGGCTTCCATCCAAGCATCGTCTATGCCAGAGTTCTCTATGGATGCACCCAGACCTCTCAGTGCAGCCATGATGACATGTAGCTCTCCCAATCTGGGAACGATTATGACTTTTAAGTCAGGCCGAGCATCCAGTAGCTGAATTACCTTCTCATAGAGTGCCAAGTCACAGGAAATGACAGTCGGGTGATCTTTCCCAACAGCAAGCTCTTTCAATCTGCGACATTGTTCTAACACAGTCATTAGCGTTGACCACTCATGTGCTACCTCAGGCATCAGAGGCAGAGCTCCGATCTGCGTCACCGACAACGGGCGTGTTGGAAGGAAAGAGTTGTAGCCAGCTCAACAAGGGAGTTTTGTAAGATTCCTTTCTGTGTTTGTTCTGGAGAGAGCCAACGCTAAGACCCATCCCAGGTGTGTGAGCTGGTAGTGTTTGTCAACCCCCGTCTTATTGACTGTGAACTCAACCATACCTTCTCTAGAGGACGATGACCCTGTAACCGGTTTTGGCTTGTTACATTGTTAATCGGTTACTTGTTAACCGGTTTTGGCTTTTGGCTTTAACAGTAATCCATCATCAGTTGGTTATTTTGTATTCTTTCATATTTTTTAAAATTGGAATTCAAAAAAAGCGTTTTTCACCCCAAAACGACCTTTCCAAAAGTTGAAAAAATGTGAAATATTTTTTTATTTAAATAGATTTTAAACTTCTCAAAAGTCTATAGGTTTGCTACTCTCAAAAAAATTCCAACGAAATTACACAAGGAACCTGACTATCGTACACTGGTATTTTGTTGACTTGCCATTTGCAGATTTCAACGCTTTTACTCTTTCAGGTATAGAACTAACAAGTTCCAAAATTTTCTCTTGTGAGATTTCTGCCCAGGCTTCCCACAAGAGGTTGAGCAATTCTGCCCATGATGTTGGTTTCCTGGAATTTTTCCGTACAACTCGATCCAATATGGCCCAGAGGTGTTCAATGGGATTCATGTAAGGAGACTGACTTGGCCATGGAAGTTGCTCGATCCCATTTCCGTCCTGCCATTCTTTGGTCTTTTTTGCAGTGTGGCAAGGAGCTCCATCTTCCATGAACAGAGTGTTGTTTTTGACTATCTGACAAGTGGAGAAGACAGGGAGAAGTCCATCCTCAAGGATAGAAATGTGTATCATTCAGTTGATGTTGCCAACACACTCCACAAGCTCTGCCCGACCAGCGCTCAATATTGCTCCCCCACCATCACTGAAAAACCACCGTGTTTGACAGTTGGCTGCAATCAGTTCAAAGAAAACTCTTGACTGGGAAGTCTCCAAACCGATACACGTCCACAGTCAGAAAAATGAGCAAATTGGGACTCACCTGAAAAAAAATTACAGTTTGCCAAAACTCCAAGGGTCTAGTCTGTTGGCCATCTCGTCAGCCCACTTCTTTCTCCTTTGAATGTTGGCTGGTCTAAGAAGAGGTTTTCTTCAAGCTGCTCTCCCATTGTAGCCCAGTTAATGAAGGGACTGCATGGCAGTTCTTGAGCTAACCTGGACCTCCTCTGCAACATCTGCTGCCTTGCTTGCAACGGGGAGTTTTCTCAATGGATCGCTTGACAGCTTAAAGACATCTTTCTGAGGGCCCAGATCAAACAGAACGGGAAGCTGTGGATTCATTGCCTTCGCTAGTGAATTGCACAATCACCTGATTGACCATAGAAAGCAGAATGCCAAGGTTCTGAGCTATCTGATGCTGGCTGACTTCACCTTCTGAATGGTCAACAAATTGTCCTTTTTGAAAATCAGAAAGTTTCCCTGCTCCCTGGGTTTGAGGCATAGTTAATTGTCGTACAAGACCCAGGAACTCATTTCTGCAAAGAAATAGTCGAATATTAGTAGAAATCACTGAGTAAAACTGTGCTGTGCAGATGAAATGAATAAATTTAAGGTGTCTATTTACTTCTGTCATGTCTATGTACAATGAAAAATATGATCGGTGTGAATAATTGGTCGATTGAGGATTTAATATTTATGTTTTGGCTGAGTTGGAAGAGGGAGAAATATGAGAATTTTGGGGGATTTGGGTTGTTGGTCAAAACTTTTCCCTTTTTTCCCCCATTCACTTCTATGTAAATTTTGAGATGCCTCAGAACCAACATTCTCCTACTACTGGTGGGTACAGAAAGCAATGGGTTTGGGACAAGATTTAGAAGCAAACACAGTTGAGGCATTCAGCGTTTTCACGTGCAGTGTCAGCTGTATGGCCATTTGAGGTAAGGGAGGAGATGGAGGAGGAACATACAACAGAAACAGACTTAATACACCACCAGGATTTGGAGGAGGGAGACAGGTTTGAGAGTTCAGACTTGAGATTAGATAGATGTTTCCTGGCTCTCCTGAGGGTAGACACACTTGTTCTGAGCTTTTTAGAAGGAAATGAAATTGGCTTCAGTTGGATTTGCCTTCCACGAGGCAAAGGCAAGTTGTTTCAGGACAACTGCCTCACCACCAGTGTGACCACTCCTTGACTTTTTTCACAAGATCTTGGCTATTCGTTGTTCACCTTAGCGTCTTGGTTTTCTATAGGTTTTATTGGCGTATAGGTTTTCTATTATCATCGATTTTCTGAAACCTTGTGAATTCTTGGCTTTTTTCATTGGCTCACCTTGGCATTTATGAAAATGAGGAGTGGTCACACTGCTCACCACAAGCTTCAGTGTACCATGGGCTGGAGGAAGGGCATGACAACTGAAGACGAGATGAGATAAATCTGTACATGAGAGAGAGCAAATTTCTTAGAAACAATTCCCAGGATGAGTTGATGTCGGATAAAGTAGAGAAGGAAGACCAGTCTAGAAGTTTGATGGCTGCTTGAAGTCCCTGCCGGTCAGCCTGAGTTCACGAGCCTTGACCATGTACGTAAAAACAAGTTGAAGGTTGCAAGAATGTTCTCTTCCTTCTCAATTGCAAAATAAAAAGTGAATGAGTGAACATTGAAAGACAGTGGGTTAGGATGAGAAAGGACTTAAAATGGTGTATTGTCTGTTGAAAACTCAGGAGGCAAGATCAGCATTGGACAAACATTCATCCGTTTCCTTTTCCCCTTGGATGAGCTCATCCCATACTTGAGTGAAGTGATTGTGGAGAGCATCAGAAATGTGGGATGCCATCCAAACCAGGGCTTTGGAATTTTGTCATCTTGGCAAATGCTTCATAATTTTCTGTTTGGCAATTATCAGTTGAGGAATATCTTCTCGATGTTGCTTTTGAATCTTCTACTTCTTTTCCAGGTTTTGGGTATATTCCATCTTCTTGTTGTGTTCTTTTCAATTTCCATAAATCCCTTTTGAAAACCAGTTCAACTTTTTATGAGGAGGGGGGATTGCCATATTTTGCATGTTTCCTTCGTTTTTGTTTGAATCTTGTGAGTAAATTTTCAAACAGCTGGTCTTTTCTTCGGTTGAGTGTTTTCTAGGCTCTCGTTGGTTGTTATCTCCATTTGTGGGTTTTTAGACTCCCTTGTGTGGATCCTCATATGCTTATTAAAATCGCCTTTTTGAGAGAAACCTTTATTACACGTGGAACATTTGTAAGAACGCTTTCCTGTGTGGATCCTCATATGTATTTTCAAAGAGCCTTGTTGAGAGAAAGCTTTGTCACATATGGAGCATTTGTAAGGTCGCTCTCCTGTGTGGATCCTCACATGTTTATTCCAAGAGTCTTTCAGAGAGAAACTTTTATCACATATAGAGCATTTGTAAGGACGCTCTCCTGTATGGATCCTCATGTGCTGATTCAAATTGCTTTTTAGAGAGAAACCTTTATCACAGACAGAGCATTTGTAAGGACGCTCTCCCGTGTGGATCCTCATGTGCATTTTCAAATTGCCTTTCAGAGCGAAACTTTTATCACAGACAGAGCATTTGGCAGGACACTCTCCTGTGTGGATCTTCATATGCATTTTCAAATTTCCATTAAGAGAGAAACCTTTATCACAGACAGAGCATTTGTGTGGGCGCTCTCCTCTATGGATCCTCACATGTATTTTTAAATTGCCTTTATTAGAGAAACCTTTATCACAGACAGAGCATTTGTAAGGACGCTCTCCTGTGTGGATCCTCATATGCTTTTGCAAATCGACTTTTTGAGAGAAACCTTTATCACATACGGAACATTTATAAGGTCGCTCTCCTGTGTGGATCCTCAAATGCCGATTCAAGGCGCATTTATGAGAGAAACCTTTATCACAGACAGAGCATTTGTAAGGACGCTCTCCTGTGTGGATCCTCATATGCTTATTCAAATTACCTTTTAGAGCGAAACCTTTATCACAGACATAGCATTTGTGTGGGCGTTCTTCTGTATGGATCCACATATGCTTATTCAAATCGACTTTTTGAGAGAAACCTTTATCACATACGGAACATGTATAAGGACGCTCTCCTGTATGGATCCTCAAATGCCGATTCAATGCGCATTTATGAGAGAAACCTTTATCACAGACAGAGCATTTGTAAGGACGCTCTCCTGTGTGGATCCTCATGTGCTGATTTAAATTACCTTTCAGAGCGAAAGCTTTATCACAGACATAGCATTTGTGTGGGCGTTCTTCCGTATGGATCCACATATGCTTTTTCAACGTGCATTCATTAGAGAAACCTTTATCACAAATACAGCATTTGTGAGGTCGCTCTCCTGTGTGGATCTTCATATGCATATTCAAGATGCTTTTATTAGAGAAAGCTTTATCGCAGACAGAGCATTTGTCAGGACGCTCTCCTGTGTGGATCCTCATATGCATTTTCAAATTGCCTTTCAGAGAGAAATCTTTGGCACAGACAGAGCATTTGTATGGACGTTCTCCTCTGTGGATAATCATATGTATTTTCAAATTGCTTTTTGAAGAGAAACCTTTATCACAGACAGAGCATTTGTCAAGACGCTCTCCCGTGTGGATCTTCATATGTATTTTCAAACTGCGTTTTCGAGAGAAACTTTTATCACAGACAGAGCATTTGTAAGGACGCTCTCCCGTGTGGATCCTCATATGTATTTTGAAACTGCCTTTTTGAGAGAAACCTTTATCACAGACAGAGCATTTGAAAGGACGCTCTCCTGTATGGATCCTCATATGCATTTTTAAATGGCCTTTATGAGAGAAACCTTTATCACAGACAGAGCATTTGTGTGGGCAATCTCGTCTGTGGGTCCTCATGTGTATTTTGATGTTTCTTGGTGAAGTAAAATCGACACTGCATACATTACACTTATAAGGCATTTGCCTTTTGATAACCTTTTTGGGATTATTTAATTTAATGTTTATCTTTGTGCTGTTTTTACCAGACGTGCGCTTATATTTTGAACGTTGTGAGTCTTGTTCTTGGGATTGTTTCTTCAAAATAGACATATTTTTCACTGTCAAGCTGCTCCGTGACCTTATTTGCCCAACTGGACCTCTTGATTGTTCTGCAAAACCAAAGGAGAAGAATAAGAATGAGAAGTTATTTTACGTTTTGTTTTTGTCAAACTGAAAATGCAAAATATTTAACGATTTCAAAAATTTCATAAACCCTGAATTCAAAATATTGAATGTTAATGTTGGAGATTTCTGCTCACCTGTTGCAGAACAGACAGTACTGCCATTTGTCAAATGAACAACTGAATCTTCCTTCACAGAAGCATATCTTAAAGTTTCTGAGACAGATGCACTGTTGTGTCGTCTGGATTCCACATTTACAGGATAGACATCACCTGAAAATAATGAAGGACATGAAGTTTGAAACACTGCCAAATATAAATTCGGTCAATAGGTCAGATACAAAAAGGAAAGGATGGCATTGCAAATCGAAGTCATTACCCAGCAACTTTGGCCTCAATGATGCGGCAATTTGAAAAATGACCAAGTACCATGATCTTTAAAATGACGCAAGAAAAGCTGGAAGCTGAAGTTCTCACAGGGTGCCTGTGAGGGTTAGAGAAACGGAAATAATAATAAAAAAAACCTCTGAGATTTTGACAAATATCCCATGAAATATTACTGGAAATGAATTACAACTGAAGGCTGTTCAGGGTTCAGTGACAATCCTGAAAATAAGCCTTGGAACCAAGATGGGAGCAAAAAAAATTTCACAACTTGGTCCTTGAAACGTGATCTCACATAGAAATGGGGGTAGATACTTTTATCCTTGTGAGGGCTCCGTTTCATCTTCAGAAACCTGAAAATTGGCATTACAACCAAGGGGAGAAATCATATCTGTGTGGTGTGTGTGTGTGTGTGTGTGTGTGTGTGTGTGTGTGTGTGTGTGTGTGTGTGTGTGTGTGTGTGTTGCAGTAAGTCATTTGTTCAGAAATCATCCTGCCAGGCACACCAAAAAGATTAGTTTCATGCATTGGAAGAAGACTCAATGTTGTATTAGTTTTTATCTCATCAAATCTCCACAATGTTTATCTTGTATTTTTTGCTCATTTACCAAGTCAATTTCAGCTCTTATACGAGCCTTGACATTGTATCCCCCAAAAAAAGAAAAAAATTGGTAGTATGCAATGGTCGTCACTTCCGCTGTTAGAACAAGGCTCCATAATGCTCCTGCCATTACGGGAGATGAATCAAGGCGTTTACAACGAGGAAAACACATATATATATATATATATATATATATATATATATATATATATATATATATATATATATATATATATATATATATATATATATATATATATATATACATATATATATATATATATATATGAGCCTGGTGTTGGCGCAGTGGTTAGGGCAGCGGCTTGGGATCCAAAAGGTCCTGAGTTCAAGCCCCATTGGGCTACTGAATTAATACACCAGGGGGTTGACTCAGCCTGTCATCCTTCCGAGGTCGGCGAAATGAGTACCAGTATACTGGGCCAGTGTATACCCCGGTTAAAATAGGTGTACCATATCCCTGTGTCGTAAGACGCGACCAGGGTTGCGTCAGGAAGGGCATCCGGCGTAAAACATGTGCCAAATCACTATGCGGATCATACGGATGATCCGCTGTGGCGACCCCGAACGGGAGCAGCCAAAAGCAGAAGTAACATATATATATATATATATATATATATATATATATATATATGTGGAGACACTGTATAAGACACTGTATAACATATATATATATATACATATACATATACATACATATGTGGAGACACTGTCCCAAATAAGTCATCAGTGTATTTGTTAAACATCTTTGCACTTTGGAAAGAGGGAAAGGATAAATCTTGTTGTTTATCTCTGCACTGTCAAAGGGATTGTTTTGTCAGCCAAAAAGATCGCTTGTGAAATAACACAGCTGGGCCTCCCAGGCACAACAACACGTGGTAGGTGACCTTGCTGGTGGAAGATAAGAAAGGGAAAAGAGCTGATCTTGTACTTTCTGTACTTTCTTTTCAACCGCATGAATTTTGAAAGGAGTTAATGAGTGTACACAAGATAAATCTTGCTTAACAAGCCGCCATGCAAGGGTCGAAGTAAAACTGTATATAAAGCAGAGCTAAAGCTGAGCTTGCCAGAATTGGTCTATGCGGACTACTGTGTGTTCCGAGCCACTCTACATGTGCGCATATGTTTGATGTGAATTAAACTCTTCTCCACCTAAGATCGGTGTGGACAGAACTTGATCTCAATCAGTGTGGACATCACTCGATCTCAACAATTGGTGCAGCGAACAGGGGCGAGCCAGATTGGGAGAGGGGGGCGAGCTTCCCTGATGAGACAAAGGAGGAAAGAGCCGGCCAGCTTAAGATAAGGTAAGAAAAGCTGCCTCCTTTCTCACACTGGGGACACGGGCTCGCTGCCCTCTGCGGTCTGTCATCACCTCAAACGAACAAGGGGAAAAGGAGTTTCGTACATATCAAAAAGGGGGTACCTGGGAAGGTTAGGGTCCATTGGGAGATTGAGGGAAACCCAAGAACACTCCATTGGGATATTGAGGGAAGGGAAAGGTGTGAAAGCTCCTGGCCCAACCCAAGAAATCCCCATTTTGGAGAATGAGGGAAGTGGGGGTGCGAAAATACCCGACCCTGCCCAAGAGCACTCCAGAAGGACCAGGGTCTAAAGGGGAGATTGACGGAGTGGGAGGTGTGCCTTTGGGAGATTGAGGGAGTGGAAGGTGTGAGAAACACCCGAGAAACACCTGCCCAAGAACACTCCAGGCGAAACACCTGACCCAGCCCAAGAACACTCCAGGAAGGACCAAGGGAAAATGGGAAATAAAGTGGTTAAACCAAAGTCGGATAAAAATGCCCCACCCCCGAATTCAGTCGCGGGGTTAAGTACGAAAAATATGGACCTAGGTCATGTGATCAATTAGAATTATGGTACGAATGGACACAAAGGGACCCATATCCATTCCCAAAATGGGGTTCCTTAAGATGGGAAATCGTGGGAAATTTATTATCTCGACTCGGGCACCGGGCAAGCAATAAGTTGAAGCCCGAACAAAGTGTTCAAAGCTGTTGAGATGTGGGAGGAAGAAGCATTACAAATAAATGATGCTGCAAATAGGATAGTAGCAAATAAAGTGTTAAGGTGAAAAGAACAAGTTGAGAAAACACAGGGCCCCGCCCGTGCAAACTGCAGTGCAGGGGCGGGACAGTCAAGGGAGAGTACCAGGTAACCCACCTGAGGGTTTAGTTAATCCGCCAAGGTTGTACCCAACCCTGGAAGGTATGCAGTCGCTGGCCACGGCTTCTGCCTTCCCGGTGAGGGAGGTGTCCCCAGCAACGCAGGCAGCAGGAAACGTCCCAGCGCAACCAGCACAAACTGTATATCAACCGTTTTAAAGAACATGAATTGAGATCAATGTGTGACAGAATTTGGGAATGTAAAATGAACCACGGATGATTCTTGAAAATAAAGCAAAGGTTGCTTGTGATCACTGCGCTGAAAACAATGAAAAGGTGGGGCGGGGGGGGAAGGCTTCCCTACTGTGGAGTGAAGGAATGTGTGCGCTTTGCCTGAAGGGTAAAGGGTGGGCAGTTTGTCTTCAAGCCGACAAACTTGTTCCAACCTCCTTGAGAGCTTTTATTGAAGACAAAATTGTTTTGACATGGGAAAATTAAAACATCTTAGTGGGAAAATTAGATAATGGAAAAAGTGAGGTGGCAGGCAAGAACACACCCCGTGTGTGAATTTGCCTGCTTGTTGGGCCGTGTGTGAATTTGCCTGCTTGTCGGGCGGTGTGCGAGATTTGCCTGATTAAGGAGGAAGAAGTTGGAAGCTCATCTTTGAAATAGTGAACAAACTGGTTTTGGAAGAGAAATATCTTCTTTTTTTTGTAAAACTGAATGAAATAAGGAAATTAACGTTTGTTGGGGAAAAAGGGATGAAGCTCGAAGAATTGGTTGATTTTTGTTTAATTGATTACAAGTGCACAGTAATCAATGGTGAAGACGACAATTCTTTGAGCATAACAAAGCTATTATGAGTTGATCTGAATGAGCTTAGAATGATTTAAACCACTCACGATGGTGAGAAGCATTTTGTGTGTGTGTGACGGCTGTGGGCAGTGGACATAATGCATGCGTGTCTCGAGAGTTCTTGGTGCAGGGCTTCGATGGGACATGTCATGAATCAAAATTGGGTTTGTTTCCGTGTTTGGGGAAAGCCTTGTTCAGGTGAGCAATTGGTGGGTGCAGGTGATGTGAAAATACAAATTTGCATACGTAATATATACCCTCCCATGGATGGTACATCACTGCTCATGCTGTTAAATCCGCAAACAGACGATGCATTGGCATGCGTTCAGCCTCTCGGATGAATGTGAATTGGATACCCAGTCTGGTAGCATTAGTTCATGAACATTTGAGTTCTCACGATATCCTTTGGAGAGAGTGGGCAAGTTATCGCAAGCATGATGCGGAGTGAGACATCGACCGGTGATCCGAGCTTGAGGTCAATAATATGTATTAATAAGATTGTTTGAAGGGAGCTTTTACCATGATGTCTCAAGTTGTACTGTTTGAGTTTATTGGGCTTTAGTGCAGCAGATAACTGCAAAATATCCCTAGAATACTTCGGTTTGTGATGCAAGCATGAAATTTGGCACAAATACTCTTTTTGGTCTACTGTGTTAAAAAATGGTGCTGGCCACGAAAATAATCAAGATGGCGACCATTTTCCAAGATGGCCACCATCCAAATTGAAAAGTATTATTCCTAAAGCAAGTATTTGGATTAAAGACAATTTTTGAGCATATACCTAGGTTTTAGGGGTCAAAGAATCTAATAGGAATGTTGTCTGGGCTCTAGTACATAATAAAATGGTCAAAGCAAAGATGGCGTAAAAGATGGCCACCATGAAATCTATAAATCCTAATATTTCAGGAACTGTGCTGAAGATAGTCTTATTTTCATCAGAATATCTTATGATGCAAGCATGAAATTTAACATATATGATGTCAAGTCTCCAAGGATCACTCTTTATGCAAAAATATTGCTCCTGCTGAAAATTAAAATGGCTGCCATTTTCAAGATGGCTGCTAAGCCATATCTCCAGAAAAATCAAGCTGGTAATAATCATTTATCATTTCACAAAATTTAGTGGTAAAATACTTTTATTTCTGATTTATTGCATAAATGTTCACTTGTTTGTCATATATTGCAAAGTTACCTGTCACAACAAAGATGGCATCCAAGATGGCCGCCGTAAAACTTAAAAGTATCTCATCAATGAATAAACATAGAAATACTAAGTACTATAAGTCGGCAAATAGGTAATAAAGAAAATGGATTTCATTAGAATTATTACTTATTTTGTCAGATTGCATTTTAGAGGGTGGAGGAAAGCTTAGCATAATTATAATAGAGTGATGTCAGTGCACAACCAGGGCACATTGGTGACATCACTGCTGTGTAACTCAGCATGGGGTTCAGTGTCAGCTCAACTAGCTTTACTAATGCTGTAGTAATAGACTAGTAGTTGTAGTATAGTTTAGTTTAGTTTAGTGTCCCAAATGCTGTCTAACAGCCCCATATCCAGTCGCTAGTAAACAGTAGTTTGTAGTTTCTAGATTTAGTTAGATAGCCGCGCCTGAATTGACAGGGTGTGCCAGCGCGGGAGAGCCGAGCCAATGGTAACGGGGCTATACATGACTTGTTCATGTAGTTATCCGAATGGTGTACAGATCACACGGGACTTAAATGACACTGGATGAATGATCGGGCTAGATGTAGGTCACCCGAACCTAGTCGTATCCCATACAGGAATGTGCGTTGATTAAGGTGGTAAAAGGATAAACCCTTGGCCTTAATCAAAATGGCAGATGCGAATCCAATTTTAGCCAAGAGGCAAACAGACTGGACTAGATGCTGTCTTTGCCAAAAAGACAAAAAGAATGAAGCCCTGACTTCCCCTCCTACCCATCATGTCCCAGAACATGATGGGTATACTATGCTAGCGACCAATATACCTCTATTCAATGAGATCAGTGCACTCCCATTGATTTTAGACCCAGCAAGACTGAATGAGGGTGGAGGTATAGAGGCAACGCTGAGAAGGAATGAGGCAAAGTACCACATGAGTTGTCGGTTGTTATTTAATAACACTAAACTCGATCGTGCCAAGAAACGTCGATCCGACTCTCGTGGTAGTGAAACAGATGAAGGGCATGTGAAGCAGCGACGAACTAGCCATGATGGTCAAGTATGTATTATGTGTGAAAAGACATCACCTGAATCTGACCTTCGGCAAGTTATGACCATGAACTTGGACAAGAGGCTGCATGAGTGTGCTCAAACACTGAATGATGGCACGTTGTTAGCAAAACTGGGTGGTGGAGATGCCATTGCCCAGGAACTAAAATACCATCGTGCCTGTCTCACTGCTCTGTACAACAGGGAGAGATACCATCTCAGAAGTCTTGAGAAAGACTCACATCAAACTAAGGAGGAACCAGATGTGTACCCACTGGTTCTTTCGGAATTGGTGAATTACACTGTTGAAACCAGTCTGAATTCAGACGGTCCCACAGTCTTCCCCCTTGCAGATATTTACCAGTTATACCAACAACGTCTGGCACAACTGGCTGTTGATACTCCCACTGTCAATACCACCAGATTAAAGGATAAATTATTGGCTGAAATCCCTGAGCTTGAAGCTCACAAAAAAGGTAAGAGGTGTGCTTTTAGCATTCCAGAAAGATGTGGCTTTGTCACTATCAAAAGCATCAGAATACTCTGATGCACTTGTGATGGCTAAAGCTGCAAAAATCTTGAGACGACACATACTAGACCATCAATCAAGATTTGATGACACATTTCCTGAAGGCTGTGTTAAAGATGCTATACCACCCATTCTCCTTCAATTCATCAGGATGGTTGAACATGGAGCAGACATCAAATCACAGCTGAGATTTGGGGCTTCAAAGTCTGACCAGGCCATTTCCCAGCTGCTGCAGTATAACTGCTATTCCCGATACAAAGAGGGAGCAGCAACACACAGACACTCCAGAGACAGAGAAACACCATTCCCAGTGTACATGGGTCTCTCTATCTTTGCCAAAACCAGGAAGAGAAGCCTGGTAGAAATGCTGCATGAGCATGGCCTCAGCATCTCCTATGACGACTAACCGTCCATGGTTGATTTTCCCTTTGCAAAATGGAAAGAATTTTTCTGTCCATATCTGAACCATATCTATGAAGTTAGTAAACCTTAAAAAAAAAAAATCTTGATTTTGTTCCAAACGCTAGTTCGTGAACAATGGTTTATAGCTATTGTCGCAGCCATCTTGGACTCCCATCTTTGTTTCAGCAGTATGCATGGGAACTAGGAATCTAAAACCATGTCCACCTAATTAGTTGATCCCAAAAACCTAGGTATAGATCCAAAAATGATGAGTCTATGTCTATTATTTCCTGAAATATGAGCATTGTTTTGGTTTGGTGGCAGACATCTTGGATGCCATCTTTGTTGCAACCATGCTGTGAGGTGTTACATTACAAAGAATAATCATGCTAAAATCTTAGACACAAAAAAAAAACTTTGGTTTACACTCTTAATGTTGTGTTTTGTTTCAAATATTTAGCTGCAGAAGAGGAAATTTCTGTGCATATGGCGGCCATCTTTAAAAAATGGTCGCCATCTTGGAATTTTGCATGGCCAGTGTGATGAATTGAAGGACGTGGCGCGTGATCACATGTCGCGCGGCTCACGCACGGGATAGATAAAGCCGAGATTCCGCGCAGTCGGGGGGATTGTCCCTGGGGCATTGTCATTTACGGCGGCGGTCCACTTGGTGCTCGTTGAATGGTAAGAATTGAGAGTATACCGGAATCCATGCTAATTGCTGATTTATTTTGTGGTGATATACTGCACATGTATACATTGCTACATTTGTACTCCTTGCTGCACCTGTATCCCCTGATGTGCCCATAGAAGCGGCTTCAATCAAGTGGAATAAAGCCTACACTCTGAAGGTTTTTCCCTCGCTTTCATTCCAATTTATTCCACTTGATCCCTTCGGCTCCCTCAACCGACGATGGACAAGATCTACAAACCGGAGAGGTTCGACGCAGACCCAAACGCGACTGACTCGGAAATGAAATGGTCGCATTGGTTCCGTTCCTTCTCACACTATCTGACCATTATTGAAGAGGGAGCCGACAAATTGGCCGCACTTGTGAATCATGTCTCGCCCAGTGTATTCAGGCTCTTCTCGGAGTGTGACACCTACGATGCAGCGATCGACGTGCTGCAGGCGCTCTACGTGAAGCGCAAGAACGAGGTGTACATACGACATCTTCTCAACACACGCAAGCAAGCAGCCGGGGAGACAATCGATCAGTTCCTGCAAGCTCTGAGGCAGTTGGGAAAACACTGTAGTTTCCGGGCTGTAACCGCCGAGGAACACCGAGATGAAGCGACCAGAGAGGCGTTCATCCAAGGGCTCAGGTCAGCCCCCATACGGCAACGCTTACTGGAGAAAGCGCAACCCACTCTTGAAAAGGTAGCTGACCAGGCTCGAGCAATGGATACGGCTCAGCAGCAATCTGAGTCAGATGGGATACCGATGCTGCTAATGAATGCTGCTACGGCGGAAACTCAAAGAACCCCCCAGGGCACCTCCGACACTGAGGATGGAGATAAACCCGAGGAATCGGATACCCAGACCTCGTCAAACTCCTCAGCCACTACTTCGGTTGGTAAATGCTTCTTTTGTGGGTACAAAAGACACCCCCGCAACAAATGCCCCGCCAGGGATGCCACATGCATGAATTGTGACAAGAAAGGGCATTATGCCAGGGTATGCAAATCTACTCTTAGAAAAAATAAACCCACTTCTGCGGCCCTCTACTCACAAAAGAAACTAACTGCAGCTTCACCGGGGAATCTATCCAAGGTTATCATCAACGTACGAATTAACGGGCATATGGCTGAGGCTCTGATTGATACCGGTAGCTCTGAAAGTTTCGTCAACAGCTCGCTAGTGAAGGGCAGGAAATGGAAGATCCACCCGACAGACAATACGGTATGCATGGCCTCCACATCACTACAGTCCCGCGTACGAGGGTACTGCAATGTTGAATTGGACGTAAAAGGGTACACGCATCGGGATGTAAGGGTACTGGTGCTTCGTGATTTATGCACAGACGTAATTCTGGGTCATAATGTCCTCAAGCAGCACACGAGCGTCGAAATACCCTTTGGAGGAAGCAAACCTCGTCTAATTCTAAATGCTCTGACCACCGCAGAGGTATCGTCCCCCCAGCTGTTTGCTAACTTGTCGCCGGACTGTAAACCGATAGCGATCAAATCGCGACGATATACCACTGCCGATATGAACTTCATCACTTCTGAGACCAAGCGATTACTGGAAGAAGGTATTATAGAACCGAGCGATTCGCCATGGCGCGCGCAGGTGTTGGTGACCAGCAGCCAGAACCATAAGAAACGAATGGTTGTCGATTACTCTCAAACGGTCAATCGCTTCACCCAACTCGATGCCTACCCTTTGCCGCGCATAGACGAGATGGTCGAACGCGTGGCCAATTATAAAATATTCAGTACCATCGATTTGCGAAGCGCCTATCATCAAATTCCCATCCGAGAGGAAGACAAACCTTACACCGCGTTCCAGGCAGGTAGACGCCTCTACCAATTCAGGAGGATTCCGTTCGGTGTCACCAATGGAGTAGCTTGCTTCCAACGAGTTATGGACGACATCATCTCGGATGAAAACCTCAAAGACACTTTTGTTTACGTGGACAACGTCACCGTGTGCGGTAAAGATCGGGGGGAACATGATATGAATCTGGACAGATTCTTGAGCATTGCTAGAAAATATAATCTGACCCTCAACTACGAGAAATACGTATTCTCGGAAAGGTCAATTAATCTTCTCGGCTACACAATAGCCGACGGCACGATTAAGCCCGATCCTGAACGATTGCGCCCACTCCGTGAGCTACCCCCACCTCAGGACCTGCAGACAATGCGGCGGGTGATCGGAATGAGTATATTACTCCACCCAACTGGTGTATCCTCCGAAGCTCCAACGTGGTCGATTTATCACTAGCGCCTTTGACAATATTGACCATAATTCCAGTTCCACAACAGCTACGGGATCACTACATGGAACAGGAATATCCCTATTTCAGCATCCAAGTGCTCTTTTTGCAGGACATGAGCGCGATACGATCGTTATCAATCCAAATAATGCCAACAGAAGAAAGACGATCTCACCTTTACCAGATGCATACACAACCGTTGCTCCAGTTGTTCTTCAGGAAAAAGAACCTGCAGTGCCTGAGCTACCTGAACCCTTTATCAGTGAATCAGAGATGTTGACCACCATGATTCAGCAGCAGTGTAAATGGCTCAATCATGTGTATGACGTGTGTGAGAACAGCTCTACAGATAGTGAACAGGACATGAAAGTATCATGGGCAGCATTCCATGCTAGCAAAATACAACCCACTGATACCAATACTCCGATTGACATATCTGCCTTGTTGCCACTGTTTGATGATGATTCAAAGTCGCCTGCAATGAAATTACATCAGCATTTGTTGCACTGAGTTCAAGGCCGTCAGAAGACAGATTGATGGAGATTATGCCAGCAATTGAGCATTTTGTTGCACTCATGTACGACAGAACCAGTACCTGCACAACTGTCAATGAAGCTCGCAAAGACCTGTTCACTAGGAAAGGGCGAAGTATAGAGACTATACCACCAACATATGGAGCCCTGGTTGAACACACAAAATGGGTAGCATACCAGGTCGGTTATTGTTGGGGACAGTCCCTTACACCAGATCCTTCATTGCCATCTCCTGCTGAATGGGGATGGACCAGGTCAGATAATGGACCATGGCGACCTCTTTGGACAAAGCACCCAGAAGCATCGAAGGCAATTCAGCAGTTGATCAAATGTGGTTGTAAGCCGATGAATGGATGCCGTGGACACTGCAAATGTGTCAAAGCAGAATTCAAACGTACCAGCCTGTGTTTATGCAGTGGTGACTGCAAACGTGATTAGTCATCCTCATGCAGTGGAATGCACATAACCAACTGATGTGCACAATTATAGCGAACGCAGTGAGCTTCATACTTAACACGCGCACATGAGAGAATAGGAAACAACAACAACAACAACACAATACCCCTGACGATTTGGAATCCGTGTCATTGGCTATGACCCTTTTGCTTCCGTTTTTGTTTTGTTTCTGTTTTTTTTTTGTTTCCGGTTTTTGTCATGGGGAATGATGCATGCCAGAAGATACAGGCATCGTCGGAGATATGAAATACCCAAATAATATCAGACATGGTGTATATTTCCTCCACTGATTTTAATAAAGATATCTCCTGCATCATCAAAAAATAATTTTTAATCGTGATTTACGTTATTTGATCGCTGATCCCGAATCCAGGCCGAAGTAACCGGAAATTGCGTATACAGTTGTGAACAAGTTATAGGTAAAGTCAGAAGCGAATGTAAGAAGAATTCTACGTTCACTTCTAGTATTTTTTTTAGATGAGATCCTGTTCTCGGCCCGTGTAGTTGTTGTTGTGAAGGTAATGTTGAGGATTTTTTTTTTTCAGATGAGATCCTGTTCTCGGCGGTGTAGTTGTCGTTGTGAAGGTAATGTTGAGGAATTTTTTTTTTTCAGATGAGATCCTGTTCTAGGCGGTGTCGTTGTCGTTGTGAAGGTAATGTTGAGGAATTTTTTTTTTTCAGATGAGACCCTGTTCTTGGCGGTGTAGTTGTTGTTGTGAAGGTAATGTTGAGGTAATATTAATTTTTTTAGATGAGATCCTGTTCTTGGCGGTGTAGTTGTCGTTGTGAAGGTAATGTTAAGGTAATATTTATTTTTGCATATTAGATCCTGTTCTAGGCGGTGTAGTTGTTGTTGTGAAGGTAATGTTGAGGTAATATTTATTTTTGCAGATGAGATCCTGTTCTAGGCGGTGTAGTTGTTGTTGTGAAGGTAATGTTCAGGTAATATTTATTTTTTCATAGCAAAAAGACTTTAATTTGATATATTTAAGAAGCGAATGTAAGAAGAATTCTACGTTCGCTTCTAGGCTTTGCCTATTCCATATTATGTTTCACCCAACTTCAATATACTGTGACAAAAAAAGTGAATATGTCATACATCGAAATGTTTATTAATAGATAGCGGCCATTTTGAAAAAGATGGCCATCGAGGATTTTTTAAGTGTCAATTGATTCTACATTGTTGAGTGCATATTCACTCATAAAATACATCACAACTCAAGGCTATAAGACGAAAAACACCAGTACAACAATTCATAAGTAAATTCTTATAGAGTGGTGGCCATCTTGAAAATAGTGGCCATATTGGATTTTTTCAAATGACCTCATATCCTATCTTTTTTTTTTAACAGATGAAGGACTATCATTGGTGAAAATGTCATGCTTGTTGCCAAAATGGCACAATTGACCCAAAAATATGCACCAAACTGCTGAACTAATTATAAGAACAACAACAAGGTAGTGGGTTCAACATTGGGAATGTTTCATATATCGATCTTAATATTCTTAAATCCACTCCACTAAAGTGGATCCCTAAGAGAGGATGATCACCTGTCTCTGTTATCATCTGAGCTCAAGCGTTTGGACATCGGGATTGCAGCTCTCTCTAAGGTTCGGAGACCGGACTGCGGCGAGATCATGGTGGGTGGTTACACCTACTATTGGTCTGGTCGCTCTGATGGTTACCATACCCAAGGAGTTGCTGTAGCTGTGTCCAATAAGCTGACCCCAATGATAATTGAGGTAACACCGGTCAACGAGCGTATTATGAGATTAAGGATTCGTCACTCCTTAGGTGTCATTTCCCTGGTCTCTGTTTATGCTCCAACTGAGGCGAGTGATCTCACCGTGAAGGATGCATTCTATGCCACGCTCGAGTCTGTGGTTGATCAGTGCCCCAGACGAGATACACTTCTAGTCTTGGGGGATTTCAATGCATCAACTGGAACTGATAGGGATGGTTATGAGGTGTGTGTTGGTCCCCATGGGTCAGGAACTATGAACCAGAATAGCACTAAGTTCCTTGACTTTGGAAGAAGTCATGGACTTAGGGTGGCTGGTTCATGGTTTCAGCGCCCACAAGCTCATCGCTGGACTTGGTATTCCAACGCTGGCGGTGCGGCAAAGGAGATTGACCATGTCCTCATTGACGGTCGTTGGAGGATGATCCAGAACCGCAGGGTCTATCGGAGTGCTCAGTTCCTCAATACTGACCACAGGTTTGTTGTTGCAACTCTAAAGCTGCACCTTAAATCCTGGAGAATGGTACCATCCCAGCCTAGGCTGGATGTTGGCAAGCTCAGGGATGAGAGAGTAGCTGAGGAGTTTGCGAACAGGCTGAGTGGACACTTGGGGGGTCTGGTTGCTTTGGGGGGTCCTGAAGAGTTGTGGAGTGCCTTCAAGACCACCGTCCTTGATGTTGCTGGTGGATGTCTTGGAACTCACCGCAGGGCAAAGAAGAATTTTGTCTCTCAAGGGACACTGGATACCATTAACCAGAGTCGCAGAGCCAGGCTGAATGGCAGAGCTGAGCTGTTCAGGGAGCTGAGGCGTAAAACTGTACGTGCACTGAGGGTGGACAAGGAGGCCTATGTGCGAGGAATCTGTGAGGGGGTAGAGCATCACCTGTGGACAGGTGATTCTCGTCCCGCTTACAGGAGAATTTGCGCATTGCGTTCATCCAAGCCCATCCCTCGGAGCACTGCAGTTAGAGCAGAGAGTGGTAGGCTCTTGACAGAGGAGTCTGAAGTGATGGTAGAAGATAGAAAGGTGTTTTTGCACCTTTTTATGCAGAGCGGTAATGTTTGCTGATTTTGAAGCAGATGGCAGATGACCTTGAGCAAAAAAGAGAGAGAGAGAGAGAGAGAGAGAGAGAGAGAGAGAGAGAGAGAGAGAGAGAGAGAGAGAGAGAGAGAGAGAGAGAGAGAGAGAGAGACAGAGAGAGAGACAGGGAGACAGGTTTTTAGGATACATGGGCTGATGCTGTCTGGACTGGTTACAGAATCTGAGTCGACGTTTGACAGCAAGCTCTCCACTTTGTCAGAAGAAAAGGACACAGAGTTCAGGGACAGCTGGGTGCGACTGAGTAAGGTGGATACAGAAAGCGATGACACAAACACCGAGTTTAGGTGTTCAGCCTTTTTACGTGCCATGTCAACAGTTAGGCCATTTGAGGTAAGGGAGGGGATGGAGGGGAAACATACACCAGAAACAGATTTGATTAGACGCCACCGGGATTTGGAGGAGGGAGAGGTTTGAGAGCTCAGACTTGAGATGAGAAAGATGTTGTTTTCTGGCTGTCCTGAAGGTAGACACACACTTGTTCCGAGCTTTCTGGAAGGAACTGATATTACCCTCAGTTGGATTTGCTTTGCATGAGGCAAAGGCAAGTTGTTTCAGGCCAACTGCCTCGCCACAAGCTTCAGTGAAGCATGGGTGGGAGGAAGGGTAGGACAACTGAAGACGAGAGGGGATAAATCTGTGCATGAGAGAGCAAGTTTCTTTGAAAGAATTCCCAGGATGAGTTGAACTTGGAGAAAGTAGCAATGGGTCACCAGTCTAGAAATTTGATGGCTGTTTGAAGACCCTGACAGTCAGCCTGAGTGAAATGCCAGACTTGACAGCGCTGAGGTGGTTCTCTAATAACAGCCAGAGAGATGCCTACCTTGACAAGCATGTGGTCAGAAGAACTGATTGGAGCAGAGGAAGAACAGAAGATATTTTCAGGGAAATTTGTCAAAATCAGATCCTTAAGAGATGGAGTACCGTTGGATGAGATCCGGGTCGGGAAGTTGACCGATTGATTCAGTCCCAATGAGTCACAGAAGTCTTTTGCTGAAGTGCCATGGCAGGTGAGAGAGGTACCCACACCCAGCCAACTGGCATGATGACAATTGAAGTCACCACATATTAGGAAGAGAGAGTTCGGATGAGAGGATCGAAGTTGGTCCATGTTTTGGATAGTGAGGTGTAAATGGAGTCATCACTGTTTGGTGGACAGTGCAACACACATATAAATATGAGGTGGGAGTAGAGGGGAAGCCGTAGCCAGAGATATTCCAAGGGGTGTTGCGGAGTGAGAGCAGTGCATGGAGAGTGAGGAATGTAGTATTTGATGAAGAGAGCAACTCCTCCACCAGAACAAGGCTCAGGTCTGTCATACCGGAGGAGGGAGTAACTAGGGAGAGATACTTGGGACTCAGAGACGTCTTGAGGGAGGAAAGCTTCTGTTGGGCAGAATATGTCTGGTTTGTCAGTGGCAACGTGTATGGAAAGATGTCAGGTTTGAGTGAAAGCCCCAGATGTTTGAGGTCCACACTGTTAAGGAAGAGGGAGGGGAGGGGGAGGGTAGGATGAGGGAGGAGGGGGGTAGGTAAGGAGAGTTGTTGAAAGAGTGTGGGGGATTGCTGAAGAGCTAGGGGCGGGGGCAGGATGAGGAGGAGAAAAGGCTCTGTGGTGCTGGGTTGAGGGAGAGACTGGAGTAATAAGAGAGGGGGCAGAAGACAGTTGAGGATTTGAGGAGATGGATTGATGAGATGGAGACTTCCGGTTCGGGGTTTCCTTTTGGGACTTCCGGTTCCAGGTTTTGAGGAAACGGCTGGTTCTCTCTGGGGTCCCTGCCGACTTTCTCAAAGTTAAGTTTCTGGTCATTATTCGTCACGTTTTCACTGTTTATTTTCTTACCTGCATGTTTACTGTGTCTTCCTAGTTCTGTTTTTGTTTCAAAACTGCTATTTTGTGAGTTTTCATCGATCTTGTCTTTTCGGGTTTCCTTGAGGCCTACCCGTCTTTCCAGTCTTCGTGTACAATCATTTTTATTTGTATTGTCTCCCTATTACCATCAGTTCCTATTTTCCCCACTTTTCCCAGCATCCCCCATTTAGCCTTCCCAACTACACCCTCTGTTTCTGGTCTTAAAGTTAAAAAAGCACAACAAAAAAAACCCCCTTTTTTCCTCCATACCCACGAGTACCAATCCTTCTTCTTCTTCCTCCTCTTTGGAAATAAATGTGATTTAGAAGAAAAGAAAAAACATTGACTGTATCGAGAATCTAAACATGTTTGACAACACAAAATTGTTCCAAAAGAGATTTCATAAGATACAAGGAAAAAAAAAACACTGAAATGGTTCAACGTCAAGGTATTTCTTGACATGCGAGTGTGTATAAAATAGTGACATACCAGACTTCGGTGTTAATCCATAATCCTGATTGTGGAGGTTGCAGACATCACTGAAACCGATTCCCCGGAAACCAGGAACATTTTCCAGCTGCACATTTTGGAATCCAATAAACTTTTGGCAGAAACTGGAAAGTTCTCGAATAACATTCTCCAAGTTGACGAATAGACTTCCCAAGAGAGAAGAGCCTGCAAGCTGGACAACCTGCAGCTTCAAAAAATATTTCACAAATTTACAGAAGTCGGCATACATTGCAAATTTAAATTTATCTTTGGCGAGAGAGAGGAGCTCTGTTCGCAATGCATCGGAGTCTGTACAAGCTCGAAGAACCTTCCCATTCTCAATTCCAAGTATATTGATCACTGCTTGGGCGGTTTCTGCTCTCAGACCTTGCGTTTGGAGCCATTCCAAGAAGTTGTCCATTTCACCGATGACCTGCGAGAGACACAATGCTTACATTAATAAAGGAAAGCATATACATGTTATTTTCTTCACTCTATATTTTATGCAATCAATGCAGGGTTTTGCAGCCAGTTATTACACCCCATGAGGGCTGCCAGAATGGCCTTGAGGGAGGCACACTTGCCACCCCCCCCCCCACCCCGAGTTGTCTAACTTGGGTTTGAATCACGATGCAGCTATAAACTGTCATCGTGGTGTTTCACAAATAGGGAAAGGGATCAATGTGTGTGCCGTCCTTCGGATGAACGTTCAACTGGGCATCCCCTCTCACAGCATTAGTTGGTGGGCATTGAAGATCCAATGGCTTCTTTCTCAAAGAGGAGGTGAGCTATCACTGGCACATTGAGCAATTTCCAAATTTCTTCTCCAATTTACAGGGAGAACTACATCAGTGGTACAGCCACACTCACAGCATTGATACAACCAGCAGAAAACAAAATGAAAGAACCAAAAATGAAAAATGAAAGTGCCCCTCCCCCCACCCCTCATGATTATTATTATTACAAATATTATTATTATTTTTGTATGCAATGTCGAGGCTTGAATGAGAGCTAACACAAAGAATGCACAAGAGGAGGAGGAGATAAGAGGGGTGGCAGAGGGAAGGACAAAACAGTGGGGAACAGAGACATCAGAAGATCTGTGGAATCGAGAGGGATGGGTTGGAATACACAGGGTTAACAAGATGGACACTACAGGACTTTTAGGTCATTATACGACAGGGATTTGGGATTGGGGAGGGGGGGAGATAAGAGGTGTTGGTGAACAGCTGTTTTGAAGATGTGGAGGGAAGAGTGGGAGTTTGTTCCAAAAGGTGGGAAAAAAAGAAGAATGAAAGAGTGAAGGTGCACAGTGATTCTTGGTTTTGGTAGTTTTACCAGAAGGGGTTTGCTGGCAGACTTTGAGCGCTCTGGGGAAATATGGGAGTGTGGGGGGGGGATATCGCAAACAGTGTGTGGGGAAGGGGTGAGACTGGAGAGGAGATGGTAGAAGACAAAAAGACCATCGAGCTGCCTGAGGTGAGAGAGTGAGAGACCCAAAGACTCAGCCTCATCGTGGGAGATACCAATAATCTTAAATGCCTTGGTTCCCACAATGAGAAGCCAATAAAGGTGAGAGGCAGGAGCACCAGCACAGATGGGAGAACAGTACTCCATCAGGCTATGGACAAAAGCTTTGTATGTGGTCATGAGCTCAGTTGTGCCGAGGAAGGACTTTGCATGATGGAGGATGCCCAGTCGGTGACAGGCTTTGGAGGCCAGCTTCAATGATATTATAGAGGCCAGTTTCATTAATAACCTCATAATCAATGTCCAGAGGCAAAACGGCAATGGATCAAAAGCAACACCATGATTTCACAAGTCAAGGACAAAACGAGCAGAAACGCCATGGTTGGGAATAAACTCTTATTCCTTTTCTTCTTCCTCATTTGCCTTTCATGGATACCCAGCAGGATTAAATAAAAAAAAACTTGCCAAAGGGCAGAGGAGATCCTTGTAAGCCATTGGCCATCCATATTTGGTGCCAACTGCATCGGCAGACGTCCTCCAGAAGTTGATTACCTTCCCAAGGAGGTTGGTGGCAGGATTTGTACTCTGACCACTACAAATCACTTAAAACACTGCAAACACAGTGTTTCTGCAAAACACACTGTAGCGTGTGTTGGGGGTGATACGAAGGTGTCGTCCACCAAAGGAATCTCCTTGAGTTAACCTGAGGCGGTCCTTTCAGGTGGGTGCCTGGAATGTCCTATCCCTCAGAGATGGGGATGGGCCAGGCATCTGCCTGGGGTATGGCCAGCGGAGGCACCTGGAGTACCAGTGGAAAGTGGATGCAGCGACGCACTGTGGAGCATGCTTCCAATGAAGGAATTAAGACATTTTCCTTTATATAATGAGGAATAATGCCACCAATCTGCCCCTGCCCCACTCAGGGCCGGCCCGAGATGAAATGACACCCCACACAAGTCGTCTTTGGAGCCCCCTTTCCATTTGTTCAACATATGAATATATTATGAGGGGGTAGCGAGTGTAGGCAATGGTGAGGGGTCACGAGTGCAGGCAGTGGTGAGGTGGTCACTTGGGCAGGCAGTGGGATATATATATATATATATATATATATATATATATATATATATATATATATATATATATATATATATATATATATATATATATATATATATATATATATATATTGTGACGTCCATGGGACTTGAACAGTCCCGCCAACGTAGAATGAGCCGAAACGATGGAGGCGGTTTATTTTTTTATAACCCGAGGATGGCGGTTTTAATCGCTCTACAGCAAACGGGACGAGGAAGGTGGCACGAGTCACTTTTCACCGAGTTAATAATGTTTATTTCTCTAACCAGAATGATAATAAGACTCGGCAAGAGGAGGGATCCGTGGGCGATTCGACGGGAGGTGGTGTGGGTTCGGGCGTGGGGGAAACACAAACAATTCCAATGGATATACAAATCTCAAACCCTCTAAGGCGCCAGGTACACACACACACACACACACACACACACACACACACACACACACACACACACACACACACACACACACACACACACACACACACACAGTAGCTAGTGGTCAGGCTTGCCCGTGGTGTCGACGTAACAGTCACTGGATTGGTGCCGGATGAGCTGGCGTTGCGCTTGTCAGGGGCAGGAGACAGGGTGGTGCCGAGGTTCCGTCAGCCCTTCCGCGCGGAACCATGGTTTCCGGCCTGTGGGCTCCAACCAGCCACCGTGGTGCTGTTCCTGGTGGTGTCGACCTCCTGGTGTAGGCACAAGACCGCTCACAGCCGCCAGGGAGCCAGTTCTAGCGCCAAGATGTGAGCAGGAGAGGGAAGCAGGACCGCCTGCCGTTCGGTCCGGTACTCCGAGCCAGCAGAACTCCAGAGCCAACCGAGGTGAGGCACGAGGCACAGCAAGGCCCCGAGACACGACGAATCCAGGAACGAACCAGCGCAACAAGAGAGCGCGCTCAGAGACAAACAGCCTCGACCAGACCCTTTCTCCCCTATGACTCTTCTTCCTCCCCCAATCAGCACGTTTTTATTCTCGAGTCCTCGTCACTTCCAATGGAGCCCATTTATTGGCCCTCTCCTGTCACCTTCCGCCAATCGTGATCAAGGGGCGGAGCCATCCGCAGCACCGTCCTGTTACGTCACGGCAAGCCTACAGGGAATACTAAAAGGGGATACGCATAAACACTTACCCTAACCCGTCTCCCTATCTAATTACGTGACAATTATCATTTCCCCCTTAAAGAAATGGACATTTACTAGGCAACTTATCACCACTGAATTGCTACTTATTACATCGAGATCCTGGTACAACTCGAACAGCATGGCATACCTAATTACACATTTTAATTACCCTTTCAATGCATACCCCCCCCCGCCCCCCAGACATAACACTGCCCCCTCCTCTGGTACCGCAGCTCCTGCAAGGTATATCACAGGCGCTACTGTACCAGCCTTAACACTTACTGACTCACACCTATTTAACCTAACGAAATAAAGTAGGAGGGGCAATGGGCAGCGAGCCGCAGCTAACTTACCTATCCTGCTTAATGTACTACCCCCTTATGGCCTTATCCTCGCCTAAACAATCATTCAACATTTTTTTTTATTTAATCACATGAGAGCACTGAGCGAAGTTGCGCTCCATCCTCTGGATCATCGCTCCTGTCCAACACTCTTCCAGTGATCTGGGGAGGAGAAACAAAAGGTTCCACAAAAACACAACACTTATACTTTACATTCCTACTCTAAGCCTTAACGACACTATTCCCGGGATATTTACACGCGACCGCATCCCCCAGTGGATGCTAATAGACCCAGCGTTACCTGGGGAGCCAATTTTCAAATTTACTTCACCCCAAAATTATGCGGACATCATGCCCTTGCTGCACATGTCAAGTTGTGCGGGATCGAGTGGGACTCACACATCTTCACAACACTCACACTATGGTCATCATCACATTTCTAGGTCATGGTCCCCATTTCAATGATTGCAGGCTAAGTCCCGTCATGGCCGTGGGGTGGGTTACCACAAGATGATGGGGGCATCTCAGGTGCAACCATGCCCACAGGTAAGCTTTAGTCCAACCCGGACGTTTCTCCGCCCCGCTCCCTTTGATTCCCACCCCCCTGGTAGCCATCAGCTCTAACCCCGTACAACACACTGGAAGGGGTCTCACTGGCTCCTCTGGTCTTCCTGGGTCGCCAAGGTCCTACCCACCTTGGTCGCCAAACCAGACCCTCTCCCAGTTGCCTCCAGACACCGTCACCATCAGCCACCAGGGGTGGGTCTCCTTGAAGGGGGTCGAACTCCAGAGCCAACCGAGGTGAGGCACGAGGCACAGCAAGGCCCCGAGACACGACGAATCCAGGAACGAACCAGCGCAACGAGAGAGCGCGCTCAGAGACAAACAGCCTCGACCAGACCCTTTCTCCTCTATGACTCTTCTTCCTCCTCCAATCAGCACGTTTTTATACTCGAGTCCTCATCACTTCCAATGGAGCCCTTTTATTGGCCCTCTCCTGTCGCCTTCCACCAATCGTGATCAAGGAGCGGAGCAATCCGCAGCACCGTCCTGTTACGTCACGGCAAGCCTACAGGGAATACTAAAAGGGGATACGCATAAACACTTACCCTAACCCGTCTCCCTATCTAATCACGTGACGATTATCATTTCTCCCTTACAGAAATGGACATTTACTAGACAACTTTTCACCACTGAATTGCTACTTATTACATCGAGATCCTGGTACAACTCGAACAGCATGGCATACCTAATTACACATCCTAATTACCCTTTGAATGCATACAACCCCCCTCCCCCTCAGACGTAACAATATATAGCGAGACCTGTCCCGGACGATCGTCGTTCATGATGAGAAAACAGTGTATTTACGAAATAACTACACATTAAATGGAATAATCATTAAATAGTAACGTGAACTTTTCGAAACTTTAAAGCAAATGTCCGAATATATTTAAAAGTTCATGATAGACGCTCTCAAAAGGCACCCTCGATGCAAGGATGTGTACAGGTGTTTAGTATTTAAGGAGATCCGGATCCTGTATATAGAAGAGCAGAGTCCGAAAGGTTTTGTCTTAACAACAAGAACAACAAGAAGAAGAACAAGAAGAAGAAGAACAAGAACAAGAAGAAGAACATCAACAACGCGGAGCTCTTTAAGAGCCACGTCTCGCGTAAAAATGATTATAATTGTCCTTGAGTAATTCAAAGGAGCATTGTGAGAGCAAGACTGGGGAGTGAACCTTTTGGGGAGACTGGGGAGTGACTGGGGGGGAACACCGGGGGGTGCTCTGATCTCTAAGTTGTTTCACCATTCCTGTAACACAATGAGCCAACTTCTTGCAGCTGGGTTAGGTTAAAAGGACAAAATATGAGATAAACATTTGTCCAGGGATAAAACCGAGTATATAAGAGGGCAATGTAACTGTCTCAGATAGTCCAGACCTTCTTGATTGTAAAAGGTTTAGATTTTTGTAAAAATGTCAACTCCTTTAGTTGTTGTTTCCAATGACTTGCACATCAAAGGCTCATCCACAAAATCACAATCTTTGATGAATCTGACCCAAACCATCAATTGTGCGCATGATGCAATGTCCGTTGATTCATCCAGCTGTTTGGCATGCCAAAGTGACGCTTGATATCCATAACATTCTGTGCGGTAATGTCCTCACTCGTGTCACAAATTCTATGATGAACAGTGTTATTCGAGAGAGGTATGATCGCGAGTTTACTAACCATGTCTTCTCCGATCATGAGAGAAACCATTTTCTTGGCACATGGCATTATCAGTTCCTCGCCGATAGTGTGCGGCTTTTTAGCTTTTGCAATGAGCAACAAAACACGATAGGATGCTTCCATAGCACGTGCATTGGTCTGATGACATTTTCCTTCTTTATCCAAGCGGGAATTCCTCAGGGCAGTTAACTTCCGTTCGAAAAATGAGCGATCGCTATCTTTGTATGCTGCATGTTTTGATGACAGATACCGTTGTAACTTGTTATGTTTCATGGATTCACTCGAAAGTACTTCATAACAAATGACGCACTGAGGTTTCTGGACTCCACGCTCTGTCACATAATAGAAACCTAGCTCAATGAATTTGTCATTGTAAGGTCGTTCGCGCGACGCGCCGGCCATATTCCTTCACAAAAAGTAACAACTTTCAACTTTGGGTATAGTATAGAAACGAAATGTTCAAGAAGGCTCTTCTTCAATAAGAAACGACGTAAAATGAATAATAGAGGCACTGAGTGGTATCCAGTAATAATCCAGAAAATTCAAAACACACTTCGCACGCAGGTATTCCAATGGTCAGCAGAAGTAGAGATGATGTAGTTGTAGCAGTTGTAGCGTTGTAAAGATGATGTGAAAAACTTGATATTCGGCCAACTATTTATATGCCTGCTGGACCCTGTTTGCACCCTTACTTCAAAGCAACTTTTGATCTGACAACGAGTACTTTTGATCTTACAACTTTCAGTGTTCCATATCGCTGGGCAAACATGACTCCTTTCATGTCATTGTCAGCTTCACATGGTCAAAGCCATTCATGCGCACGTGCGCGGGAACTGTCCCTCCACTCTCACAAACTTTGAGTCCATCCATCGCAGTCAAAAACCCAAGCATGGTTTCAGGGGTGCGGATGGGTAGGGGGTAAAAGTGCACGGTTTCGCTCCAAGTGGCCGAATTGAACTGAACCGTGAACCAACTACGGGTTCACCATATGGTTTTAGCAGAGCAATGCACGGTTACGGGTAGAACTGGGCATGCTCTTAGGGTTTAAAATTGCGAACATACTGTAACGCGCATGCGCTACCTGACTGACAAGGAAATATCATCCACTGATCAGCCGAATTAGAGCGGGAAAACCCACCTTAGTTTCTATTTCCAGAACAAAATGTTGTAATGAGAAAGTAATTCATGGCAATGTCAAGAATATGGCAAGCGCTGTGTATAGATCACAGATTTACATACTTTTCATAAAAACATGGCATTATTAAAAAAAGTTTTCAGACGAGTCCATGACCCCACAAAAAGTGCTGGGGTCGCGACCCCGAGGTTGGGAACACAGGCATTATAGTATGCAATTGCTCTGGATTTTTTTTTTTTACCAAAATTAAGGTTTTATACTTGCACGTTATATCACGAGATGTGCCATATTTTGTTTTCAGCATATTTTTACCTACCCAAATGACCTTGACCATGACCTTTATAACCTGATCATGACCTCCAATAAAAAAGGAATGTTACCATTGAATTCCTCACCCAGAAAAACCCATATAAAGTGGTATTACCCAATATAGTTCAATTATTTTGGCCGATTGACCTTTTGAGGCCATTTATGACCCTGTGGTGACCTTGGACCTATGACCTTGACCTCAGATCACCTCATACCCATCATAATTGAACTCAGAGCCCCCATAAACCTAACCACCATGATTATGAAACTAGCATGTCTAGGAGCGAAGATATAGGCAGAGCAATATTTGGGGGGTCACCCCCCTAAAAGGCCCCCCAAAATACCCTAAAAGTTCACGAAAAAATTCAACTCCGAATTTTTCTGTTAATTTACCCCCTCTAGTTGACAAAACTGCAAAATAAATCAATTTTGCCACAAAAATACTACGAAAACCATTTTTGTTACATATCATAAGTGCACTATCACCTGCAGTGTGCAGTATCAAGTTTCGTTAACATCGGGCAATGAAAAAATTATTTAAAAAATCAATTCCCGATTCAGTTAAGTACTCTTCGGGAGAATTTGATCAATGCAAACAACCTCCGCGGTATAGTTCGCTCGAGCTATCTTTTTAATTTTTTCTTGAAATGATTTCTTTAAAAATCTCAAACATTTGGTGTAGACAAAGAACGATTTATTTTTAAGCATAAAATAAATATCGGCATTTTGATCTAATACTTCCGTGTTCATTAATAAATAAAATTGTGTTTTGAAGATTACGCACAATAATTTATTGGACTTTCTTTTCTCCATCTTATTTTTCATATTGACGCGCAATATCAAGTTTCGTTCAAATCGGGCAACAAAAAAAATTATTAAAAAATCAATTCCCCATTCAGTCAAGTACTCTTCAGGATTATTTGATCAATGCAAACAACGTTAGCGGTATAGTTCGCTGGAGCTATCTTTTTTTTTCTTTTTTTGAAATGATTTTTTTATCAACCACTGTCTCAATGGGAACCCAACGGGTTAACGGATCATCTGATATATATATATATATATATATATATATATATATATATATATATATATATATATATATATATATATATATATATATACATTGTTGCGAATTTGCGCCCGCCGGCGTGCGGACGGCCACGTAACTCGGATCGCGGCACGTCACCCACCGGACGGACAATTCAGTCATGACCCTCTCGGAACAACGTCGGGAGCTAGTCACGGGTGGGCCTTTCGACCTCACCACGATCGTGCCAATCGGCCACCCGCGTAGGATAGGGTTGTTCGCCAAACTCGACCGACCTAAGTACCCACACGGATGGTAAACCGGGCGATCGTACCTCGCCGCAGGTCGACTCCGGACACGAGCCGCTTGGGCGGCCCGTTCCGTACTATCGGGATAACCGAGCGGTGTTATCGTCGACCTCGACGGTTCAGATTATTTACCGGGCGTTTTGCACCCACTACGAACCCTTTACGTGAAGCAGGATGGAGATTCAATTAGAGAAAAGACGAAGCGAAACGGGAAAACAGTTCACACAATGCACATTTATTTCCCGGCACACGGAAAGCACGTATATACAGCCATAGTCAAAATGCACATATAGCAACCAAAACAATAAAAGCAACAACGACGCAGAGTTAATACCGACTACGCGCACACACGGCAACACATACAGCTTTACTTCACAGACGGCGCCAACACACATTTACACAAAAGCAAAGGAAAGAAGCCACCCTCATAGACAAGGAGGCAGACAGGCCCGTAGGCCAAATGTGCGCGGGACCTAGAAGAGCGGCCAGGTCCGCGAGACCAGGGGGGGGTCCTACCCTCGTCCTCGTGACGCGTTGGCGGGCGAGCCGCAAATGCGGCGCGCGCGGCTTTGCCCCGACTCCGTGCTCCTTGGCGGGTTTCGTTGGCACCACGTGTGGGGGGGGGTGGGAACGGGGCCCCCTTTTGCACCATCTCAGCACGGGGGAAAGGGAGATTGTTGATGCCCTGGGGGAGGGGAGAGGCTGGCTGGCTTGGGTCCCGTGACGAGACGAGCGATCCCCCACACCGTAACCTTGTCGCCGACCGCCGTCCTTCTCGCCTCGGACCCGAGCTCCCTTACCTGCAGTTCCACCGCGCGCACTCGCCTCAACTTCACCAACGCAACGCAACGCGTCCCCAACAGCCACTTCTCAACGACCCTCTTCAGGCAACTCCAGAACTCAGCTCTTCCTGCAATTCTTCTCAGTTCCGCACTCTCCTCACTTTTGATCCATGAATTCATGCTTTTTGATCCATGAATTTGCATATAGCGACCGCCCTCCAACGCCCTGGAGGCGGGGCCAAATCGCCCCTCGCTCACCGATTGGACGGAACAAAAGTGGGCGTGAGTCGTTTTTGATCCGTTTTTCTGCGGAAAGTCCGCGATGCTTTTGAACAGGCTGCTCGGTGCGCGCTCTACACGAGTCCAGCATCGGTGCCCACGAGTGGCGCGAGATGACGGTGATGCGATGGTGGCGAGTTGTGACAGTAAAGGTCGTGGCGGTTGTGGTGAAGCGGCGTTGTGGTTGGTGGTTGTTGTTGTGATGGCTGTTGAGACGTGGTTGGTGATGGTAATAATGGCGGTTGGTCCAAAATAAAGATAGTAAAAGAAAAACGGCTATCCTGAAGAGTCGCAGCCCTCATGAATGACATTTATTCCCTCTAGACAACGGGTTTGGGCCTAACTACACATATACTTACCGAGATATCTCACCTAAGGGACCTGAATGGTGGTTTGCGAATTTGGTCAACCACAACAATATATATGGCCTCTCCCTTCCAGAAATCATATTGTCAGTTGGGAAACGAGTAAGAGAGTACCTGACTGAGTACTACAATGGTGTAGGAGCTGTGCCCTGGCAGAACAGGATGGTGGGATTACAGGAGAATGCTGACCAAGCCTGATTGTTCAATGTGTTCTGTTACTTGTCAACGTTGCACCCACAAACATTGTGTGTGACCCAATTGTTCATCTGCCTTGATAGGGGCTTGTGGGTGTGACCATATTTTGTGTGTGACCTAATTTATGTAAAAATATGTGTGACGTGATTTAGGAATGATGGGAAGGTGAAAGGAATGATGGGAAAGTGAAAAGTTTGCATTGAAGACCATTACTCAGAATAGGAGAGAGAGAGGGCAGACCATGCTGGTTTTACAATTTGGACGATGAGTTTTTTTTTTTTTGTCATATCTGGATTGAACTATTGTGAATCTATCTACATTACATTGCATGGATAACATGTGGATTTCTATGTATATATTAAATTGAGTAGACAATACATTGTACAAATTTCAGATTAATTTCTTCCGAAAATATTCTCAATTGAATCGCAGTTTTGTCGCGCTCTCAGGGGTCCCAGGACAGATTATCATTTTTTTCTCCAATCAGTCACAATTTAGTTTCATAGGTCGCCAATCCCTCACAAAGTTGTCTCACATTTGTCGCACCTTCTGACTCATGGAAACTAAATTGAGAAGGGTTCGAGACCGGTTTGAGACAACCGCGACGACTCTGTGACTATTTTGAGATAAAATTTGTCGCACGAATTTTTTGAACATGTTCAAAATTCCAGCGACACCAGAGCGATGTCCTGCGACTCACGCGAGGAAATTGAGAACCACCGCAAACGTTTCAAGACATTTTGGTTATTTTTGGGCAGAGTTAAAAAAAAATCGGGAGGAATTCCCATGTTTTATTACCTTTTTCCCTGCTCGGATAAAAATTCCATGTTCAGGTGTTTCATTACCAATGGGCTGGCTATCGCTTGCCAAGCCAGTCATTCCATATCAAACGTTTTATTGGACTGCTTGCTTGAGTGATGAAGCCACCTGGTGATCCCGTGAGTGTAGAGATAAGTATTCTCCACAGACAATTTTAAGATGTCCCAGCATCCCATCCACCATAAAGGACTTCCATTTTGCAACAAATAATAACCTACTTTACACAAAGTTAAGATTCGCAAAAATACCAAAAGACAATAATAAAAACCTTCGACGAGTTATTAAAAGTGAGATGTCTTCCAATTACGGTGATAATTTTGACTCTCTTACACATTTCTGCCTCGACGCACAAGTTGCGATTCTGAAACTGAATTACCTCCGTGAGCAAATGTGGACCGAGGTAATGTTTTCACCCTGCTTGTCTGTCTCACCGGCTCACTCTCTCACCGGCTCACTGGCTCACTCTCTCACTGGTTCACTCTCTCACTGGTTCACTCTCTCACTGTGTCACTCTCTCACTGTGTCACTCTCTCACTGTGTCACTCTCTCACTATGTCACTCTCTCACTACGTCACTCTCTCACTACGTCACTCTCTCACTACGTCACTCTCTCACTACGTCACTCTCTCACTACGTCACTCTCTCACTACGTCACTCTCTCACTGTGTCACTCTCTCACTGGTTCCCTCTCTCACTGGTTCACTCTCTCACTGTGTCACTCTCTCACTGTGTCACTCTCTCACTGGCTCACTCTCTCACTACGTCACTCTCTCACTACGTCACTCTCACAGTGTCACTCTCTCACTGTGTCACTCTCTCACTGTGTCACTCTCTCACTGTGTCACGCTCTCTCACTGGTTCACTCTCTCACTGGCTGACTCTCTCACTGGCTGACTCTCTCATTGTGTCACTCTCACTGGCTTACTCTCTCACTGGGTCACTCTCACTGGCTTACTCTCTCACTGGGTCACTCTCTCACTGGTTCACACTCATTGTGTCTGGCTCACTCTCTCACTGGTTCACACTCTCACAGTGTCACTCTCTCACTGGTTCACACTTTCACTGTGTTACTCTCTCACGGTGACACTCTCTCACTGTGTCACTGGCTTACTCTCTCACTGTGTCTCACTCTCACTGGCTCACTGGCTGTTTGCCTGTGAGTATGACATATCAAAACATGGACAGATTCGGACAAAACTTGGTGTCAGGTTGGGTGTGTGACGAGGACAAAATGATACGATTCTGGAGAAGATCTGGATCTGGATACTCGAGTTTATAAAATGGTTTTCACGTTTGAGAGACAGGGCTAAAAACGATGAATAACACGCTGTCTTAAAAAGTTGTGGACGAGTTGTCTCGGTGACAAGAACAAACCGATTAGACTTTGGCTCAGGTCTGGATCCAGATAGAGCCCATCAGTGAGATACAAAACATGGTGGAGGTATGCGTTCCACTGAGTACAGTTCTGGTTAGTTATGAATGAAAACGTTCTACAATAAACGGAGAGGCTTTTAAAGACGTATTGTTGTGAGCCGGGCGTCGGCTGCGAGCACGACCGCTAGGTGGAGCAGTAGGGTCAGCTCCACCGAACACCCGGAATCTAGATCGTCACCTTCGGATAACTCCGAAGGTACGGGTCCCCTACATGACCGTGAATCGTCAATAAATCAACCGCGTGGGTACAGGGATATTTGCCAAACTTCAAAATACCGAGAGGCCCACGTGGCGAGCTTCCGAGGATTCACACCCTCGACGGCATGAGCCGTATACGTGCTCGACCCGTGTGTAACCCGAGCGGATGGTTACCGAGGTCCCATCGGTCCAAATGTACAAATATGGCGGCAATGGCCTTTTTAATCACCCAACACGCACCGTGATAAACCAATGAAGAAAAGGACAAAGATGAGCTGAAACATTAAACAATAGGGGTATTTATAATAGGTGGGGAAGGAACACATAAAGGGCAGAGTTAAACCGACTATAGAGGATGCAAATAATGTACAGCAAAAGCACTTAACAATTCTACTTATAGAGAGGGCCCCAGACACACACGCGCACACACAAATGTCCCAAAAGAAAAGGGACCTTCCCGCCTCATGCGGCCCTTGTCGATCCGATTCGGCGGGACTTGAACCCGCAGCTCGATGCCGCTGCAAACACCGGGTACGGAGACTGCGCCAGGCTCCAGCACGCTCCTCTGGCACACGACGAGACCAGAGCCAGCGACAAGATCACACCAGACCAGCGGCGGGATGAGACCAGACGCCAGCGATGAGATCAAAGCAGATGCCGGCAACAGGACGAGATCAATCTCCTCCTGTTCAGCCAAAATCACCACACTTTTCTCTCTAGGAGGGAGGGGCCTCTTCTCCTGACCACTCGCCTCTTCATTGGTCGGACCCATCGCACGATTCCCTGGCCGTCCCCCATTGGACAGGCCCACAGTAGGCGGGGCAACTCCCACTGTTCTGGGCGGAGTCCCGAGCAGAGGCGTTTGTGGCTCTGCCCACTTCCTCACCTCTGGCCGTGTGCTTAATGGCGATCGTGTTGAGCCGGAAACGGGGTGGGTGAGACGCCCGCTCCTTGCCGATTGGCTAAAGAGGGACGCCATGCCCATGTCAGCCCCGCCCAGGCACGCGCTTGCTGGCGAGCGCTGGAAGAATGCCACGAGCAGTGTTGTTGCTGTGAGAGCAAAGGTGTTGTGGATGTAAAATTCCTAAATATAAAAATAACTCACAGCGCATGTACATTTAATTCCCATTAGACCCAGGGGATGGATTCTAACTAGAAACACACACTTAGCAATATAACTGAGATACGGGGACCTGAATGTTGAGTACAGTAAGCTTCCAGATTCGCAACACTATATTACGTCACGACATCGTCATTGTAAACGGATCATTTTGTGTACATTTGATGTGGCTGCCATATTTTTTCAGCGTTCATCGCTGATAATGGAGTGCAGTCCACCTTCAGTAGCGAATTTATTGAGAAAACGGGATGGTGGGGGTGGGATTATATTAAAGGCTATCTATTTAATACGTATGCACGTGCACACACAAAATGAACGTTCATACTTATACCAAAGAGACATAAACGAATAAGGACGTGCACCATCACTCTGTGTATGCTCCTTCATAACAAGGTTCATCATGAATCACATTATCACACTAAAATACACAATTTGGTGTCTGTCTGTCTGTGTCTTTATGGTTTTGACCACAATACATTCGCTCGTTCTCTACTTATCCAATCTCAACCAAACTTGACTCGAGGACTAAGGGTCAAACGATGGAGGTTGTTGCGACTTGATTCGGTCCCCTCCGCCTTGGGCATGCCTGGTGTTCGTTGAATGGTATGGCGATGGGCTTGGGATCTGAGGGTCCCGAGTTCAAATCCCGCTTGTCCGTTGAATTAATACCAGGTGGGGTCGACTCTGCCTGTCATCCTTCCGAGATCGGCAAATTGAGTACCAGCTTGCTGAGATGATCGAGCCATTCGAGTATCCTGCGTCGGAGTGGCGACTTGTCCAGGATAGTGTCCAATAGCCCAGGAGACTGCTTCGGCAGCACCGACGCTCTGTCCAGAGTATGGTCCCGATGGAGGGATGGACCTGAGGCGAGGTCCATGTTCAGGTGGATATCCGTGTGGCGTTTTTCCAAGGCCCTTTCTAATAACAATACCAATGCTTACACGATAATATTACTGTTATTACAAAGCAATATTAACACGAATAATATCCTCTCACCAAAAGGTTTATTTCCTTGAAACCTCGGACAAATGCTATGTTAACGTGTATAAATAGCTGATATCTGTCCCCAATCGTGTCTTGTAGTGTTGAATCATTTGGTTCGTATCTCGATCCCAGTCCGGCCTACCTGGGATAGTACGTGTGCTCCGTCTTCTGCCTCGTTATCGCTTCCTTGTTTTGAGTTGTTTTTTTCTGGATTGTCAGGTCAGTGCGTTTTCCCCCCTTTTCCTTAAAAAAAATTCAAGCAAGGTGTATCTACTCCTTCACACCCGCACTTGGAAAATATAATATAATATAATATAATATAATATAACATATTATAAATTACCAATAATAATAATTACCAATAACGTCATTTCCTGTAGTTCGTAAAAGGGTGAGCTCAATCCCAATAAAACAAGTGGTTTTTGTGCGTTTGTGTATTTTGTTATCGTGATTTGTGTCAGGGGCTGTGGAATTTCGGTTATAACCTGTATTTGTATTGTTTTGTTTTGTATACAATACACCGTCGACGCTCGAATGAGAGCGAACACACAGAACGTACAACAAGGGGAGCAGAAGAGGCAGGGAGGGCGACCAGATTGATTCCGGGCCGAGCTCGATTTAGCTTTGAGGAGCGGCTGAAGGAGACGGGGCTTTCTACACTAGAAAGGAGGCGGTTATGAGGAGATATGATAGAGATGTTTAAGATAATGAAAAATAGAGACAAAAAATATATATATATATATATATATATACATATATACAAATATATATATATATATATACATACATAGACAAATATATACATACATAGACAAATATATACATACTAGCGATACCCGTGCACATGCACGAGATAGCAGTACAACATAGCTGGTAGCAGACGACAGACCGTACACGGGGAATGACAAAAATACGCTTTGTGCAAAATGCAAGTGGTACTTTGGAACGCCAAGACTTCCCAAACATTGTCGGCATGTCCGCTAAGTGCCAGAGCAATTTCATAGGGATCGTGTGACGACGAGCCAAGTTTTTAGTGTGCAAGCTTGGTATTATAATAGAGATATATACATATACAGATATACATAAACAAATATATATATATATATATACATATATATATATATATATATATATATATATATATATACATACATATATACAGTGGGGAGAACAAGTATTTGATACACTGCCGATTTTGCAGGTTTTCCCACTTACAAAGCACGTAGAGGTCTGTAATTTTTATCATAGGTACACTTCAACTGTGAAAGACGGAATCTAAAAGAAAAATCCTGAAAATCACATTCTATGATTTTTAAATAATTAATTTGCATTTTATTGCATGAAATAAGTATTTGATCACCTACCAACCAGGAAGAATTCCGGCTCTCACAGATTTGTTAGTTTTGTCTTTAAGAAGCCCTCCCATTCTCCACTCATTACCTGTATTAACTGCACCTGTTTGAACTCGTTATCTGCATAAAAGACAGCTGTCCACACTCAATCAATCAGACTCCAACCTCTCCACAATGGGCAAGACCAGAGAGTTGTCTAAGGACATCAGGGACAAAATTGTAGACTTGCACAAGGCTGGGATGGGCGACAGGACAATAGGGAAGCAGCTTGGTGAGAATGCAACAACTGTTGGTGCAATTATTAGAAAATGGAAGAAGTTCAAGATAACAGTCAATCTCCCTCGGTCTGGGGCTCCATGCAAGATTTCACCTCGTGGAGCCTCAATGATCATGAGAAAGGTGAGGGATCAGCCCAGAACTACATAGCAGGACCTGGTCAATGACCTGAAGAGAGCTGGGACCACAGTATCAAATAAAACCATAAGTAACACACTACGCCGTCATGGATTAAAATCCTGCAGCGCACGCAAGGTCCCTCTGCTCAAGCCAGCGCATGTCCAGGCCCGTCTGAAGTTTGCCAATGACCATCTGGATGATCCAGAGGAGGAATGGGAGAAGGTCATGTGGTCTGATGAGACCAAAATAGAGCTTTTTGGTTCAAACTCCACTCGCCGTGTTTGGAGGAAGAAGAAGGATGAGTACAACCCCAAGAACACCATCCCAACCGTGAAGCATGGAGGTGGAAGCATCATTCTTTGGGGATGCTTTTCTGCAAAGGGGACAGGACAACTGCACCGTATTGAGGGGAGGATGGTTGGGGCCATGTATCGCGAGATCTTTTCCAACAACTTCCTTCCCTCAACAAGAGCATTGAAGATGGGGCGTGGCTGGGTCTTCCAGCATGACAACGACCCGAAACACATAGCCAGGGCAACTCAGGAGTGGCTCTGCAAGAAGCATCTCAAGGTCCTGGAGTGACCTAGCCAGTCTCCAGACCTGAACCCAATAGAAAATCTTTGGAGGGAGCTGAAAGTCTGTGTTGCCCAACGACAGCCCCAAAACCTGAAGGATCTGGAGAAGATCTGTATGGAGGAGTGGGCCAAAATCCCTGCTGCAGTCTGTGCAAACCTGGTTAAGAACTACAGGAAACGTCTGATCTCTGTAATTGCAAACAAAGGTTTCTGTACCAAATATTAAGTTCTGTTTTTCTGATGTATCAAATACTTATTTCATGTAATAAAATGCAAATTAAATATTTTAAAATCATACAATGTGATTTTCAGGATTTTTGTTTTAGATTCCGTCTTTCACAGTTGAAGTGTACCTATGATAAAAATTGCAGACCTCTACGTGCTTTGTAAGTGGGAAAACCTGCAAAATCAACAGTGTATCAAATACTTGTTCTCCCCACTGTATATATATAAATATATATATATATATATATATATATATATATATATATATATATATATATATATATATATATATATATATATATATATATATATATATATATATATATATATATATATATATATATATATATATATATATATATATATATATATACATACATATATATATACATATATATATACATATATATATATATACATACATATATATATATATATATATATATATATATATATATATATATATATATATATATATACATATATATATATATACATATATATATATATATATACATATATATATATACATATATATATATATATATATATATATATATATATATATATATATATATATATATATATATATATATATATATATATATATATATATATATATATATATATATATATATATATATATATATATATATACATATATATATACATATATACATATATATATATATATATATATATATATACATATATACATATATATATATACATATATATATACATATATATATACATATATATATATATATATATATACATATATATATACATATATATATATATATATATATATACATATATATATATATATATATATATACATATATATATATATATATATATATATATATATATATATATATATATATATATATATATATATATATATATATATATATATATATATATATATATATATATATATATATATATATATATATATTGTTACGAATCTGGAAACCATGCACACTCAACATTCAGGTCCCAAAGTCAGTTATGCCGGTAAGTACGTGTGAGACAGGTGCCTTCCTTTTGTCTAGTGGGAGAGTCGAATATGTGCGTTGTGATGTTTTTTTTATAGTTAGGTTATTACACCTCACCACCTGCCCATCACGCTCCATCACGACCGTTGGCTACTCGTACCTTGACTTGCCGAGAGGGGGACCTCGCGGTCCCAGTCCTCGGCTTTCACGAACGTTCCACACGCAATGGTGGCTTCACCGCCATCCACATTCCTCAAACACGCGTGGAGGGGAGGGGCGGCTTTCTCCGGGCATGACTGAAACTCCCGCCCAGGAACGCTGTGCCCGTAGGATCCTGGCCAATTAGGGGCGAACAGCAAGGTGTGCTGACCAAGGCCCCTCCCCACTGAGGGAGGTCCATAAATTCCAGAGACTCTCTGAGGCGTTGGTGGGTTGCACGAGAGTTCTGAGAGGTTCTTAAGGGTTTTTGCTGTTACGAAGGGGTGGTTTTTGAGGGGCGATTACGAAGAGTGGTCACAGGAGGTCTACGTTGCTGTACGAAGGGGTTTTTGCTGTCACTAGGGTTGAGCAGAGGGCCATCAAGGCGGCGAACGTGTCTCTGCTGGTCCTAGACAAGGAAGGACAGAGCGACCCTGACCCCCACTCCGTGAGCCCCGATTATTCGCCACCCGAACTCCGCCTCGAGTTCCCCACGTGCGACTGGGGATCGGACCAACGACCTTTGTCAGGTGCCGCATCGCGGAGCACACCCTCCCTCCGACGGTCAGTACCCACTGAACTCTGACCCCCAGCTTGTCTCTCTCCATGGCTGCGAGGGTCCAATGAAGACTCTGGGTTTCCTTTTCATTTGTGTGTGTGTCTGTGTGTGGGCCCGTCTTTAAGTAAAACTGAATAAGTGTTTTTGGATCATTGTAAATACTTCCTGCATATTCGCATTAAGTCTCGCTTCTGTTGTCTTTTATTTTCTGGAAATAAATTATTAGAAATGTTCCCAGCTCGTTTCCATCCTTTCTTTATTTGGTCCAACATGGTCCGGGTCTGAGTTCAGATGGGGTTTCATCTCCGGTAATAGGCACATCATAGCCGGAACGTCCTGGGCAGGCCCGCTCGACTGCATCCCAGCCGGAGTTGGTAGGTGGAAGTTACTACTCTACCATAGCTGGTAGAGTGATCCAGTTCGGCCAGACATTCCGAGGGCGTGAATCCCCGGTAGCCAAGACTGCGTGGTTACTTAGGTATATTGGATCTGGACAATTAACCCTACGCCACGCAGTCGAGATATTGGCGTTTCTCGGTCGATTAATTGACCTGCCGGCTTCGGAGTTATCCGGAGCGACAGACTATAAATTCCAGGGAGTCTGATGGGAGACGGCGTAAACTTCCCCACCTAACGGTCGTTCTAGCCACCGACCCCTGGCCCACAACAATATATATATATATATATATATATATATATATATATGTGTGTAAAAAAAAATATATATGTATATTGTTGCGGGCCGGGGGGTCCGGTGAAAAGACCACAAGGTGGGGAAAGCTATGTCGATTCCCACCAGACTCCCCGGAATTGTAGGCCGTCACACACGGATAAATCCGTGACGCGGTGGGTCGCTTAACCGACCGTGGAAGCTAATAACTCAACCGCGTGACCTAGGGTCTTCCCGTCTATAGGTTAATTGGGTTGCCTAATTAATCACGTGGTTTAATTACTGGGGAAACACGCCCTCGGTACGCCTTTTCCGAACCGGATCACTCTACCAGACCGGATCATTTTACCTGATCGGATGCAGCTGAGCGACACTGCAAAGGATGCACCTGCTTAAAGGAACGGATCGTTGGGAATAAAGTCCCGGCTAAACTAGGATTCCGACCATACTGGACCAATGGTAGAAAAGACAAAAACGAGCAGGGAACATTCCTAATGGTAATTATTTATTTCCAAGCAGGCGAGGAAAGATATGTGGCACAGTGAAGATTTATTGGGGTGTGTTGTGCAGAGATAGAAAGAAGCGTGGTGCGACAATAAACAGGCAACTTACACAAGGGGACACAGAGCAGACTTAACGCAGAAATAATAACATCTAGCATCCGTTGAAGACAAAGTCTTCGATATCCCCTGCCAGAGTTAAAAAAAATTTTTAAATCTGTAAACATTAAAAGGCACGAGTTCACCACTTGCTTGATATGTGTACCAAATTCCGTAAAGATATCTTCAGGGGATTTGTAATTAAGCTCCGGAAACGAAATGTGACGGACGGACGTACGGACGGACGGAACCCATTTCTATATCCCCTGCCAACTTTGTTGGTTGGCGGGGGATAATAACAATGATAACAATCTTCTACAGTCTTACTTAAGCAGACAGGCGCCAGCACACACACACACACAAACACACACACACACACACACACACACACACACACACACACGCTCACACAGACACAGAACCCGATGTAGAGGGAGTTTTGCAACCGGGGTGGGGGGGGGGGGGGTTGAGGCTATGATCTCGGTGCCTGTGCTCCCGATAGCACGATGTGCCACCAATACGTTTCGGGGGAGGGGGGATGCTCCGGGGTGCGGTACCCGACAGTGGGCGCGTTGCCCCTGGCCCAAGCCGCACGTGTGAAGACTGTGCTCGTGAAGGAGGAGCTTGAGTGGAGAAGGGGCGGAGTCCAGAGGCTGAGGGCGGAGCAGTGGTCGGGATCAGGTAGGCGGGTGGGGTCGACTTGGTGTGGGTGGAGACGAGGAGGCGGAGTCGACGAGCAGGAAACACAGACCGTCCGGGCAAGAGGGACTGCCCCAAACTTTATAGGGCCCGCAGCTTGGAGGGAGGGGGCATATCGAATCCAAACGTCATCACCTGAATTGGGCGCTCTGATTGTCCCCGACCCCTCACATGGCCCGCCAGCTTGGGCCAGAAACCTCCTCACTTAGTTTCGGCCAAGGCCACCCCAAACAGTGGCAATATTGCGCTCCGAAACCACGAGATGACATGAATCGCCCACACCGAAATTGGCATGCGAATCATCCTGCAAAAAACCCCAGGGGAGCGGTCGAGGGTCCCACACGCCTGCTCGGGTGTTCGACCAGCGCCGATCAACGCGTTCGTTCCGCACGCGCCAACGTGGCCCGCACTGTACATTCCCTGGCTAGATCGCAGCCTCGCTGGCCGCAGAGCCGAGAAGACGTTCACCATCCGTGGAGAATCCACCACTGCCAGCGAGGACCGAAGGTACATCACAGTGGATAAATCCATGCACGTTTCACGAGCGGCGTACGTGTCTGCTTTCGAGCACATTCCATACAGTGGGCGCGGTTCCGCCATTACGCATGTGGCCAGCGCTCGTGTTCACATGACTCCGCGAGCGTGTCTGCGGGGCGAACACCAACATGCGTCGGGTATTGAGGTTAAAAAAGAACAAGCCGCTCCTACCCGCACACTCGTATCCTGCCCAACATGACGTGAAGTCGCCTTTATTGGCCTCCGTATGTGTTTTGTGCAGCGTGGGCGTCGTGCTGGCTGTGTTTCCCGTGCCGTGAAAAACAACACTCGTGCAGCCTCTTAAGAGGTATTTACTTGCATGCCTTTCTAATGCAATCGGCAATTCTCCCCAGACCATCGGAAACTCCAATCAATAGTCCAGCACCAACTAGCGCACATCACTCGCCCCACACGCCGGGTTTAGGGCTCGCCCGGGAACGAGAATCTCTGGGCAGCGGATCCCTCACCGCGGTGCCGCACGTGCTGGCCTCCAAGGCGCTCGTGGCTGATTTACCTCAGGAATAATCAGAAAAGAAGAAGAGTGGGGAAGAAATGTAGGAAAAAAAATGATTGAAGCAACCCTAGTTGTTAGATCATCGCAACGCACTCCCTTGTTGTCCCGCTAAACAAAAGGAAGGGGACTATCGACACATATAATAATGGAATAACTGTCTTGGGACACCTATCTGTTGTATGCATGCGGTTCCGAGAACCGCAACACAACCCCTCCCTTTTGCTAGACTCGACCCGATCCGCCACCATTCGTGTGGCATTCAGGTGTAGGTTCCCCTAGTACATTTTACCTACAGATCCCTGAGTGCAACATTTCAAATACATGTCCCCAAAAAATTAATAACCTAGTGCGTTGTGTAACTAAACTAACAGACTCATACGGACAACTTATCTACATTGCCGGAAATTGGAACGAAACAGACGCACTCCCTTGTTGTCCCGCTAAACAAAAGGAAGAGGACTATCGACACGATATATGTGTCGTGTCGACACGACACGACACATATAAGAAACAGGTGGGTTAGAACTATATACATTTCTAATATTTACACTACCCATGGCCCAGGACCTGTGACTTAAGGAGAGAACGCAATAAAGGCAACATTCGGGGATGAGTGCAGCAGCAGGCAATCAATGATCAGATGTCTTCAGGACCCTCAATGGTCCTTTGTTGTTGGTTTTTTTATTACTTTCCCTGTTCCTGGCTGCTGGAGGCAACTCACCCTAACATGGCAGGCCACACGCCGCCGTCTCACAGTCCATTTGAACTGGCCTTTATACACAACAAGATGTCGGGGCGGCACAAATGCAGTCCCCGGTAGCGCGGTTGCCTGCAGGGCAGTCCTTTCAAATACTCCCACACAGATGGTCCTGGCACACATGGTAAAGTTGAGTGATATGGCAAGGCAAATAAAGGCCTGGGCAGGTATGGCAAATGGAGTCAAGGCAAAGGAAGATAAAGGCATGGCAAATGCAGACCAGGTAAGGTGTGACAGTGCAACAGGTCGGGACATGAAGCTGGCCGGCCTCGGTGTGGTTTCGTGAGGTTGTGGAGGGAGTGTGGTGGCGTTTGCCAGTCTGAAGACGAGCTCGGTCCTACCCTACAATCTCCCCCCCCCCCAACCTATTGCCTATGCCTGTCCTTGTCCATACCCACCCCCATTAGCCTGTAGCAAAAAAACCCAACTTAATTTAGACTTTTCATTTTATAAACCTCCGCCATTTTCGAAGATGGATGGAGGTTACTGTTTTCACCCCTTTCTGTTTGTTTGTTTGTTTGTTTGTGAACAGTATTACGGAAAAACTCCTCGACGGATTTCGACGAAACTTGGTGAGGGGGTTAGGTATGGTCCAAGGATCATGCCATTAGATTTTGGACTTGGTCCCCCCCCCCACCAAAAAAAAATTGTGAGAGAAATTATTCTTTTTTTTTTGCATTTCTACATGTTTTAAGTGATTTCAAACCCCCCACCCCAAAAAAAATTGTTACCCCCACAGCAAAAAATAGAGTTTTTTTTTTTTGCATTTCTACATGTTTTAAGTGATTTCCAACACCCCCCAAAAAATTACCCCCCCAAAAAAAATTGTTAGAGAAATGTTTCTTTTTTTCTTTGCATTTCTACATATTTTAAGTGATTTCCAATCCCCCCAAAAAAATTGTTACCCCCCCCAAAAAAAGAATTTTTTTTTTCATTTATACATGTTTGAAGTGATTTCCAACCCCCCAAAAAAAAAAGAAAAAAAAACTTTTTTTTTCATTTCTACATCTTTTAAGTGATTTCCAACCCCGCCCCCAAAAAAATTGTTAGAGAAAAAAAAATTTTTGCAACTTTTTTTTCAACAAAATTTCCATTATTTTTTTTTTTGCATTTCTACATGTTTTAAGTGATTTCCAACCCCCCCCCCCACCCCCCAAAAAAAATGTTGGAGAAAAGAACGATAACTGTCAGCACTGTTGACATCATATTTAATGAATAAGATATAAGGTTCACTTGAGTGACCCAGCAGTATTGGCGGCGGAGGTTTTGCACTCTCCCGAGTGCTCCCCCTCGAGTTTATTTATTTTATTTTATTTTTTAATTATGTGTCCTTAGCCCCCTTATTGTTTTTGTTCGGCTAACCTGTCCTAACTTTTATACACCTGCCATAACATATATATATATATATATATATATATATATATATATATATATATATATATATATATATATATATATATATATATATATATATATCGCCATCTTTTGTTGTGTGAGAAATACTATCGTTTATTATGCACTAATGTAAAGTACAATATTGCAAACATGAAGGGAATACAGTGCAGTAAAACAACAACAGCAAAAAAAAAAACGCAATGATGACTGACTTTGGAGGAGTATATAGAACTTTGTAGATCTGAATAAATCCGTCAAGACGAAAACTTTCAACGCAAACAGCAAAATGCGAAAGGAAATAGAGTTGGAATGCAAACATTTTACAGGAAGTAGTACTTATTATCCATGGAAATTAAAAATAGGATCAACGTGAAGAAAAAAAAAATGGAAAATATCGAGTTGCTTTAAATTGCTCCAGAAGCAAATTTTTTTGTTTACATTTTACAAATGCTTACAAAGCAAGCTCGATGATTTGATGAGTGGATTATTTTTGCCTTCTTCCTTTAATTTTCACTTCCTTCCGTCTTGACTCCCTTCATGACGTCATCTTCGTCTGGATTGCTTGTTGGTTGAGCTTCTTCTTCTTCCCTTATTCTTCTTCTTTTCCTTCGTGTTCTTCTTCAACCTTTTTCTCCACGAATGCGATGACTCGTAAGTGATTTCCGCCGATGGAAGGTGTGAATGAGTGTCAGGCGGGAGAAACCAGCACACGGACTTCACGAACCGCCATAGGTGCAGGTTGATGTCGACTGGCTTGGGGAGATCGAGCGGTCCGTGATCCGTGATCCGTAATCGCTGCTTGCGTCGTGATAATCAAACGTGCGGCCTCATCAACATGGATGCTCACCCATACTCGGATCCTGCTTCATCCCCGGAATCGGATGCACTTTCAGAAGCAGATGCGTCCCCTGCTCTCGATTCGTCCCAAGATGAAGGACCAGATCGAGGATCCGCACCGGATCGAGGACCCGCACCGGATCGAGACCCCGCACCGGATCGAGACCCCGCACCGGATCGAGGACCCGCACCGGATCGAGGACCCGCACCGGATCGAGGACCCGCACCGGATCGAGGACCCGCACCGGATCGAGGACCCGCACTGGATCGAGGACCCGCACCGGATCGAGACCCCGCTCCGGATCGAGACCCTGCACCGGATCGAGGACCCGCACCGGATCGAGACCCCGCACCGGATCGAGGACCCGCACCGGATCGGGGACCCGCACCGGATCGAGGACCCGCACCGGATCGAGGACCCGCACCGGATCGAGACCCCGCTCCGGATCGAGACCCCGCACCGGATCGAGGACCCGCACCGGATCGAGACCCCGCACCGGATCGAGGACCCGCACCGGATCGAGACCCCGCACCGGATCGAGACCCCGCACCGGATCGAGACCCCGCACCGGATCGAGGACCCGCACCGGATCGAGACCCCGCACCGGATCGAGACCCCGCACCGGATCGAGACCCCGCACCGGATCGAGGACCCGCACCGGCTCCAGGACGCGCACCGGCTCCAGGACCAGATTCAAAACTTGCACCGGTCCTTGAACCAGCTGCTTCAGTAAAACCGAACCACGGCTACAGCAAGGAGAATGTCTACAGCAAGGAGAGAGCTGCCAAAGAAGCCACAGAGACGGATATCGTCAGCAGGGAGCCCACAGTGTCTGCGCGCAACCTCTCCACCATAGCCACGGCTGTCCGCCAGCAAGGTGCTGCGACACTCAACCGTGCTTCTTTGTCCGGCTCTGTGACGCTGTATTATTGGTTTATACACTAATTGGTTTGCGGGCGCCAGCAGTGACCACTATTTTCGTTGTGTGTGTCTGTCTGTCTGTCTGTCTGTCTGTTTGTGACTCTCTCCAGAGCATAGCTCCGTGACGTTTGATGCGATCTTGATGAAACTTGGACACAAGCTAGATATCATGGTCTAGTTGTGTCTTTTTGTATGAGGGGCGTCCCACGCCCACTTGAACCTTTTATTACACCGCGGCGACATCGCACTGTTATATAATTGGCTATTCTGTTCTGTGTCTTCTGCCACACTTATGGCCGCGTACGTCCCTTTGATCTGAGGGCTATAAATATATATTTGTCCAACGTCACAACTCTTCCCATCATGCATGCTGATTCACCGTGTCTACATTTAAATTTTATAACTGCAAAATTGTTTCATCATTCTTGACCTAGGCTTTTACTGCCACCACCGCGCGATATCGAAGTATTCGCTTCTCGTTTTTTATTTTTCTCAATTTTTTTTTTCTCACAATTTCATTTCCTGAAAGTTGTGTGTAATGTCCATAAGTACAACATATAAAAAATCCGATTTGATTTGGTCAATTTTGATGGAAGAGATAGGTTTTTACGGGAGGGCTTCCTCAAAAGCTTCCACTAACTCGATTGTACCTATCGTGGCATTGTTCAATAATGGCCGCGAACCATCATCGCCTCCCGGCTGGTTAAATGATATTATTATCATCTATATATTAATACTGAAGGACCAATTTTGTGCTCCTCCTTGCGGTCGCGTCACGTTTTTCTCGGTACTGTGACCTGGACTGAAAGAAACTTCGTACCTGTAAGAGTGCATCGCACATAGTGGCAATAGTCAACCTTCAACTCTGAAGCAGAATAAACACTTTTCGTTTTAAATGGCGACATGTGACGTCACCGCTGAGAGGCGTAAGGACGTCATGACATCATCGGTCATTCGCTGGCGTCATAACGTCCGTTGTCGACAGACCGTTACCGCTGAGAGGTGTAATTCCACTCCTCAAAAATAGCGTCTGCAATGTAAAACCTTCTGCACATGCTGACTACCTCAGAATGTGAATTTGACACAGAAGATGTAACAAGAAACATTGAATCTATATATTAATACTGAAGGACCAATTTTGTGCTCCTCCGAGCGGTCGCGTCACGTTCTTCTCGGTATACTGTGACCTGAGAAGTTTTGACACTGTGTTTGTACGTCAAAGTAGACACGTGCACAAATCAGGGGACTTCTTCACAAGGAGTAGTGTACACCAAAAATGTCGTGTACAAGGACGTTTTGTAGGCCTCATTAGGTAAGGTCATGGAGTACATCGACTGGGATCCGGCTCCTACAAGAGCCGCCACTGGTTGTCATATTGGGCTCATGGAACGGAATCCGTCTGTGACGGGGTTTCGGCTAGTTATTATTATTATTATTATTATTATTATTATTTCAAATAATAATAATACTCTTCAAGGGTCACAGACTCACCATATTTTTTCGGATTAAAAACAAAGAAATGTACTAGCCGGGAGGCGACGATGGTTCGCGGCCATTATTGAGGAACCCTACCGTAAAAAGCTATCTCTTCCGTCAAAATTGACCAAATCAAATCGGATTTTTTTATATGTTGTACTTATGGACATTATGCACAGCTTCTAGGAAATGAAATTGCGAGAAAAAAAATCGAGAAAATAAATAAAAAGTTCCAGTGGGCGTGGCTCCGCCCACAAGGGGCGTGGGACGCCCCTCATACAACAAGGACAAATGTGTCCAAGAGCCGCGTCCTAAAGGCTTTAACAACAACAACTTCCGATATTTCGTCACGTGCCTTGATGGAGCCAATGGCGAGACCCGTCATGGAGGCTCCTGTTCACGACGAGAAAATCGTGTATTTACGAAATTACAACACATTAAATGGAATAATCTTAAAATAGTAACGTGAACTTTTCGAAACTTTAAAGCAAATGTCCGAATATATTTAAAAGTTCATGATAGACACTCTCAAATGGCACCCTCAATTCGAGGATGTTTACAGTTGTTTAGTATTTAAGGAGATCTGGATCCTGTATATAAAAGAGCCGAGTCCTAAAGGTTTTGACTTCACCAGAAGAAGAAGAAGAACAACAACAACAATGCGGAGCTCTCTTAGAGCCACGTTAGCTACGCGAGACGTTGCTAAAAAGACACAACTAGATCATGATATCTAGCTTGTGTCCAAGTTTCATCAATATCGCATCAAATGTCACGGAGCTATGCTCTGGAGAGAGTCACAAACAGACAGACTGATAGACACACAGACACAACGAAAACAGTGGTCACTGCTGGCGCCCACGAACCAGTAATGACCCTCGCGCTCGCGGAAGCGAAAGACGGGATTAAGCAATCGGTCGAGTATGTATGTGTCTGCATTTTGCTAATAATAAGGGCATACATCGAAAACTGTTTAAAATTCGAGGGGGAGCACTCGGGAGAGTGCAAAACCTCCGCCGCCAATACTGCTGGGTCACTCAAGTGAACCTTATATCTTATTCATTAAATATGTCAACAGTGCTGACAGAGTTATAGTTCTTTTCTCCAACATTTTTTTTTTGGGGGGGGTGGTGGGGATTGGAAATCAGTTAAAACATGTAGAAATGCAAAAAAACAGAAATCGAAATTTTGTTGAAAAAAAAAGTTGCAAAATTTTTTTTTCCCTCTAACAATTTTTTTTTGGGGGGGGGGGAGGTTGGAAATCACTTAAAATATGTAGAAATGCAAAAAAAAAAATTTTTTCTCTACATTTTTTTTGGGGGGGTTGGAAATTACTTAAAACATGTAGAAATGCAAAGAAAAATTTTTTTTTCTCTAACAATTTTTTGGGGGGGGGGGTAACAATTTTTTTGGAGGGGGTTGGAAATCACTTAAAACATCTAGAAATGCAAAAAAAAAAATCTTTTTTTTGGGGGGGTAACAATTTTCTTGGGGGGGGGGGTGGAAATCACTTAAAACATGTAGAAATGCAAAAAAAAAAAAATTCTCAATTTTTTTTGGTGGGGGGGGGGCCAACTCCAAAATTTAATGGCATGATCCTTGGACCATACCTAACCCCCCCCACCAAGTTTCGTCGAAATCCGTCAAGGAGTTTTTCCGTAATACTGTTCACAAACAAACAAACAAACAAACAGAAAGGGGTGAAAACAGTAACCTCCATCCATCTTCCAAGATGGCGGAGGTTAAAAAGGAGGAAATTAAAACTTTACCACATGTTACATGACCATATGATCCAGCACATGTTGAGTGTACATTGAGAACCGTGAGTTTTAACGATCTCCTCGAGCGATCAATTCTAGGGCCTTTATCAGCCTTGGTCGTTATGGAAACGATCGATAACGAGAATATAAGCTTCTTTGTCAAGGCCGATGAATATACACCACGGCAAACTTTTTTAATTAAATATTTTGTACACATTTACCTCAGTAGTTGTGATGTTTTGCCGCCAGAAGAGTTCGCTCGCGCCAAGTCCTTCTCAAGACTGCACGGAGTAACTATTCCCTGAATACCATCGACTATCTTGTTAATTACATCGTTTTTTGAGACTTGCGTGAGGTAGTGCAAGTGACGCAAGATTCATGGAAATTGAGCTCCACGGACACATTTGTAACCTCATTTAATTACCGGAGTAAGGTGTTAGTACCTTGATGTTTAGTACCAACAATCTTGGTACCTTTATGTTTTGTTTAGGTCGGTCTATAATAATGTGTATTTTGTCGTTTGGGTATCATGTTATAACAGATGCTCAGTCGAAGCATCGAAGGAAGCTTGCAGAAATACAGGATGCTCTGGCTCAGAAACCAGTGGACTTGGCTACTCTCCGTCGTATGGCCATTAGTGAAGGTGGTTTACTCTCGGACTCCATCCGAATGAAGGTCTGGCCGCAGCTCCTCAACATACAACCTGAGGATTTGCCTGCTGCCCCAGGTACGCCCATATAGCGTCGGCCACTCGTGGAAACCAAAAATACTGGAAAGATGACATCTTACTTTGTAATTCTTTTACAATTTTCTTACAAAGTTTATTTTGCCTTTTGCAAAAGTTTCTCTTTATCTCTTTTTCTCTTTCTCTCATTGGATGACCTTCGTACGCAACTAAGGTTGTGGACCCAGTGTTCAGAGAGGTTCTGCGATTTGAAGAGTGGGTCAATACCTTGATGATGTACGGTACCTAGCCAATGATCCGGATGACTTGAATCGGGTAGTGAGTAAGCTGAAGGAATTCGTCTCTCTGTCTCTCTCTGTCTCTCCCTCTCTCAATGACCCAACTACTCTTCATCAAAAGATACTGTGGGGGTATTTAACGTCTACCTACTAATACGAGCGGATGGGACCTCAGCTTAATGTTGATCTATGGGATGCAACACTTGCACCTTGCCTGCGAAGCGGCAATCGAAAACTTTTATAGTCGAGCAGGGTGTCAACCCTACACCAGACAGCTTCGGGTCAAATGCACTACCTCGGCTCCATCCTGTATCACTATAAAAGACATATTTCCCTTTTCTGAAGGGAGTCACAGCCCCGTAGTTGAACCGAACATGAGCTGGGGTGAGCATTTTAATCTCACCAATGAGAATACCATCACAAAATTATTTTGGTTTCTTTTGGGATGTTGTGGATGTAGGTTTATGCCAGGTTGTTGCCTGGTGGGCAAAGTGGGGTTAAGCAATTGGTTCATTTTGTCTGACTATTTACAGATGTATGGTACGTCAGTGTTTTTTTTTTTAATTTTTTATTTATTTTTAAATTGAATTGCATACTGTCAAACCCTGCGTATTCGCGATTCATAAAGTGCAACCTGCTCGACATTCATGGCCCCGTACTTCGTGTATTTGTGGTTTCTTTTTTTGTTTGAGGGCGTTTTTTGCGATTTATTTATTTATTTATTTTTTTCACACACACACACACACACACACACACACACACACACACACACACACACACACACACACACACATTTAAAGGCCAGTTTTCCCCGCTAAAGCGGGGGTTAGCCTTGCGGGCCCCATGACGATCTTCTCCACTTTACCCTATTTTCTGCATCTCCCCTTCTTAATCCCCTTGCCCACATTTCTTCTTCCACCACCTTCAGCCAAGTTTTTCTCGGTCTTCCCCGTCCTCTACTTCCGACTACACTCATTTCCAACACTCCTCTCACCCAGTCACTTTCATCCTTCCTCAACACATGACCCAACCATCTCAACCTGTTTCTCTTCACAACCTCCATCACAGACTCTATTCCCATCATCTTCCGCAAGTCATCATTTGTCTTCCTCTCTCTCAACGATACTCCACACATCCACCGAACCATTCGCATTTCCACCCTTTCCAGCCTTTGTTGCTGCTCCATGTTCAGTACCCATGTCTCGCTCCCATAAATCATCGTACTCCTCACACATGTAGCATACACCTTTGCCTTCAGCTTCAACGACACTCCCCTCTTTGTCAGCACGCCACTCAGTTCCCTAAACTTCTTCCATGTACATGTTACTCCAGCAACCGTCGAAGAGTCTGATCCACCTTCTCCATTCAGCATGTCTCCGAAATAGCAAAATGTTTTCACACCTTCCAGCTTCACACCATCTCCAAGATCCAACTCAACAATTCCTTCATCTGCAACTCCCTCGATGCACACCTTACACTTGAATGTAGCTGCACACTGGTTAATGACCCTCTCACCCCACTACATTTTCGATGAACCCATTCAGCACACATTGTACACTGAATGGAGTTCACTCCGACACCCTTCCTGCACACAGCACACGGCCACTTCCCAGTCCTTTCCACCTCACCACATGTTTTACCACTTGCCATCACCTTCATCTTTCCGATATTCACCTTCAAACCTTTTGCCTCCATACATTCCTTCCACTTGTTCATCTTCTCCTTCAGTCCATCCATACTCTCTGCAATCAACACCAGATCATCTGCATACAGCAGCTCCCACGGTAAACCCTCCTTTACCCTCTGAGCCAGCACCTCCATCACAACTACAAATAGAAGTGGACTTAGTACTGACCCCTGGTGCACTCCTACCCTCACCTCAAACTCACCACTGTTCCCATCCTTCGTCCTTACAGCTGTGCGCGCTCTCTCGTACATGGCCATCACTACTCTGATCAACCATTCCTCCACTCCTAACTTCCTCAATGCCCATGTCAAAACTTCGCGTGGAACCCTATCAAATGCTTCCTCCAGATCAACAAACCCAAAAAACAACTTCTTCCTCTTCTCCATGTACTTCTCCTGCAACTGCCTTACAATAAAAATTGCATCTGTCGTTCCTCTTCCTGGCATAAATCCAAACTACATTTCGTCAATCTTTACCTTCTTCCTTATCCTCTTCTCCAACACCCTTTCCAATACCTTCATTCCATGCTCCAATAACTTTATTGCTCTATAGGAGCCACAGTCCAGAGGGTCACCTTTCCCCTTGTGCAGAGAGACGAGGGTACTCAGTTCCCAGTCCACTGGAATGCGGCCTTCTTTGACCACCAGATTACAGATCTCTGTCATTCTCTTCACACCCCAACTTCCCGCTGCCTTCAACATATCTCCCACAACTCCCGTCGGCCCTCCTGCTTTTCTACTCTTCATTGCTCTTATAGCTTCCTCAACTTCCTTCTCAGTTATCTTCTCTGCTGGTCCTAAAACTGGGTTACTCTCGATGTTGCTATCCTATTCATTTTGTACATTCAACAGCCTTTCCATATATCTCTTCCATCTTCCTTTAATTCCATCTGAGTCCACAACGATTTGTCCCACTTCATCCTTCAAGCAACTCACCCCCGTCACATCAAATCTCTCTCTCGCTATCTGCTTTGCAATCCTGAATACCGCTCTCTTACCCTCCTCCGAATCCAAGCGTTCTCCAAACATTTTCCTATGGGCCTCCTGCACCTTTTCCCCCTCTTTCTTTGCAGCTTTCTTGGCTTCCTTATAACTTTCATGTGCTGCCTCTTCTTCCACCGTACCCTTCGCCTTTTGCCATTCCTTGAAGTTCTTCCTCTTCTCTTCAATCGTCTTTCCAACTTCATCACCCCACCACCATGTTTCCGAGTGCCTCGGTGGTCCTTTTGTCCATCCACATACCTCACCAACGGCTCCCAATAGACGATCTTTCAATTGACATCCAACCTCTTTCAAGCTCAACCACATCATCCTCTGCCATACTCAGCCTCTCTCTTAATGCTTCCTTCACTGTTGCCTCTTTCAACCTCCACACCTTCATCCTCGGTTGGTACTTCACCTGCTGAATTCTCCTTGCACCTTTCACCCTTATATCGCAGACAACCAGGTGGTGCTGTGAAACAGTCTCCTCCCCTGGGATCACCTTTGTGTCCCGGAGGTTTCCCCTATCTTGCCGATGCACCATCAGGTAGTCAATGGTTGTCGTCGACCCACCTGACGTGTATGTAATAAGCTTATTATCCGCTTTCTGGAATTGAGTATTACAAATCAACAAATCAGCTCCATCAGCAAACTCCAAGATCCTTTCACCTTCTCCATTTCTCACACCATATCCATAACCCCCATGGACTCCCTCAAAACCGTCGGGACTCCTTCCCACATGTCCATTCAAGTCTCCTCCAACCACAACAATTTCATCATCTTTCACATTTTCCATCAACTTCTCCATCGCACACCAGAACATGTTCTTCTCTTCATCGCTTCGACCGACCTGCGGGGCATATCCCGAGATGACGTTCACCAAGAGATTTCCGATCACGATTCTCACCATCATCAACCTTTCACTCACTCTAGTCACACTCACTACACTGTCTACAAACTCCTCAGAAAACACGACACCAACACCATGCACGCCTTCCGGGCACCCTTGCCACATAAACTTGTACTTCTGCCCCTGCCTTCCCTTCACCATTCTCACACCACTTCCCTTCCATCGTGTCTCCTGCACGCAACATATGTCCACTCTTCTTCTGACCAATGTTTCAACCACTTCTCCAGATCTCCCTGTCATTGTCCCTACATTCCATGTACCAAACCTCAGAAACTGATCTCCACGTGGGGCATCAGACGATTGGTCATCATAAATGGAAAAATTTCCTCCCTTGCTTCGATCGGGTTCCCCACCTTGAGTTTTAACGAGAGGTGGTGAGGACCCCCACGGGGTACTTTGGGCTGTACCCTGCCCATCAGTTGTACTCATCATGGTTTCCTTTTGAGGCGATGTTTTTATGGCCGGATGCCCTTCCTGACGCCAACCCTTTTAGTCGCCTCTTACGACACGCAGGGATACGGTGTACCTCTTCTAACCGGGGCACACACCGGGATTTTTCACGGTGTTTTAAATTTTTTTTTTTCCCCTTATGAATCACGAACCGCAGGGAACATAACTCTCTTTTCCCCATTGAAACAATGCCCCGACATTTGTGGATTCGACATTTGCGGCATTTTCCAGGAATGTATCCCCCGCAAATAGCTAGGTCTGACAGTACTTGCACACTGGAGAACACAAATCTCCTTGTTGGTGCTTCCAAAATCCTCCAGTTTTGCGACACTTTGCCAAAATTTTACGCCGTCTCAACGAATTGCATAAATTCATTCAGATTTCAACATCATTGTAATGCATGTTGTTGAGTTGTTTAAACTTTCTTTATATAAGAAGAATGTGATTTGTAATACCGGGTAGTGCCGTACGATACACTTTTACATAGAGAATTGGGGTCTCCCCCCAACCCCACCCCGAACCTTGAACCTCCTCCCCAGATATGCTACCCTGATAGAAACCATACTTGGTGTACCCTTGGGCAACATGCAAAATTTGTTTGGATTTGGTTCAGTAGTGTTTATTTATTTATTTATTTATTTATTTAAGTTTTTGAACCATATATAAACAAACATGAATTGAGCTTTATCTATCTGTAATTCCAGCAATCTCTGTGTGTCTGTCTGTCTGTCTGTCTGTCTGTCTGTCTGTCTGTTTGCGACCACCGTTTCTCGACGACCGCCAGTCCGATCTGATTGAAACTTGCCAGGAATATTGCTGGGGACCCGCGGATGTGCTTTTCAAGGTTTGATATTAATCGGACGAGCGGTTCCCAAGTTACGGCCATTTATCTGTCGACCAATGACAGGACATGGTGCTTTGACATCACAAATGACATCACAATTAATGTTTATTTATTTATTTATTTATTATTTCTTTTGCACGATTGAAACTTGCCAGGAATATTGCTGGGGACCCGCGGATGTGCCTTTTCGAGGCACTGTCCAGACTGGTGTTAATTGGCCTGAACACGATAGTGTGCACGCAGAGTTTCAGGTCTGTCTTAGGTTTCATGATTTTGGAGTTACGGAGGGGACACACACACGCACACGTGTGCACACACACTTATTAGTGGAGCTACGAGGAGGAAAAACTTATTCTGATGTTTTTTTTCATTCTTTATCAAGGTCTTTCTCTCTGCATTTACTTGATCTATTGTTTTTTTTATCTTACCAAAACGAAGTTTTTGCAAGATATGTTAGTCAGCTTGTATGTTTTTTTTTTTTTTTAATTTTTTTTTTGTTTGTCTGTAATCACGTATAAAAAATTCTGCAGAGCACAGTTATCATCGGAAATTTTTGTAACTTCGCATATCAGAGGCCTATAGAGGTCCCTTTCAGTGCACAAAATTTTGAAGGTCAAGGTCAAAGGTCAAGGTCACTTTGGCGCAAATCAGGGGAGTCGACGAAACCCTTATTTTTTGAGTAATTTTGATCGGATCGTCTTCAAACTTCATGGGAATATAGTTCATGGTCTGGCGCTCAGCAGATTAATTTTTGGTGGCGATTGGCCTTGACCTTCATGGTTAGCGCCAAAGGTCAAACATATTTGACCTCAAGGTCAAATTTTCAAGTTTTAGGAACCATATCGTGTAGTACCTCAAATTGAACACTTCGATGAGTGCTTTCTAGATATGTCAAGCTTGAGACATTATGACGTCATTTGGTGACGTTATGAGGCAAACGCATATTTTTCATGGTTACTCTGTAGAACGATTCTCATCGGAATCTCTCGTCGGCAGATATTCCTCAAGGAGTCGCTCCTGGTGGATAGCAGCTCTGTTAACCTCAGTGTGACCTTAAAGAAGTCACACGTGGTCACCTTTTGGCAAGATACGGGTGACATTGGTTTATTTTTATATCGGTGATGAAGCTTGTGAGGTACAACAGTGTATGCTGCAAACCCAACATCAGTATCATATCGAGATGCATGTAGAACTGCCTCGGCATGGAACTACCTGAGCTGTTTATGCTACAAAAGGAGGGGCATCGAGGGTGTCGGAGCATTCTGGTGATGCAATAGGGTATTGCGATTGCAAACAGGGTATAGGTCATAAAAACTGCTCGGGATCCACTTATTTGGATCCAATTTTCCACTCCTCAGTATTTATGCCAAGGAAGACTTTTGTAGTTGTGTGTACCATTGATGGAACTTCACTTTGTCCTTATTATTCTGCACAGGGAGAGGCTTGCGGGAATTGAGCAAAGATTATGTGCAGGTGGAGTTGGACGTGAAAAGGTCCATGCGCAGATTCCCTCCAGGTGAGAGTTCAGCTTTGCAGGAGGGGAAGTTATAAATGAATTTTGCTTTCTTTGATTTATCTACATTATATGTTTATATCTTGTATGTAACCATTACATGGAATTGTATTTTATCTTCTATGGGAGAGTGATTTACAGATCCCATGTTGAGACTTTGTGTTTGCAATTTTGGGAATAAGATTTTCTTTTCTTTTGAGGAAATACTTTCACGAGTGTCCATATATTCTTTCTGTAAAACGAATCTCCTTTGTTCATCCTTTAGCAGGACCGTACATGTTATATATTTACTGAAGTAAAAATTCTAGTTGTGTGTCATAACACGAGGACAGATAGCCATGCATGTGCTTGGGAGAGCTTTGGGACAGGTGAGTTTTCACAGAGTAGATGGATGGACCAGTGTGCGATAACATAGCGTTGGGACGGATGAGAGACAGACAGACAGACAGACACAGATAGAGACTGGCGGTGGAACGTTGGGATGGATGGAAGGACAGACTGTGACTTATCATTGCATCGTATCCACCGGTAAGCGCCGTCACAGCGGACAAGTGTTTGGTGCAAATCATTGGGATGTACAGGCATACTATTTGGGAGCGAAGTGTTATAGTGGGGCAAGTTAGCTAAATATAGCATAACAATTGTGCATTTTGTGAAGAAAGCACCAAATTTGGCACACGGGTAGCCTATCATATTATGAACAGATTTGGATATTGGGCCATCTCAAATTCAGCCGCTGATGGCTGTGGCAGCCATTTTCCACTGCCGTCAAAAATTTGAGATGGCCCAATATCCAAATCTGTTCATAATATGATAGGCTACTAGTGTGCCAAATTTGGTGCTTTCCTTACAAAATGCACAATTGTTATGCTAAGTTGCCCCACTATTAGGAAAAACTTATTAGGGATATACCCATGGCAAAGCGTGTGGATAGGTTGAGTGAAATGAATTAATTATTCGGCAAACATAATGGGAGCCATTCAGATGTTCAAATGTGGATTGTGTGCTTTGCAGCGATGGAAGAAGAACAGCGCACCAACCTGCAGGAGCAACTCATGGATGTCATCTTGCATGTCCTTGATCGCAACCCTCAGTTGCACTACTATCAAGGCTACCATGATGTTGTTGTTACCTTTCTGCTTGTTGTGGGTGCTCCTATGACCGCTGCCATGGCAGAAAAACTCTCCACACACCACCTGCGGTGAGGAAATTATTGCTGTCTTCAGCATAAGAAAGTCTTATTTCAGGCAGAGTCTATTTACCTTTCTGCTTCATTGAGGTGCAAATCCATGTGCAGTGACTTCATGGACCCCACTATGGACAGCACAAAGCATATCCTGAGCTACCTGATGCCAATCCTGGAACGTGCCAATCCAAAGCTCTTTGACTTCATGCAAAGGTGGGGAGCTCGATCGATCTTGTGGCTCAATGGGTCTTGACACCACATATCGTGTGGTATGAACCTCTGCTGGACAGTTACAAATTACCCTATCACAATGGCATGCAGATTTGAACAAGTCCTGAGCCAGGATTAACATTTGATTGATGTTTTGTCTGATTAAGAGTGGAGCGTTTATATGTTCGCTATGAATGTGCTATGAATGCAAACTGTAAAGTACTAGCATCAAAATACTTAAAAAATTGAGGACATTGAAGTCGAACTTCAAGGAAGCAATCATTATTATGACACAGTATGGGACTAGAATGGCACTCTGTGGAGTGCATACCTCCGCCAGGCTGAACAGTTTTACGTTTTGTCGCCCGCTTGATCAGCCGGATCTGCATCCCAACCTGAACCAAAATCTAATTGGCTTGTTCTTGTCACCTCACCTAACAAACTCCTCCACAAAGTTTTATCATAATGTGTCCACATTTTGAAATGCAGTACAGTGTCATGCTATTTATCGTTTTTGGCCCGATCTCGCAATGGTGAAGAGCCTGGTTTTGGCTTAGCGGTTAGGGTGGCGGCTCGGGATCCTAGGGTCCTGCGTTCAAGCCCCGTTGGCCGCTGAATTAATACACCAGGGGGTTGACTCAGCCTGTCATCCTTCCGAGGTCTGCAAATTGAGTACCGGCTTGCTGGGATAATTGAGCCGTTCGAGTATCCTGCGTCGGAGTGGCGACCCGTCCAGGATTGTGCCCAATAGCCCAGGAAACAGCTTTGGCAGCACCGACACTCTCTGTACAGAGTATGGTTGCAATTATTTATTATTATTATTATTATCTCAATGGTGAAGAATCACTTGAAATATTCTCATGTCCAGATCCAGATCTTCCCCAAATCTGATCAATTCGTCCTTGTCACACACCAACCTGTTAAGCAAGTTTCATCCTCACCCAACCACAACTTTGAGATGTCCTGCTCACAGACACACAAACAGAGGTGAATACATAACCTCCGTCCACCGTCATTGGTGGAGGTAAAGAGTTATGTGCACCTCTCTTGCTTCCTAATCCCTGCATGAAAACAAAACAAACGAATAACAAGAAAAAGAGCAATCGGAGATGGCAGACCCTCGCCAGGACTTGTGTTGTGTCATGTATTTTGTGTGATGGTTCTGTGCTGGTGTGTTGCATCATTAAGAATAGACATAATGATAACATGGGTACCAAGACGTTCTGCCTTGATGCAACCCCGCTTTGATCAGACACTTGACCCTGACTCGTGGCGTTTATTGTTATTCAATTTAATTCAGAGTGGGATTAAAATAAATTTCAGTTTGTCTCAATCCGGTAAGTGGTTGCAGAGAAAAACACTCAAGTTCTGTGCGGACAAACTGACTGGCACACAGACCCAATACAAATGCAATACCCTTCTCTCTGGTGAGGGTAATTATTAAATTGATCACCCCTGTTGTGCATTCGGAAAAGACTAGTCGATTTGACGAAGTTACAACATTAATCACCACAAGGGTTGTGTGTGCGCGCACGTGCACATTCAATGGACTGCGGGCGAGTTTGGGTGCCGGTGGGCCCGGTGCGGCTTCGTCTTTCTATATTCGAGTTCTTACAGCGAGTGCATGACAATTCCTGCCCCGTTTTAAGTCTTTCTTTTGCAGTTGCTCGAAATTATATTTGCCGGTGGTTCTGACAGCTGTACTTTCTCTGACAGGTCTGAGGTGGGCACAATATTTGCTCTCAGTTGGCTCATTACCTGGTATGGGCATGTACTTTCTGATTACCGGCATGTGGTTCGGCTCTACGACTTCTTCCTGGCCTGCCATCCACTTATGCCTATCTACTTTGCTGCTGTGGTGAGATCGTGCCGTTACGTACCTTAGTGTAAACTTTTAACAGGTCCAACAATGAACTGTACTCTCCTTACACATGCATCAGGAAGGTGCCGGTAAAGTGCCACAAATCCTTTTACCCACTATTCCTTCTCCCATCCCAGATTCCCCTCTTTCTCCCTGCAAATCATTTCAGTCCTACTTTACCCTTACAACATGCTTCTCAGACATTCCCTCCTTGCTTCATAAATCCTTAACTCGTAAAATTTCAATTTGCATTGGAGGACTAAAAAAACATAATTTTTCTCTAAAATATTGTCATTTGGCTTTCCGTTTTAATTTATTGATTTTTATTGCACCTTCTGCAGGTGGTGCTGCACCGTGAAGATGAAGTTCTGAGCTGTGACTGCGACATGCCCAGTGTACACCATCTCTTGTCCCAAATCCCTGGCGATCTACCATACGAGTCATTGGTGAGCCGTGCTGGTGATCTCTTTGTGCAGTTTCCTCCATCGGAGCTCGCCAAGGTTGTCTCATTGCAGGAAGAGGAACGGTAGGTGTATTCTTGATGCTTGTCAGGTTTTTACCAGTGTGCCTAAAACTGAAATGGGACGATGCAACGATAAGTTTTTGTTCCACTCAACTTTGCTTGCTTTCTGTACTTCTCTGGTCTTTACAGGCCTCCCCTTCTTTATTTTTTCCACACCACTCAACTGCTCCATTTTATTTTATTTTTTTTTGTCTCACATGAATCCGATTTGCTATTCCCCAACCCCCTCTGTCATTTCCTTCTGTTCCATTCTTACTTATCCCTTCCCCCTTTATCAATGTTGAAAATATAAAAATCCCCTTTCATTTCTTCCCTCCAAATTTACTCTTAGTTTCTTCCATCTACTTTTTACATTCCTGTTTACACTCTTGCCTTACATATCCACTTTTCCTCCCTCCCATTCCCATTCTTTCCTTCCTGTCTAACTTCATATTGCTACTCTCCTAACATGTAGGACTTCATAATGCATTCTTATTCCACAATTTCCAACCTTCCGATTCACCCTGCTTGCTTGCTGCTCGGCAACCATTTCACAATCCATCCCAGGGCTCGCAAAATTTTCGACATTGTAGTTGCCCCTGCAGGCAGGCACTATTGCATATTTTGGTTGCCTGGATCTCTCTTCAGTTGCCCAATGTGTCCACAATATTTTTCATCATAGCTGTACTTACCATGCCTGGTGTGGGCTTGGGATCCTAGAATCCTGAGTTAAAATCCCCCTCAGCTCTTGAATTAACACCAGGTGGGGTGGACTCTGTCTATCATCCTTCCGAGGTCAGCAAAATGAGTGCCAGCTTGCTGGTATCCTGTGTCTGAGTGGTGAACTCGTCCAGGATTGTACGCAATAGCCAAGGAGACTGCTTAAGCAGCACCAACGCTCTGCACAGAGTATGGTCCCAATGGATGGATGTACTTAGAGACGAACCGACTCACTGGGTTTTGGCATTGCTCGTAGTTGGTTGAACAGGAGTCTTGTGATGTGAGTGCCGCATTCCCTTGCAATTGTTCAACCAACTATGAATGGTCTTATCTGGACAGTATTCATAGATTTTACAAGTCAGTGGCAATGAACATAAGGTTTTTCGTATTGAAAAAAAAAAATTTAAATGTAATTTTTGTGAACAGAAAACAACAAAAATAAGACCACTGCACCTGCAGCTTATCTGGGCCCTGGCCTAATGTTGTAACCTAAATTTGGTAGCATTCTGACTAGTGGGTCTGGAGAAGAAGATTTTGAAGAAATGTAAAAGTCGACCATTTTGACCCACTTAGTCACGTGGTCAGAACCAGCTTTGCAATCCCTGCTACCAGTCAGGAGCGGAACGTTGCTGCCAAATTTCAGCCGGATCGGCTGAGCTCTGGCCGGCGAAGTCAAACTAGGAGACGGACGAATGGATGGACGGACAGACTGTGCATGATGACAAAACCTTATCTGGATTTCCAAATCAGCTAATAACTGGAATGGCCCTATGTAGAGCGCATAGTCTCACCTCACGTGCTCCTTCTGAACAAAAATAACATCTTTAACTGAACACGCCACCATTATGTCCCACATACCCACATCATCCATGCACCCTATTGTGTCACATGCATTGCATTATCCATAGCTTTATTGATTTGTTAGGATATTGAATGACCACTTTTGTGCACATATGCCTGCTGTTGGCTTTATGGTTAGAGTGGTGGGCTTGGGGTCCTGAGTTCAAATTCCACTTGGCCGTTGAATTGATACCTGGTGGGGTTGACACGCTCAGCAAAATGAGTACCAGATTGCTGGGATGATTGAGCCATTCAAGTTCCTGCACCGGAGTGGCGACCCGTTCAGGATCGTGCCCAATAGTCCAGGAGACTGCTTTGGCAGCATCAATGCTCTGTACAGAGTATGGTCCTTCTGGACGGATTTTTGTGCATATGAAGGCTAAATTGCATCAATGAAGGTGAATATGGAAAAAAAAAATTCAAACTATATTCCCCATGACAGGTCAGTCATATGTTTGAAGTTTCGCATTGATCTGTTAAGCAGTTCTGGAGAAGATGCGTTTTTTGTTTTTTTTTTGGTTTTTTAAACGTTTTTATTTTCAATCCAATATGGTCACTACACCAAGCTGTTAGCATTAGTTAGTGGACATTAAAGATCCCACGGTGTCCTTCACGAAGAGTAGCCGAACTATCACCAGCACCTTGAACAAATTACAAATTCCTTCTCTGTCTGACTGCTGGGAATACAAAGGCAAGCCATCCCAACATATTTCTTGTCACGAACCTGCTTCAACAGCACCGACGCTCTGCATGTAAAGAGTATGATACATTGATTGATTTAAATTATTTTTTTGCTTTCACAAAAATTTTTAATCTGCTTTCACACTGACTACATTAATTGGAGTTTATTTGGGGGTCTCTCATGAAACAAACCCAGTGGGTTTTTAAAAAAAAAAAAAATCTCAAACCACTGACATTAAAGATCAGTACGTTCCGGGTGACGTAGAAAGTAAAAATTTTACGTGCTGGTGGACATCGAAGTCTATCCACCAGGAGGAAAAATCACAGTACTGTTGGAGAGCATCCGCAAATGAAAAATTAAATGCAAGTGAGCGACCGAGACGATGGGGAAGCACGGTTCATTATTGCTTACAATGTGTATATGTATATATAAACACACACACGCCAATGGGAAAAGGGGGGTTTGGTTTCTGGGCTTCCAGGAAATGTAGAGAGGAAGGTGGACGGCAGGCAGAAAAACATTATTTTTTATTTTTAACTACGTGGTGGCATGATTTCATGCTTTCAACTGGCTATGACTATGATGCATAACCACTGCTACCGAATAAACACATTACACTTGAAATAAACATGTAAATAAAAGAAACAAATACAAGACTTTTACCTTTTAAATTTATCACAAAATAGCCAGGTAAACATATTACATGCTCGTTCGTACTATCCTCTGCCGTAACTAGAGAAGACTGAGCTCAGGGTGGTGATGTTGTTGGAGGGCGGAGGTGAGAAAGATGTGGATGTAGAACTTGCGATGGCTGTTCGATCATTAGGAGCACGATGAAGTCACCTGCTGCATTGCCATGTAGAAGAGGGGTAAAACTATCCTTCGCCACCTTGACCCAGAGTCATAGATCTTTCGTGCTTGGAGAGGAAGGTGTCGGATGGCATCCTCTTCCAATATAATCCCATCTCTTCAGCGTCTGCCATGGTTGAACTGGAGCCTTCAGACCCTGGTGCCTCATGGAAATATTGGTAAATCAACAATGGTTTCTCCCGTATCACCGGTCCACTCAAATGGGTAAATATCTTTTGACGTTGTTCCATCACAATCCTACAACAAATGGAAAATGTCAAAAGATAGTAGTAATGGGAAGAGGATTTTGGTATCTTATTGTGGCATCGTAACGTGGTCATTCCTACCTTGTTTGGTTGTTTTTGAGATTTCATCGCTCTGTTTTTACATTTTTTTTTCTTTCTTTCTTCCTTGTGTGTGCATATATATTGTTGCGAATTCGCGCCCGCCGGCGTGTGGACGGCCACGTAATTCGGATCGCGGCACGTCGCCCACCGGACGGACAATTCAGTCGTGACCCTCCGGGAACTATCGCCAGTCACGGGTGGGCCTTTCGACCTCACCACAATCGTGCCAATCAGCCACCCGCGTAGGATAGGGTTGTTCGCCAAACTCGACCTACCTAAGTACCCACGCGGATGGTAAACCGGGCGATCGTGCCTCGCCGCAGGTCGACTCCGGACACGAGCCGCTTGGGCGGCCCGTTCCGTACTATCGGGATAACCGAGCGGTGTTATCGTCGACCTCGACGGTTCAGATTATTTACCGGGATGTTGCACCCACTACGAACCCTTTACGTGAAGCAAGATGGAGGGTCAATAGAGAAAAGACGAAGTGAAACGGGAAAACAGTTCACACAATGCACATTTATTTCCCGGCACACAGAAAGCACATATATACAGCCATACAGTCAAAATGCACATAAAGCAACCAAAGCAAAAGCAACAACGACGCAGAGTTAATACCGACTACGTGCACACACGGCAACACTTATACAGCTTTACTTTACAGACGGCGCCAACACACATTTACACCAAAGCAAAGGAAAGAAGCCACCCTCATAGACAAGGGGGCAGACAGGCCTGTAGGCCAAATGTGCGCATGACCTGGAGGGGCGGCCAGGTCCGCGAGACCGGGGGGGTGGGGGGGGGTCCTACTCGCGCCCTCGCAATGCGTTGGCTGGCGAGCCGCAAATGTGGCCGCGCGGCTGTGCCCCGACTCCGTGCTCCTTGGCGAGTTTCGTTGGCACGACGTTTGGAGTGGGAATGGGGTCCCCTTTTGCACTATCTCAGCGCGGGGGGAAAGGGGGAATTGTTGATGCCCTGGGGGAGGGAGATGGCTGGCTGGCTTGGGTCCCGCGATGAGATGAGCGATTCCCCACACCGTAACCTCGTCGCCGACCGCCGTCCTTCGCCTTGGACCCGAGCTCCTTTGCTTGCAGTTCCACCGCGACTCTTCTCCGTTCCGCACTCTCCTCACCCGACCGACCCGACTCTTTTCCAAAACTCTCTCGGCGACTCCAGAACCCAACTCTCTTCATTCGCCTTGCGTTCGCCTTCTTATAGGCTGGCAGGAGCAGCTAATATGCAAATATTCGGATCAGAATGACCTTGGGGGCGGAGCCACGCTCGCCCATTGGTCGGAGGAAACGGGGGCGTGAATCTCCCCTGATCCTAGAATTTGCATATATCAACTTCACACACACGCGCCTGGAGGCGGGGCCAAGCCGCCCCGCTCTCGCTAATTGGACGGAGGAAAAGTGGGCATGTAGCGTTTTTGATCCGAATTTTCCCTCGGAAAGTCCGCTATTTGCGCTTGCGGCTCGGTGCGCTCGGCACCAAACGCCGAACGGGCCCGAGACAGCCCGACGTTCAGTGTTCACAGGTGGTGCGGGAATGGCCGTAGAAGGAGAGAGGTGAAGGTGGTGGAGGGTTTTCGGTGGTGGTTTGATGGTAATAGTGCCGTTTGGGAATGGCGGTGGTGCGATGATGTGGGAGCATAAATGGTGGCGGTGGCGTGGTTGTTGTGTGATGGCGGTTGAGACGTGGTTGGTTCAGAATAAAGATAGAACAGAAAAAAATGGCTAACTCAAAGCATCGCAGCCCCGATGAATCACATAAATTCCCTCTATACAACGGGTTTGGGCTAACTACACATGTATTTAGATATCTCACCTACGGGCCCTTTGTGGTGTAATGCGAATTTCCACAGCCGTAACAATATATAACAAGTTGGGTTATCTGATGAAGCTCGTGGTATTTTGACAGTAGTAATGATTTGAGATCCAAACTGGCCAAATGTGCATGTACAGTCAAAGGGTTTATGTTGATCCAAATGCAATGATGTTGACTTTCATAGGCTTCAGCTTGGAAAGAGTACAGAACATAGCATCCGTCAAGGAAAATGAAATATTTTTCAAAGTAGTTTTATAATGTGTGGACTTTGCCTGTTCCCTGCAGCATGGCCATCTCCACTTTCAAAGACTTTGAGTTGGCCTCTCTACAGCAGCGGCCTGACACCGTGCTCCGGAGACGTAGAACCAGTCCGAAGGTGGAGACTCCAGCAGCCACTTCTGGCACAGCTCTGCGACGGGGCACAAATCGCTTGCTGAAGCTTGCTGTGTGGGGGATTGCAGGCACCCTGGGTGCGGCTGCTCTTGCTGTGTTCAACAGTGCCCTTCAGTGGGCACCAGACTTTGTTGTTCAGCTTTTCCATTAAAGGGAAAGAAAAGCGAAAATTAAATAAATAAATAGAATATGAATTACTGTATTGTATCACTAACTTTTCATTTTGCATCCTTTTGACAAAATGCACACAATGAGACAGCCGATTGTGCTTTGTGAATTTCTCGGTCATGCTGTAGAACCAGCCAGGTGTTTATTTGTAAGGTTTGCAATAATCTATGAAACATGCGCTTTTGCGCAGCCATTCGTCGCCGCACGAAGGCGACAAACAGCTGGTTCTATGAAAATGACTTGGGGAAAAATGTTTTTTGCTGCTTAATGGCACATAATTCACAGGATGTTTAATGGCAAAGTTAAAATATTCAGGAACATTTTTTTTTTGAAGTCTGATTTTAGTTTTTCATTAAAGACTAAACGATCGGGCTGGTGCTGCCAAATTGGTATGCAGTTGCTATTGTGTGTCTATTTTGCCGTCTAGCTCTGCCCTGCAAATGACGTCCGACACCCTAATGGGATGCTCGAGTTGTCCCTTCAGTGTATTAAAGTTTGTAACAAGCGTAATCTTAATCTCATGGCTGCTTGTTCATTTATTCTGGGTCCACAACTGTGCTGGTACTACCTGTAAACAAGAGTGCTTTAAAAACATTGCAGGAAGCTCAAATGGTTAAACGACTCCTGAGATATTTATTTTTCAATGTCATGTTTGTTTCTTCAGTGTGAAATTATGTGCATTGTTTAGTTTATTCAAGAAAAGGGAGGGCTTTGGTTTCTTTTTGTACTAAGAAAATCTAGCTCAGCACCCATGGGATGAAGTCCAGTAAGATTTGGAGCTAGCGATGTGATAAAGTCCATTTCCTGGTACAAGTTGTGCAAAAATATGTTTGGCTCTTGTATTATCAAAAGGTATTTCGCTTTTGTTTGTTTTTTCATTTTGCTTTTCCAATGAACCCGAGTTCAGGCCAGAGAATGGCTGCTTACCCAGTGCCTTGGAATGCTTTACTACCTCCCTTACACACATTTCTCGTTATATGTATTTGCTCTGGACGCTAACCCCTTATCAGGTCCATCTAAATATTTTACAAACATAAAGGTGGGGTTTTTTTTTTTTTAAATCTTTCCTTCCCCCAAGCCCCCCTTCCTTCCTTCATTTGCAGATGCATTCCCTCCACCTCTCAATTTCTTATGCCCATAATGCAGGGTTTCTTTGGTTTCTTTTTGCACTAAGAAAATCTAGCTCATCTATGGGATGAAGCCCTGAACATTGTTGACCCTGAACATCTATCTATAAGCTTGCATTGTTTGTACTTACACAAAATAGATTGCTGTATTCAAACATTTTGTCTGTCCATTTTCAGTCTTGCCCTTAAGGGGATGAGAGGGTATTGCATTGGCTGTGTCCACATCTACATATTTTTGCTTTAAAAATTGCTCTCTGCAACTGCTTGGCCAATTGATGCAAAATTGTAAATGGGAGGGACTCTCCATGGAGAATATTTTATTGACAAGTCTATCATGGGTCACATGGTATGGCAGCCATATTGGATTAAAGGAAAAAAAAATGAAACATTGATAGTGGTTGGTCAGGTAGCTAATTGGATTGCAAACTGGCTTCGTGGTAGGAAGCAGAGTGGCTGTGAGTGGGAGGGTGGAAGTAGCGGGAGTACCTCAGGGATCGGTACTCGGACCATTACAGTTCATTATTTACATCAACGATTTCGATAATGGGGTGACGAGTAAGCTTTCCAAATTTGCAGATGACACAAAGCTTGGAGGTGAGGTGGATAGCAGAGGGGGTGGTGATCAGATTCAGGAAAGTATTATTACTTGCATAGATTGGCAGATGTAATTTAACTTGAGCAAGTGTAAGGTGTTGGGGATTGGAAAGAACAATGAAAATAAGGGATTGCAGGATGTAAGGAGTAATTTTGAAGTGTGTCACACAGGAGAAGCATCTGGAGGTGGTAAAAGATATGGGAGGTAAGCAGGCAGCTCAAGGTAAAACAAATAGGGTTTCAGGAGAGGGATCAATTATAAATCAAGAGGTGGTGTTAACATTGTACAGGGATTTAGTGAGGGCCACATCTAGAATATTGTGTGCAGTTTTGGTCACCACAGTTCCGGAAGGACATAGATGCCATAGAGAGGGTTCAGCGTAGGGCTACGAGATTAATTCCGGGCCGAGCTCGACTCAGCTATGAGGAGCAGCTGAAGGAGACGGTTATGAGAAGATATGATAGAGATGTTTAAGATAATGAAAGGTAAAGATAAAAATAAGTGCAGATGAATTATTTATTCAACAGAGTAGACTGTGATAGGATCAGGGGCCATAGCCTGAGAGTAAAGAAGAGGAGAGTTAAGATGGTGGTAAGGCAGAGGACTTTCACTCAGAGAGTAGTTAATGCATGGAATGGTCTCCCTGGAAAGGTAGTGGCAGCAGAATAAGTAGATAAGTTTAAATTAGAATTAGTTACCTGGAAGTTATGGGGATGTTAGACTTTTTGGTAGTTTGAGCATTGATGGGTGATTGTGTGCATGTGTGTGGAGTGTTGTTGGTGGGGGTCTTGTCAAGGGGGGTTGTGTGGTTGATGTGTTTTTAACCAAGCCCGAGTTTTCCCCCTTAGAGGAAAAAAACCAACCAAACAAAAATATTTATTTCATTAATTAAAAACTTTTTTTTTGTATTTTCTTCCTTGGATCTTGATAAATTAGTGCGGTGTTCACGCAGGCACATTGGGATGAATGGCCTCCACCTGTTAGATTTCCTTGTAAATCCCATGTCAAACTTCTCATTGGGTATACAGGGTGATAATGCCATCGGTGAAGTATTCCCGTCATAATTGGTTCATTAGAAAAGTCAAACTTCATCCGAATCACAACCCACTGAAGTTTGTTGTCATTGGTCATGGGGTCTTGTGGCCATATTTAATTGAAAATGTTTCAAACAAATCTTCAGAACCCCCAACAGATCTCGATGAAACTTCATGAATATGATGGATTAGCCATGGGGAATACAGTTTAAAATGTATTTAGTGTTCATTTTGACACAATTTATCCTAAAGTGCACAAAAGGGGTTGTTAAATATCTTAACAAAGCAACAGATAATGCCAATATAAGTATAACCTGGTGTTGGCGCAGTGGTTAGGGCAGCCGCTTGGGATCCAAAAGGTCCTGAGTTCAAGCCCCGTTGGGCCACTGAATTAATACACCAGGGGGTTGACTCAGCCTGTCATCCTACCGAATTCGGCGAAATGAGTACCAGTGTACTGGGCCGGTGTATACCCCGGTTGAAATAGGTGTACCAGATCCCTGTGTCGCAAGAGGTGATCAGGGTTGCGTCAGGAAGGGCATCTGGTGTAAAACATGTGCCAAATCACTATGCGGATCATATGGATGATCCGCTGTGGCGACCCCTAACGGGAGCAGCCGAAAGAACAAGATATATATATATATATATATATATATATATATATATATATATATATATATATATATATATATATATATATATATATATATATATATATATATATATATATATATATATATATATATATATATATATATATATATATATATATATATATATAGTTATAGTTGCGAATTCACGCCCGCCGGCGTGCAAACGGCCACGTGACTCGAATCGCAGCACGTCGCCCACGGGACGGACAATTCTGTCGTGACCCTCTCGGACTAACGCCGGGAGGTAGTCACGGGTGGGCCTTTCGGACTCACCACGATCGTGCCAATCGGCCACCCGTGTGGGATAGGGTTGTTCGCCAAACTCGACCTACCTAAGTACCCACGCGGATGGTAGACCGGGCGATCGCACCTCGCCGCAGGTCGACTCCGGACACGGGCCGCTTAAGCGATCCGTTCCATGCTATCGGGATAACCGAGCGGTGTTATCGTCGGCCTCGACGGTTCCGATTAATTATTGGGCATATTAAGCCCACGACGAACCCATTACGTGAAGCAAGATGGAGATCCAATTAAAGAAAAGACGAAGCGAAACGGGAAAACAGTTCAACATAATGCAATTTTTTTCCACGGCACACGGAGAGCACACATATACAGTCAAACAGAATGCACATATCAAATGCAACAAAAGAAACAATGACGCAGAGATACTACCGACTAAGACCGACACACGGCAACACTTAAACAGTTTTACTTCACCAGATTGGCGCTGACACACATTTACTCAAAAGCAAAGGAAAAGAAAGCCACCCTCATAGGCAAGGGGGCAGACGGGCCCGTAGGCCAATGTATACGTGGGACCTGAAGGAGCGGTCAGGCCCGCGAGACCGGGGGGGGGGGGGTCTTACCCGCGTCCTCGTGATGAGCCGCAAATGTGGCTGCGCGGCAGTGCCCCGACTTCGTGCTCCTTTGCAGGTTTCGTTGGCACCGCTTGGAGTGGGGTGGGAACAGGGCCCCCTTTTCGCACTATCTCAGTGCGGGGGAAAAGGGGGGGGGAATTGTTGATGCCCTGGGGGAAGGAGAATGATTGGCTGGCTTGGGTCCCACGACGAGCGATCCCACCGCGACCTCGTCGCTGACCGCCGTCTTCCCTGCCTCGGACCCGAGCTCCTTGGACTCTTCCCCCAATTCTCCTCAGCCGACTGCAGAAAACCACCTTGACGCCTTCGCCTCCCGACTCCACTCCGCTCTCCAACCCGACTTGACTGCCTCCGTCTCCCGACTCCACTCTCTGCCACCAAAACTGACTCTCCGCCAACAACTCTTCTGCGCAACAATCCTTTGCGCAACAACTCCTCTGCGCAACTACTTTTCTTATTCGCCTCGCGCTCGCCGTTTTATAGGCCGGCAGGAGAAAACAATATGCACTATTTCCGGATCACGATGACCTCGGGGGCGGGGCCACGCTCGCCCATTGGACGGAGAAAAAGGGGCGTGAATCTCCCCTGATCCGAGAATTTGCATATCTCGATTCCAGACAGACGCGCCTGGAGGCGCGGCCAAGCCGCCCCGCGCTTCATAATTGGACGGATCAGAAGTGGGCGTGTCGCATTCCTGATCCGAATTCTCCTCAGAAAGGCCGCTATTTGCAGTCGCGGCTCGGCGCGTATCTTGTATGAGCCCAGGACAGCCCGACGCTCGGTGCTCACAGGTGGTGTGGGAATGGCCGCAGAAGGAGAGAGGTGAAGGTGGTGGAGGGCTTCCGGCGGTGGCCGATGGCCATGGTGCCGTTTGGAATGGCGGTGATGTGATGTTTGCGGGAGCGAGTTGTGAAGGTAAAGGTCGTGGCAGTTGGCGTTGTTGTTGTTGTCTGAGGGTTGGAGCGTGGTTGCAGTTGGTGACGATGGCTGGCATGGTGGTTAAGTTGGTTGCGGTTGAGACGTGGTTGGTTCAAAATAAAGATAGAACAGACAAACGGCTATCTCAAAGCATCGCAGCCCGAATGAATCACATTAATACCCTCTAAACAACGGGTTTGGGGCTAACTACACATGTACTTACAGAGATATCTCACCTACGGGACCTGAATGGTGGTTTGCGAATTTCCACAGCCATATATATATATATATATATATATATATATATATATATATATATATATATATATATATTTATTCGTATAACACCAGGAGGTTGACTCAGCCTGTCATCTTTCCGAGGTCAGCGAAATGAGTACCAGTTGGACTGGGCCCGGTGTATGCCCCGGTTAGAATAGGTGTACCATATCCCTGTGTGTCGTAAGAGGCGACCAGGGTTGCGTCAGGAAGGGAATCCGGCGTAAAAACCTATGCCAAATCATTATGCGGACAACAAAACGAATTTCCATACCGGATTGGTTGAGGCCCGGGTTACCAAAGACCGCCACCGGTACCGGTGGTCAGCAGGGTACCAGTGGAAATTGTGCTACTGCTGGGAGAAGAAGGAGAAGGAGACGGGGAAGGTGAGTCCGGAGGCAGTGGGAGAGGGGGAAGGGTAGAAGTGTGGAGGTGAGAGTTGGAACTCTGAATGTTGGGACGATGCAACCTGAAAGAGATAAGAGACTGTGTAAGGTGGTGGCAGGGGAGAGTGTAGCTCGACAGCATCGATTGGTGGTCTGGTGGGATTATTTTGGAGGTGAGGTTGAGGAAGAGAGTGAAGGCTGAACCAAGGACCAAATGGTGGAAGCTGAAGGAGGAAGACTGTTGCGTGGAATTTAGAGAGGAGGCGAGACAGGTGTTGGATGGGTGGGATGATTGGGCAAGTACAGCAGAAGTGGTGAGGGAGATAGCTCGGAAGGTACTTGGTGTGACATCTGGACAGAGGAAGGAAGATAAGCAGACTTGGTGGTGGAACGAGGAAGTACAGGAAAGTATAAGGAAGAAGGGGTTGGCGAAAAAGAAGTGGGATAGTCAGAGAGATGAAGAAAGTAGGCAGGAGTACAAGGAGTGGCGTAGAAAGGCAAAGAGAGAGGTGGCAAAGGTGAAGAAAAAGGCATATGACGAGCTGTATGAGAAGTTGGACACAAAAGAAGGGGAAAAGGATTTATACCGATTGGCAAGACAGAGGGACCGAGCTGGGGAGGATGTGCTGCAGGTTCGGGTGATAAAGGACGCAAATGGGAATGTGCTGACGAGCGAGGAGAGTGTGTTGAGAAGGTGGATGGAGTACTTTGAGGAGCTGATGAATGAAGAAAAAGAGAGAGAGAGAAGGTTGGAAGAGGTGGAGATAGTGAATGAGGAAGTGGGATGGATCAGTAAGGATGAAGTGAGGACTGCTATGAAGAGGATGAAAAGTGGAAAGGCGGTTGGCCCAGATGACATACCAGTGGAGGCATGGAAGTGTTTAGGAGAGATGGCAGTGAGGTTGTTAACCAGATTGTTTTATTAAAATCTTGGAAAGTGAGAGGATGCCGGAGGAGTGGAGATTAAGTGCACTGGTTCCGATTTTCAAGAACAAGGGTGATGTGCAGAGCTGTGGAAATTACAGAGGGATAAAGTTGTTAAGCCACACCATGAAGTTGTGGGAAAGAGTAGTGGAAGCTTGGTTGAGAAGAGAGGTGACGATTTGTGAGCAGCAATATGGGTTTATGCCAGGAAAGAGCACCACTGATGCAATGTTTGCTTTGAGAATGTTGATGGAGAAGTATAGGGAAGGCCAGAAGGAGTTACATTGTGTGTTTGTGGATCTAGACAAAGCTTATGATAGGGTGCCAAGAGAGGAGTTGTGGCATTGTATGAGGAAGTCGGGAGTGGTGGAGAAGTATGTGAGAATTGTGCAGGATATGTATGAGGACAGTGTGACAGTGGTGAGGTGTGCGGTAGGAATGACGGACCGGTTTAAGGTTAAAGTGGGATTGCATCAAGGATCGACTCTGAGCCCTTTCCTGTTTGCAATGGTGATGGACGAGATCAGACTGGAGTCCCCATGGACTATGATGTTCGCGTATGACATCATGATCTGTCAGGAGAGTAGGGAGCAGGCTGAGGCGAGCCTCAAGAGGTGGAGGTACGCACTGGAGAGAAGGTGAATGATAGTCAGTCGGAGTAAGACGGAGTACATGTGCGGAAATGAGAGGGAGGGTGGTGGTATGGTGCGGTTGCAAGGAGTTGAGGTGGGGAAGGTGGGTGGGTTTAAATACTTGGGATCAACTGTCCAAAGTAATGGAGAGTGTGGTGGAGAAGTGAAAAAGAGTGCAGGCAGGATGGAGTGGGTGGAGAAGAGTTGCAGGAATGATTTGTGACAGAAGGGTAGCTGCAAGAATGAAGGGGAAAGTACATAAGACGGTAGTGAGACCAGCTATGTTGTATGGTTTGGAGGCGGTGGCACTAACAAAAAGACAGGAAGCGGAGCTGGAGGTGGCAGAGTTAAAGATGCTGCAATTCTCGTTGAGAGTGACGAGGATGGATAGGATAAGGAATGAGTATATTAGACGGACAGTGCAGGTAGGACGGTTTGGAGACAAAGTGAGAGAGGCGAGATTGAGATGGTTTGGACATGTGCACAGGAGGGAAACGGAGTATATCGGGAGAAGGATGTTGAATATGGAGCCGCCAGGCAGGAGGAGAAGAGGAAGGCCAAAGAAGAGGTTCATGGATGCGGTGAGGGCGGACATGCGGGTGGTTGGAGTGTCAATGGAAGATGTGGAGGATAGAGCGAAATGGAGACGGATGATCCGCTGTGGCGACTCCTTACGGGAGCAAGCCGAAAGAAGAAGAAGAAGATAATAGCAATATAAGTGACATAGCATAATAAGGTGCATGGATGATACCGATTATACAGTATAGGCAATAATAGCATGATCAGTTATAGATGAAAGATGATATTTTTGGTCAGAATGACTGTTAAAGCTCGTATGAGAGCGAGCACAGAAACGCACAAGAATGGGAGCAGGAGACGAGAGGGAAGGAAAATAAAATCAGTGAGGAACAGAGATGTGAGGACATCTGTGGAACGAGGGAGGGAGAGGGTACACAGGGTAAACAAGATGGACACTACAGGGATTTTTTCAGGAAGGAAAGCAGGGAATTTGAAGGAGGTGGTTTTGGGGAGGATTAGCGGGGGATAGAAAAGATTGTGATTTTGGATGGGGGAAGATCAGAGATGGTGGTGAACAGCTGTTTTGAAGACCTGGAGATAAGAGTGGGATTGAAGAGAGTGTGGGAGTTTGTTCCGAAGGCAGGAAAAAAAGAGGGATGAAAGAGTGAAAGTGAGCAGTGATTCTTGATTTTGGGAGTTTTACCAGAAGGGGGCTGCTGGCGGACCTTGAGCACCCTGCGGAAATATGTGGGGGGAGGAGACACATATCTCTGTCTGAGTGTGGGTGGGGGGGGGCAAGGCCAGAGAGGAGATGGAAGAAGACAAAAACCACCGACCTGCCTGCAGTGAGAGACCCAAAGACCGAGCCTCATTAGAGATACCAATGATCCTAAATACCTTGGTTTCCACAGCGTTGAGCTAAGAAAGGGGAGAGGCAGGAGCACCAGCCCAGAGGTGAGAGCAGTACTCCATCAGGCTGTGAACTCCATTGGTTACTGGCTTTTCAGGCCAGCTTGGAAATGTGGCTTTACTAGGAAAGATCATTAGAGAGAGCGAGAAGCTTGAATGAAAGGACTTCAAGAGGATTGTTAAGAAAATAGATTGGGGGGGGGGGGTCCAGACGGTCCTTTCAGAGAGACATAGTGAGAGTGAGATTTGTCAGGATTAAAAGACATGTTCCACGTCTTGAACCAGCTTGCGATTTTATCCAGATTTGTAGAGTTAAGAAGCTGCTGCCTGCTGATCAGAGCGATGAGAGATGGTATGTCAGAGGGTGGAGTCATCAGCAAAGAGATAAAGAGGATTCTGCAGAGAGTCGGAGAGATCAATGATGAAAACCAGAAAAAGATCAGTGCCCAGAACGCTGCCTTGAGGAACTCCAGCCTGGACAGGAGGAGGGGATGAAAGAACTCCATTTCGGGCGACACGTTGACTGTGACAGGAGAGGAAGTCTGTGAGCCATGAGTGGAGATGGCCTTGGATACCATAGGAAGAGAGTTTGGTGAGCAGGGCAGGGTGCCAGACCGTATTGAAGGCACACAATATGTCTAGTCGTCCATGAGCAACATGGCCAAATTCTGGAAATTGCTACCATGAGAGGGCACCAGATTTTTTAGTTATTTTCTGTTACCTATATGTATCTGTAACTCAAAAACAGCATGATGGACATTTCTGGAGAGTAGCTTAGTTCCTGTACAGCTAAATGTGGGAGAGAGGGGTAGAAAACCAGGAAAAAAAAAAGATTAGGAGGAACATGTTTAAAAGTACAAACTTTATCAGACCATTTAAAATTGTTTCTGAGACTCATTGTTCATTATTATAAAAATGTACAGTTATCAAAACATGTTAGACCTCAAACTAATATACATTGTGAAGTTTTTTTTTTTTCAGAGATTTGAACCATAATTAACTGATTATATCTTCTATTATTGACCCAAAGCCTTGAGACGCAAACAGCACATCAGGTTTCACACACACACACACACACACACACACACACACACACACACACACACACACACACACACACACACACACACACACACACACACACACACACACACACACACACACACACACACACACACACACACACACGCACGCACACACGCACACCCACACGCACACACACACACACATTTCCTCACATACTTCATGGACATGACTTATTTATATTCAGGACACAAATATGATAATTACAGAGCTAAATCTTTCCTATAAACCAAAGATCACTATCGCAAGAATAACATTAAATTGACACGGTGACAAACAATATCATATCTTTCAAGTACATTTTGTTGGAAAGTCATGGTGATACATACACTTCTCTTCCCAGACATAGTAGTTCAAAGTAATACATGATCAAAACTCGAGGGGGAGCACTCGGGAGAGTGCAAAACCTCCGCCACCAATACTGCTGGGTCACTCAAGTGAACCTTATATCTTATTCATTAAATATGATGTCAACAGTGCTGACAGTTATAGTTCTTTTCTCCAACATTTTTTTTTTGGGGGGGGTGGAAAATCACTTAAAACATGTAGAAATGCAAAAAAAAGAAATCGAAATTTTGTTGGAAAAAAAAGTTGCAAAAATTTTTTTTTCCTCTAACAATTATTTTTTTGGGGGGGGGGGTTGGAAATCACTTAAAACATGTAGAATTGCAAAAAAAAACATTTTTTTTCTCTAACAATTTTTGGGGGAGGGGGTTGGAAATCACTTAAAACATGTAGAATTGCAAAAAAAAAAAAATTTTCTCTTAATTTTTTTTTTGGGGGGGGGGTAAGGTAATTTTTTGGGGGTTGGAAATCACTTAAAACATGTAGAAATGCAAAAAAAATTCTCTTTTTTTGTTGGGGGTAAATTTTTTTGGGGGGAGGGTTGGAAATCACTTAAAACATGTAGAAATGCAAAAAAAAAAATCTCTTTTTTTGGGGGGGGGGGGGTGGAAATCACTTAAAACATGTAAAAATGCAACAAAAGTTCTACTTTTATGGGGGGGGGGTAACAAATCACTTAAAAAATGTAGAAATGCAAAAAAAAAAATTTCCTTTTTTGGGGGGGTAACAAATCACTTAAAACATGTAGAAATGCAAAAAAAAAATTTTTCTCTAAATTTTCTTTGGGGGGGGGTAAGGTAATTTTTTGGGGGGTTGGAAATCACTTAAAACATGTAGAAATGCAAAAAAAAAAATTTTTCTCTAAATTTTTTTTGGGGGGGGGTAAGGTAATTTTTTGGGGGGGTTGGAAATCACTTAAAACATGTAGAAATGCAAAAAAAAAAATTCTCGAACAATTTTTTTTTGGGGGGGGAGGGACCAAGTCCAAAATTTAATGGCATGATCCTTGGACCATACCTAACCCCCCCACCAAGTTTCGTCGAAATCCGTCGAGGAGTTTTTTTTCCGTAATACTGTTCACAAACAAACAAACAAACAAACAGAAAGGGGTGAAAACAGTAACCTCCATCCATCTTCGAAGATGGCGGAGGTTAATAAAATATACTTCCAGTATAAATCCATGAATCAGACAATATCCATGACAACATCATGTTGTAGTTGTCATAACAGCCAGAGAGATGTCTACTTTGACAACAATATCATATAAAATCAGACAACATCAAATACATATGCAGTTCACATCTGTTCGTTCATTCATCATCACTCTCTGAACTGTCAGAATCCATGAAGTCATCATTTTTTTTTCTCATGATCCTTGGTAGGAACACAGACAGGGGTGACTGCTGGATGGCAAGATCACTCCCTCGTCAGCTTCCTGTGCCTGTTTCTGGAGACAGAGGACAGTATCTAGTTCTTCCAACTTTGAATAGGACACGCTGTGTCCCAATCGGTTCAAAACTCTGATCAGTTCCACGTTTCGAGTCAGTGATTCGACTCCCCCATGGCAACAAGATGTGCTTGGCAGGAATTGTCGCCCCTCCACTTACAGCATACGCACAATCTTGACCAAGGGATTGTATCACCCTCTGGAGTCGTGGCGTCCCTTCTGCTGAGTCACCAATGAGGAGAGTTCTGAGAAACAGCAGTAATGTTTCTGGAAGCTTTAAATATTCTACATTCAGTTCATCAGGTTTTGGAGGCCATGGCATCTTTGGTATGGATTTAATTTGGTCTCCGATGTATACTGCAGATTGCTTGATGACGTGTCTTATGTCATTTGTAGACTTTAGTTCCTGGACCTTAACCTTGAGCATAACATTATCTGTAAGGGCTTCAAGTGCAAGTGATAGATTATCAGAAAATACAAGAACCCTACCATTTGTCTCAGTGATGAAGTGGAGAGACTGACAAAATTCTGCCTCCAACTTACGGCGGATGTGATTTTTGGTCTGTTTCTTCACATCTTGGAAGCCATATTATGTTCTCATGGATTCTACAAGTTTGTCAGTTAGATGAGTCCGGCGAACATGATGAGTTAGTGAAAATAGTGTCCCTAGTGTGCTTGAACAACATCATGTATGCTTCTTGTTCGGCCACATCTTCGTTTGCCATAGTTGCAGTCACAGCTTTGGGTTTCTCATCCCTCGTGTAATTTCTGTAACAGGTCTTATGATAGTGGGCCTCTGCTGCCACGACTTCTCGTGACGTTACGGCCATAATTGTGTTGTCAAATTGCCTAATGGCTGCTTGTCGAACCTTGTCTTCAGAACGGAGCTCTAAAGACTGCATGAAGTGGTTCATTAGTTACTGGGGCCATCACGCAAGGATTTCCAGGGATCTGTGCCAGCAGAAGAGCCTTCTTTGGATGAAAGGCTGGCAAGTGTTTTCTTGTGAGTGAAAGAAGAACGACAGTTTCTATGATACCATAGTTTATGAAAGATACCATAGTTTTGAGTCATAATCATATTCACAGAGATTAAGGATGGCATCAAAGTTTTGTATCCTGGCAGCATTCTGAAGCGCTTCTATATGGACTGTGGATCCTTTGGGTTGGTGAGCTCACTCACTGCACAGACTATACAGGTCCTGTCCTCAACATGAGGCCTTTTGGGTGGCTTCTGAGGTGCATCCATTATATTTATTCACCTGTAATGACACAGAATAGAGCAATTATTTATCAATTGTAGATATAACAATAAATGCAGATAGTTAAGTCTTTGTTTAGCGTCACTTGGCATAGGCTGTGTGGCTTAGAAGTCAATTTCTAAGGTTGATTGGAAGAAGATATGAATTACCTTAAATAAATAAATCATACACACGCTTACAAAACTATATTAATCAAATTGAACTTAAATAATGCATTAGAAAGGAAAAAGGTTAATCATACCCAGCATCATCGTCAAATATGAGAAGAGTTGTGAATCTCAGCTCCCTGGATCTCATCTTGTCACTCCCCGAGGGATTCATGTTAGTGAACACTAGATGAATAATGTTATTAGGATTAATGCTTATAACTTAAATATCACCTAAATAACAACCTTTACTAGGATGATTTTCATAATGCCAAGAATTGTTCCTAAAGCTTTTTTCATAATCATATCTAAAGTGGACCTCAATGCCTATGCAATGCCTTTGGGACCCAACTTAGGCTCTAAATTATCAAATAGTGAGAAAAAACGTTTTGTCAACCAAACCTACCTTGTTCACATGCACACAATAGAAAACAACTCATAAAACAAGTGTTTTTTTTTGTCTTTATTCAAAACATATTTCATGGAATGTGCAATTTTTGAGGCTCAATCTGGTACCCGCTTCGCCATAAAAATCATGATATCTTCAAAGTCCCACACAAAACTTGAGCTACTCTACTGAGAAGTCCATCATACGCTTTTGTTATGTCCATGGGCATATACAATATACATGAGATAAAACAAACAAAGTCTGGTGCTCTCTCATGGTAGCAATTTTTGGATGGGCTCATGGACTATAGGGATACGGCTCTGATTTCATGTCCGGCATTGAGGACCTCCATCCATTGTTGGGAGAGCAGAAGCAACATATCCAGGGTCGAGTGACCTGGTCTGAATCGAAATCGATGATTGGAAATCAAGCCATTGGAGAAGAGGAAGGATTTCATGTCAAGCGATGATGGATTCCATAACCTTGCTGATGATTGGGAGAAGGCTGATTGGTCTGTAGTTACAGGGATCTGTTTTTGCATATTCTTATGCAGAGTTTGCAGATTTGCTGATTTCCAAGCAAATGGCAGATGACCTTGAGCAAATGAGAGGGTGAATAGAACAGAGAGAGGGTGAGCAAGAGCAGAGGAGCAGGTTTTTAGGACACGTGGGCTGATGCCGTCTGGACCGGTTGCAGAATCTTAGTCGAGGTTTGACAGCAAGCTCTCCACCTTGTCAGGAGAAAAGGACACAGAGTCCAGGAACAGCTGGGTGCGACTGGGTAAGGTGGATACAGAAATCGAAAGGACACAGAGTTCAGGGACAGCTGGGTGTGACTGGGTAAGGTGGGTACAGAAAGCAATGGGTTTGGGACACAAGATTTAGAAGCAATCACGGAGTTTAAGCGTTCAGCCTTTTCATGTGCAGTGTCAGCAGTAAGCGATTTGAGGAAATGGAGGAGGAACATACACCAGAAACAGACTTAACCAGATGCCACCAGGATTTGGAGAAGGGAGAGAGGTTTGAGAGTTCAGATTGAGATGAGAAAGATGTTGTTTTCTGGCTCTCCTGAGGGAAGATACACACTTGTTCCGAGCTTTATGGAAGGAACTAAGATTGCCCCCAGTTGGGTTTACTTTCCCTGAGGCAAAGGCAAGTTGTTTCAGGACAACTGCCTCGCCACAAGCTTCAGTGAACCAAGGGCGGGAGGAAGGGTAGGACAACTGAAGACGAGAGGGGATAAATCTGTGTATGAGGGAGAGCAAATTTCTTTGAAAGAATTCCCAGGATGAGTTGATGCCGGAGGAAGTAGAGATGGGAGACCAGTCTGGAAGTTTGATGGTTCCTTGAAGTCCCTGCCAGTCGGCCTGAGTGAAATGCCAGACTCGACGGCGGTGAGGTGGTTGTCATAATAGCCAGAGAGATGTCCACTTTGACAAGGATGTTGTAAGATGAACCGATTGTAGCGGAGGAAGAGCAGCAGATATTGTCAGGGAAATTTGTCAAAATCAGATCCAGAAGAGATGGAGTACCATTGGTTGAGATCCGGGTCGGGAAGTTGACCGATTGAGTCAGTCCCAATGAGTCGCAGAAAGTTTTTGCTGAAGTGCCATGGCAGGTGAGAGAGGTACCCACACCCAACCAACTGGCATGACGACAATTGAAGTCACCACATATGAGGAAGAGAGAGTTGGGGGAGAAGGGGGAAGATTGGAGGGAGGAGAGAGTTGAGGAAGAAGGGTGAGGGGGGAGTTTTTGAGAAAGGTGAGAGGGAAGCTTAGAAGGGGAAGAGTATAAAGGTTGCTTTGTGAGGGAGGGGAGACGATGGCACATCCAAGGTGGAGGAGGAGAGGTGGAGAGAGGGTAAAGATGAAACTTAGTAGAGGTATGGTGAAAAAGGGAGTGGGCAGGGGGAGGTGCAAGTTTTTAGGGGTGGGGAAGAGGGGGGAGTTGTGATGTGAGGAAGGAAGGACCATGTTTGTGGTGACAAGTGGACTGATTGAGAGTGTGAGATAGCTGTTGGGTTAGAATGGAGCCCACAGATGTTAGAACACCACACACTTTGGGACAACGGAGGAGGAGCTGATACTGAAGCAGAAGACAATAAAGAGGTGCCAAGAGCAGAGGTAGGATTAAGGGCAAGATGGGAGGGTTAAGGAGAGGGGATTACAGGTGAGGGGCTAGGAGGTAGATTTAAGGAGGTGGGATGAATTGACACAAGTTGGAAAAAAAAAGGACATTGATGGAACATGAACTGCAAACTGGGATTTTAAAAAATTTCAAGAAAAAAAATCGTGAAGGTGGATGCTGAATGTAGGTTGGCAGAGTAGTGGATGGTCGATTGGCTGAAGGAGGAGGAAGAGTCGATCGAAGGAAGTCACGTGAGGGAAAAGTTTTTTTTCTAATGTCTTTTTTTATTACTTTAAGACACCAGTGCGTGGCCGTACGTGCAAATAAAAACAAACAAACAAACAAAAAAAAAAACTTTAAAGTCACGTGCCAGAAACAACAACCACACAGGCCGTTCCTTCACTCTCACGTGCCCGTATGTGCAAAAAAAAAAACTTTCAAACCACATGCCAGAAACATCAACCACACAGGCTATTCCTTCACTCTCCCATGCCCGTACGTGCGTGGCCGTACGTGCAAAAAAATAAAATAAAAACTTTCAAACCGCATGCCAGAAACAACAACCACACAGGCCGTTCCTTCACTCTCACGTGCCCGTATGTGCAAAAAAAAACTTTCAAACCACATGCCAGAAACATCAACCACACAGGCTATTCCTTCACTCTCACATGCCCGTATGTGCGTGGCCGTACATGCAAAAATAAATAAATAATTTTCAAACCGCATGCCAGGAACAACAACCACACAGGCCTTTCCATCACTCTCACGTGCCCGTATGTGCGTGGCCGTACGTGCAAAAAAAAAAAAAATTTTAATAAATAAAAACTTTAAAACCGCATGCCAGAAACAACCACACAGGCCGTTCCTGCACTCTCGCGTGCCCGCACGTGCAAAAAAAAAAAAAAAAAAAAAAACAAAAAAAAAAACTTTCAAACCGCGTGCCAGAAACAACAACCACACAGGCCATTCCTTCCCTCTCGCGTGCCCGTACGTGCAAAAAAAACTTTCAAACAACCACACAGGCCGTTCCTTCGCTCTCATAAACGACGACTGGATTGGGGCATTGTGTTTATCTATAAATCTTCTTCCTCTTCTTCTTCTTTCGGCTGCTCCCTTTCGGGGTCGCCACAGCGGATCATCCGTATGATCCGCATAGAGATTTGGCACATGTTTTACGCCGGATGCCCTTCCTGACGCAACCCTGGTCGCCTCTTACGACACAGGGATATGGTACACCTATTTTAACCGGGGTATACACCAGCCCAGTATACTGGTACTCACTTCGCCGACCTCGGAAGGATGACAGGCTGAGTCAACCCCCTGGTGTATTAATTCAGTGGCCCAACGGGGCTTGAACTCAGGACCTTTTGGATCCCATGCCGCTGCCCTAACCACTGCGCCAACACCATGTGTGTTTATCTATAAATGCGCATAAGAAATCAAGAAATTGTTAGAATACGGTAAGTCATCACTATCCGGAAAGATAGTGGATGTGGCATGATCCGGAAAGTCCGTACGTTGTAAGCCGTAATGGGGAATGCGGCTGAGGATCTCTTCCCCAACGGCCATGTCTCCGCAGCAACGTGTCCTGTCATTGGTAACTAAATGGCGCCCTTTCCCCATCGGCCACGTCTCCGCAGCAACGTGTCCTGTCATTGGTTTGGTAAATAAATGGCCATAACTTGGGAACCACTTGTCCAATTAATATCAAACCTTGAAAAGGCACATACTCAGATCCCCAGCAATATACCTGGCAAGTTTCAATTAGATCGGACCAGTGGTTGTCGAGAAACAGTGGACACACACACACACACCTGGAATTATAGATAGATGAAATGGAGGGTAGAATTGAGAGGGATTGGAGGTGGGTGGAGGGAAAAGTGGAGAAAATACAAAAACACGATCATGCATACAAACAAGAAGCGTCGGCGACAAGGAAACCGGTGATGAAAAGACGTCGAAAACTCAACTCAACAATCAGCACAAGTTTTAACACGACCAAGTTGGAAACACACAGTAAATAAAGAGATGACTAGAAGGGCACTCGGTAGAGCGCATACGTCGGCCACGTAATGCCTGATCCACGAGAACATATCGGGCACAATGCATTTGTTGAGATATCAGGCTATATGTCGTTTTTGGCCTCATCTCTCAATGGTGAAGAATCACTTAAAACAAAAAAAACAAAATAATTCTCATATCCAGATCCGGATCCGGATCTTCACCAAAATCTAATCAGTTTGGCTTTGTCACACCTTGAACCTGTCCACAAAATTTCATCCAGATCTGTCCAAAACTTTGAGATATCCTGCACACAAACAAACAGACAAATAAACAAAACGGGATGAAAACATAACCTCCTTCACATTCGGTGGCGGACGTAACAAAATGACAGTAAAAACACACAAAACTTATGTTTGAGAAAGTCGTGAGAGACCCTGAAGCAGAACTGCCACAGTTGCTCAAGAACTGGAAGCTTGGCGGATTGAGATGAAATTTTCACCATTGGTGCGACGACTCGTGTAGAATGTTGTAATAATTATGACGTCACAGGTCACGTCGTGTGGCAGCCATATTGGAAAAACGGAAAAGCTTTGGACCTCTATCTCTAAAACCACAGCAAGGAAAAAATTGAAACTTGGCACGTAGCAAGTCATCCTCCTGGGGAATGAGCGATTTTATGACATCATAGGGACCTTCATTGTGACGTCATAATTGCGTATGTAGAATGCTCCATCCGATCAGTATGAAAACTTTTGAGGGTCATCTAGCGATAAAATGGTACACAGAAGAAAAAAAATGATATATTTGATGACATCGTTGGTCACGTGATTCAGAAGCCACTTTTTTTTTTTTTTTTTTTTTAAACCTTCAAAAATCTTTGAAGTGGTTGAACATGAACAGATCGAGGCAAAAACTTTACACGTATGACCACCTCTCCACGAGGAACAAAAGGTTCACACACGTCATTGGTCACATGGTTTGGCAACCATATTGGATTTACCCTAAAACCTATAATAATGCACCACTCAAAATAAATTCCTGGCGATGTCCCATCAAGCTCACTGATGGTCTTGCAGCCCGAGTACGGCGCGTGCACTCATTTGACAAAGAACAGAAGTAAAACGTCTCGTTACATACGCAATCTCCAACATTTAGCAGAAGGATAACCAATCGCAACCACAGATTTATTGCGTTCAAGTGAAAAATTTGAAGCATGATTACTCAGTCCATTTGGGAAAGATGTGTATAAAATAAATCACAATGCAGTTTTGTGCTTGTAGACCATGCCCTCATTTAAATATTAAAACTTCTGCAAACTTTGGAAGAAAAAAAAAAAGAAAAGTTCCATTGGTTGGCAACTTTTGGAATTTTCGTGCTCTTTTGTCCAAAATATTTCATTAAGTGCAATGTAGATTTTACCACAATACACTGTACATAGTGAAGCCAAATGCAGGTATATAATACACAGCACTTGTGGTTATGCAATAAAAATTCACCACAAAAGACCAACTACCATTGGTTACTCTGTGGAATGTCCAGGCAAAAATAATGTCTGAAAAATGAGGTAAAATGTCAATGGCAGACAGTAGTGCATGGGTCCCCAGAGGTAAAGATGGAATAGATATTAATGAGGGGAAACATCGCAAAAGCACCAACAGCAGAGCCAATCTGCTCGACGCCACCGCACCAGAGCATGGCCATGCGTCCTTCCTGCCGCAGCACAAGACCCACCATCACCTTGACGTAGGTAAGGATCCCCGTAAAAAGCACCCAGCAGAGCACCTGCAAATACAAAAAAAAAGGATATTGCATGAAACGTGAAGAGTTTTGAGGTCCGATTTAATGTTAATGCCACAATTTGAAAGATGACGACCTTGGCTGCCATTCTGAACGTTCAGCAATTTGTGCACAATTATCAGATCAAACATGTCTACACAACACATTTAGGACTTAAAGTTCCGTGAAGTAAAACTTGTACAGGGTGCTTCAAAAAAAACCTAATGTAAACACCGAGTTATTTTTTTTATTATTGTTATTATTATTTTTTCATTCCTTGCAGTTGACTGAAATGGCAACGACATTGACTTTGGAGCAAAGAAGAAATGTTGCTGCATGGATGGACGCCTTTCAGTCACCCACGACGGTGGTTCGCAACAAATACAGAGAGCATTTCAACCGCGATCCACCCTCGAGATTGACCATTTATCGCGTTTACAAGTTCGTTCGTCGAAGAAAATTGAAGATGCGATTGCAGCAATACCACAAGAAATGTGTCTGGGCTTCTGGAGACCACCTGGAGAAGATTCCAGGCATGTGTTGACGATGATGGCGAACAAGTGGAGACCGACTTTTTGAAGATATTAACATACATTTGTTGTGTTACTGTTACTATTGTCCATTCTTATTTCGATTAAAAAAACCACAGTCCCATATTTCAAAGCACCCTGTACTTTGACACTGAAGATTAAATGACATTGAAGGTGAAGCAACAAAAACAAAGCTAAAACTAGAAGGTTACACAGTCGAGTGCATGCCTCCGCCCCGTAATGCCTGATGCACGAGAACATATAGGAAACAAATACATTTTTGAGATATCGTGCTATATATCATTTTTGAGCCGTATACCGGGCATAGTGGCGTGGAGGCTTGGGTTGGAGGATCGCTTGAGGACGGGAGCTCTGTGCTGGGCCATGCTATGAGAGGGTGTGTAGGGCAGCCCGGAATCATGGCGAAACCCAATCCTTATCCCTGTGTCGTAAGAGGCGACCAGGGTTGCGTCAGGAAGGGCATCCGGCGTAAAATCTATGCCAAATCAGTATGCGGATCATAAAGGATGATCCGCTGTGGCGACCCCTAACGGGAGCAGCCGAAAGACGAACAACAACATATCATTTTTGAGCCGTATCTCTCAATGGTGAAAAATCACTTGAAAAATTCGAGAAGTCGGATCCGGATTCGGATCTTCACCAAAATCGAATCAATTTGTCGTCCAAATCCGTCCACAACTTTTTGATATATCGTCCTACATATCGTTTTTAGCCCTATCTCTCAATGGTGAAGAATCACTTAAATTATATAAGTTTGATCCAGATCTTCACCAAAATCGAATCGGCTCGTCCTTGTCACACACCGAACCTGTCCACAAAATTTCATACGGATCCGTCGACAACTTTTTGAAATATCCTGTAAACAGACAGACAGACAGACATAGAAAAGGGGGTGAAAACAACCTCGTTCACCTTCGGTGACAGAGGTAATTACCTCCTCAGCTCACATTCAAACAAAGGTAAAAACCTACCGTACTCATAAATTCGAAGATCATTTCGTCCATCAATTAGTGACAAGATGAGATGACCACAGGATTTACACTTCATGTGAGTGAAATTCCCTGATCAGCAAAACATAAAGACAGTAAGTTCGATTTAAAAAAAAAATAAAAAAAATCCATCCTGCAGAGATGAACAGTGCAGCTGCCTTGAAGCTATCTCATCTTGTGGTTCCGTTACTGATCAGACTATAAAACAACATGGAATAGGCAAAGCCTAGAAGCGAACGTAGAATTCTTCTTACAAGTGCTTCTGACTTTACCTATAAGTTGTTGACAACTGTATACGAAATTTCCGGTTACTTCGGCCTGGATTCGGGATCAGCGATCAAATAACGTAAATCACGATTAAAAAATTTTTTTTGATCATGCGGGAGATATCTTTATTAAAATCAGTGGAGGAAATATACACCATGTCTGATATTATTTGGGTCTTTCATGTCCGGGAATGCATCATTCCCCATGACAAAAACCGGAAACAAAAATAAAAAAAACCAGAAACAAAACAAAAACGGAAGCAAAAGGGTCATAGCCAACGACACGGATTCCAAATAGCCAGGGGTATTGTATTGTGTTGTTGTTGTTGTTTCCTATTCTCTCACGTGCACGCGTAAAGTATGAAACTCACTGCGTTCGCTATTATGGAGGTGTTTTTCAGGCATGGAGTTACATGAATTGGTAAGCTTTCTTTCACAGGGGAAGTTGATCAGACGGCCGACCTGTTTACTTGTATATTAAAGATCTATCTTTTGAAAACAGTCCACCATTGTATGCCAGCACCCTTCCAAAATTCCTCTGCCTCACCAGCAGCCTGCAGCACGGGATACACTCCAAGTTATTAAAACATTTACAATCGGTTATGGCTACCCCAACACTAAAAAAACTCCAGGCATATGGCAACTATTTTCATCCCAAGAGGATTTGAAACTAGGGCTGAGCACATCACCACCCAACCATTTTCCTACCAGGTAAAACAATCAAGTAACAAAGTCTATCAAACATACAATCAAGAAGACTCCCATTTCAGTGTTGACAAGCAGAGGGCAAGGGCTGAAGGCGGCCATAGCCAAGATGTAACCTCCAAACGCCGTGCCGATCAAGGTCAAGAAAGCCAATATGACCTGCGACCTGTTGGACAAGAATACAGTGGGGGATGTCAAGAACGGTACAAGCTGGGTGGAAGGAGCTCATCAGCACAAAATTATATATCAGAGGTTGTCAGGACCAGTTCTCCATGGAAAGAGCAGAATATCACAATTTCTTTTGTCGACGTAATATGTTGACATTCTGTGATGGAGGCAGCAATTTTACGTCAAATGCTCTAAACACGCCCAAACGAGTTTGTTCCACTCATCCTTGGAAATATAGTCCTTGATATATTCATCAATCTGCTAGTTCCACAAGCTTTGCCCACTGATTGAGAAATAAATACGGTAAATATAAACAAGTCCTTGATAGCTTGCCGACAAGTCGAGTTCGCACAACTGCGCCAGCATCGCTGCTTCCCCTTTCGAAAGATTAACATCCTTGCATTTTTATTTCCCCTTCAACTCGGTCAACAACTGCTCTCTCGCTTCCACGTTCTTCATCTATACTATCAGAGAGATATATTTGTCTGTCCGTCACCATTTATCTGAGATGGCCGAACGGATCATTGTCAAACTTTGCGGTTCATCAGTGGGTGCTGGGGAGGGATAGGCCAAAAGAAAATTGAAGATATTATATTTGTTTGTTTATTTATTTATTTATTTTTCATCACTCAATCGTGCCAAATCTTTTAGAAACAGCATCTGTAAGTAATATTAACATGATCCCAAGCACATTACTCAGTTGGTGAAGGGAAGTGTTTTTGGCTCCCACAAGAAGAAAATTTTTTTTAAAAAATTTAAAGCCACATTTTTTTTTCTTCAAAATACCAACATGATTAGAACAGCACTGGCAATGCTTGGTACCTCTGCTAGTTTCCTGTAAAAAAAAAAAATCAATAGAAAATGAGATATTCTGCTCAGACAGACAGAAAGACACGGGTGAAAACATAACGTCCGTCCACTTTTGGTGGCAGAGGTTAAAAATAAAAATAAAAACCTCAGAACGTTCACACAACAAAATGTGGATGAGGAATGTTCACCGACAAAGAACGATTATGGTACTTCGGATCGTTTGCACCCTCGTGATGAGTTTCATTTGTCACACTTAACCAACCCAAGACAACCAAACGAGCAATGATCGAGACGCGAAACAGAACACCATCTCGAACAATTCTATTCTTCCCAACTTTTAGGTACCTAACTCCACGCCGAACCTCTCTACAACCTCGACTCCCTTTTACTCATCCCTGTTAGTATCACAATTAACCAGCGAGTGCGATTACAGCACTGGCCTGGTGTTCCAACACTTATGGGTTCAAGGTGGAGGCGTGGTAGCCTATCCCGATGCTATTGGCATCACAATGTTCAACTTCAGGGAGTTGGGATCTACCACGCCTATCCAGTCCGTACCAAAATGTGAATGGTTGCACCTTGTTAAGGAATTGCATGAAGGAGTACATCCGTGTGCGATTATCCTTTTATCGACACAAACCATAACAGCGTTGGACGTGATGGATCCAATTGGCATAATCCCAAACGCATGCGTCTATACTTCATCTTAAATGCTGGAGATGAGCGATAGGCAAACAAAAAGGCCCAATTATACTAACATGTACAGCAGAAAATTATGGATTTGTCTGAGCATAGCGACAAGCCAAACATCGTAGTTTAAAAATATTTAATATCAACTACTTTTGGGCTTGTTACGACGAATAACGGGTCTCCTGATCTCACACCTCACCAAATTGAAATGGGCCGATTTGTTTCAGAATACCTTCCTGTCATCACAAACCTCGATTCGTTAAATTTGCTTCAGGTGCATTATCGGCGAAGATCAAGATCGTAGTGTTGTTATTGATAACGGTATTCGTAAATAATATGTACGATGACAAAAATGAAGTCAACATCGTGCAATTTATTAATGCAAGCACAAAACAAACCTGCAAGCATAGAACTTGGGCACAAAGCAAACCATGGGATTGGCTATCGCTCCAAGCGTGGCTACCAGGTGGTAGGCCATTTCACCATACGGCAGGCTCGAGTAAGACTGCACCGAAGGCAGCACACCGTTAGTAAGAGAGTTGGCCCAGAAGACGAGCAGCAATGCACCTGCATAGCGAACCTTAGAGAGTCCTTCACAAGACGCTCCGAAATTTCGTCCAAACTGCGGCGTCAATTCCTGCGTAATTGGTGTCTCTTGAATGTCAAACTCTCCAATCTGCTCAACGTCAATTGTGGATGGACGCTTTGAATCCAACGAAGGAGCCGCTAACGCAAGACGACCCTCAGGAGAATATTGCAAGTGGGCCATAGGAAATCTATCGAGGAACGTGAAGGAGACGAAACAACCGAACAACATGCCCACAAGTAGCAAAAAGAAAACCGACGTGGAGTAAAGTGGTTCTTGGTAGACAGTGCGAATCTCGTAGCTCAGCTGTGTTGTGCTTTCTGTGATTGTTCCATTCCAAAAGGTGCTATTAACACACTTTACTTGACTAGCACCCTGGGCAAGTGCCAGTAAGCTAGGTATCAGGCCACTTAAGCCCTCACCGACAAAGTACGTGGGCAGGTAGTGAGAACGTAAGCGCAACATGAATGGAAGAAACGTGACGGAAGAAGTACAGTCAACAAGTGCAAGGAAGAAGGCAAGCACCAGCAGTGGCAAACTTCGGAGCTCACCCGCAACCACGAGAGTAGCATTCCAGAAGAGTGAAAGTAACAGGCAGGAAAGCAGCCCAACTCCAAGGATGGCATATATTACATTCACTTCTTTCAAGAAACCTGGGCAGAAACGATTGAGAAGTGCCACAACCAGAGGGCCCACGTTGGCCACCTGGATAATGAGCGTTAGGTAGGAAGGCAGCAACCATCCTTCGGGTAGGACAGGCACCATGAGGGGCAGCTGTACCCAGATGGAATTAATAGCAACCCAGGAGGCAATACCTAGCATGCAGCACAGGCCGTGGACCAACAACGTCATGGTGTCTCTTATCACGAGAAAAAAGCCTTTTCTTGTGGCAACAGGTCCTAAGAAGAAACACAAGGCAAGGAGGGATTAAAAATAAAAAAGTCATGTTTCTCTGCAAGAATACATGTCAAATCAAAGTTCTAGGGTCCACCTTAAATAAACTCTGCTCATACATCCAAAAAAAGTGGCTGACACACACACACACACACGCAGTTCCACCTTCTGAAACCTACACGTCGAGAGAACAACCAACCGGTGGCGGTTTAATGCATGGGCACGCATCGTCCATGCCGAGGGCCCCGAGGAAGCACCGACGTAATGAATCAATTTCAATAAACAAACAAACAAACAAATAAATAAATAAATAGATAAAAGTTTCCCCTGATGCTTAACCAGACAGGACTATTACAAAATTAGTGAAGCTCTGCACAGAGCACACTCCAGAAAATACTGGCAACAGTTGTGTCTGGAATTGAGGGATGCATTATCCTCGACGACATTGCATCACATGGTCACAATAATTTTTATGTTGTTTTTTTTTTTTAATACTCTGTCGAGGCTCGTATGAGAGCGAACACACAGAACGTACAAAGAAGGGGGAGCAGGAGAACAAGAGGCGCAGGAGAGAGAACGAAAAAAAGTGTGGAACAGAGACATTAGGAGATCTGTGGAAGGGAGAGGGATGGTGTTGGGGTACACGGGGTAAACAAGATGGACACTACAGGGACTTTCAGGAAGGAAAGCAGAGAATTTGAAGGTGGATTAACGGGGGTAGAAAAGATCAGGGTTTTGGATGGGGGAAGATGAGAGACGGCGGTGAACAGTTGTTTTGAAGACCTGGAGGGAAGAATAGGATTGAAGAGAGTGAGGGAGTTCATCTAAAGGCGGAGAAAAAAGTGGAATTAAAGAGTGAAGGGGAGCAGTGATTCGTGATTTTGGTAGTTTGAGCACCCTGTGGAAAATATGAGGGGAGGAGGGGGGGGGGGACATTTCTCAGACAGATCAGTGGGGCCAGGCTGACGAGGAGATGGTAGAAGACAGAAAGACCACCGACCTGCCTGCGGTGAGAGAGTGAGAGACCCAAAGACTCAGCCTCATCGTGGGAGATACCAATGATCCTAAATGCCTTGGTTTCCACAGCGTTGAGCTAAGAAGGGTGAGAGGCGGGAGCACCAGCCCAGAGTGGAGAGCAGTACTCCATCAGGCTGCGGACGAAAGTTTTGTATGTGGTCAGGAGCTCTGGTGTGCCGAGGAAGGACTTTACACGACGGAGGATGCCCAGACGGCGACTGGCTGTTAACCACAATTGCCAGTTCAACCGAGATGAGATCGATTTTCTGGGATACCAGGTCTCTTTAATCGGCGTTCGTCCACTGAATTCCAATGTTCAGGCCATCAATGATCTTCCAGAGCCAAATAACTAATCAGAACCTGCCTCGTTTCTCAACGCAACAAACTTCTACCTCCAGTAGAAGTTTGTATAAAACTAAGAACCAAGTTTGTATTAAACCAAGCTGATGTGGCTGAACCACTACGCACGTTATTGCGTAAAGCCACCCCAAGGAAATGGTCCGACGAACAGATGCAAGCCTTTACAGAGTTTGAAAAGGATTACAAATGCCCCGCTTCTTGCACACTTTGACCCCAAAGCACCAACCATCATCACCACTGGTGCCTCAGGAATTGCCTTGGGTGCTGCACTTTCTCAAGTGTCAAATGGAGTGGAACGACCTGTTGCTCATGCATCAAAAACTCTCCAAGAATGAACAAAAGTACTCCACAGGTGAAGGTGAAGCCCTTGCTTTGTGAGCACTGAAATTTGTTTCTCTTGCGGAGGAAATTCACACGACAGGCCAAGCACGAGGCTCTCACGACACCACTTGCTCCGACGGGATCTGCTCACAAGCCATTGCACGTCCACAGATGATCTAATCGACTTCATCAATTCAACTTTGACGTCCGGTATGTGACAGGAGCCAATAATCAAGTTGTGGATACGCTCAGTAGACTCGTCGACGACAGTAACCCAGATGTTATGGAAATACAGTTGGACAACTTTGTGACAGCAGCAAAGTTACAGAATGCTTCAACAGAGGACCCGACTCTCCATAAAGTCTGCCATTTAATCCAAAACACTTGGCCCCGCCAAACACCAACGCCCGAACATGAGCTGTACTTGAGACTCAAGGATGAACTTTCTGTGTTCAACGACTGTTGTGTGTGTCCAGAGGAATGTTTTGAATATGGCTCACAAGGGTCATCCAGGCATCATTTGGACAAAACAACGATGTAGAGATTCGGTGTGGTGGCCAGGTATTAACCGATGTATTGAAGAGCACATCAGGGACTGTGAAGCATGTGTAGCAAGTGAGAAATCTAGAAAACCATGCAATTACCACTACAACCCATACCTTGGCCAGAGAAACTGTGGGGCCAGATTCAAGAAGACATCTTCGGTGAAGTAAATGATGCTCCTGACAACCCAAGGTCCCTTGTAGTCCATGAGCGACATTCGAAGTGACCAGAAATTGCCACAACCCCAGTAATGACGTCCACGACTTTCATCAACATTCTCAGTGAGCTCTTTGCTACGTGGACAATGCCCGAAGTTATCGTCGCTGACGACGGCCCGCAATTCGTCTCGTACGAGTTTGAAACGTTCTTGGAGCATGCCGGGATAGAGCGTCGTCGCACAGCCCGCTGCAACCCGCAATGCAACGGGAGAGTAGAAACGTTTAACCCGTGTGATCAAGGAAAGACTCAACACTCGATTGAAAGATTGAAAGATATTCAAGGATGCAGTTCGAATCATTCTGCAGACTCGTCGCTCAACACCAACATGCTCTAACACAGCGTACCCCAGCTGAAATGATGATGGGTCGCAAACTCTGATATCCGATGGAAGTTCTGAAACCAAGACATCAACAGCGAACACAGGAGGATTAGCAAGTGCTGTTCAATAAAATCAGCAGCGGGTACAAGGAGTACACAGACCGACGTCATAGGAGGTACACACTCTACCATGAACCACGGTGATTGGGTCTGAACTAAGCGACCAATTCATAAGCACAAATTGGCATCATCTCTATCACAGCCACAACATATTGTTTCCAAAGCCAGTCCAAATACTCTTGTGCTCAAATATGGTTCTCGTTGGAAAACCCGACGATGTGTTGGGTACCACCAGGCTGGTCATCCCCATTTGAATTCACAATGGGAACTTTGACGCTGTTCACCTGCCTGATACTACAATTCCTCACCCAGACTTAACTAGTCAACCACCTCAACATCCAAGGTGCTCCGATGAGTGTTCACGTTTGGCATCTTAACCAAACATTCGGTTCATCGAACAGCGCCGGTTCTGCTTACCAAAAGTGGCCCACTAGGCGAATCGCATTCTTCGCTTGGGGAACACGGACAACAGGTGGGAGTTAGGTGCACTCTCTCAAGTAGTGGGTTGCGTCCTCCAAGATACCGATCTGACTTTGTAACAAACCGAGTGATTTTAAGTTCATATAATGGGAACTTGAAGAGGTTCCAACACTTAAATGAATGGACATCATTGATCACATTTTGGCTTGTAGGTTGCTGAGCTTAATTGTCACTGGGCAAGAAAAGTGGAAATAATGTTGTGTTTGCATAGTCATGTGATACACCGGGGGATCGCAGGTCATGTGACCTGTCTCGCCGAGGAGTGAGATTCCACCATGTTGGCTGCAATACACTCTTACTCGTTAACTCTGGTCCTGTATGTTCGTGTGGTCGATCCGACGGGATAAAACAGATAGGTTAGTCGAGAAAGCAAGTGGAATATTAACTACGTTATAATGTTTCCATAATTTGTATAATTCCTCGTGTTGATACATATCGATATTGTTTAAATCATTATCCACCCAACAATTTATTGAACGATCACAAAAAACCCCTCATGAGTATATGGACGAACCCATGCTCACCCGGAATGTTGTGGTTTTTAAAGTTAAAACACCTGTCCTGGGGGTAAAACGAAATGAAACTACCCGAGCGGTGGTGAAAAGCAAAAAAGGGTAAAACAAAACAATCAAACAAAAAACATCACCCAAAATTAACTTCTTTGTTTTTTCGTTTCACAATTGGCAGAACCAGAAAAAAGGTCCTCAGTTTCACACATGCGCTGGGGTGTGTTCAATTACCAAGAAAGCATTTGAGATTCCAGGGTCCTCTTTTTGGAGCGAAAGCGACACGGGGTCCGGGCTCCTCTTTTTGGAGCGAAAGCGACACGGGGTCCGGGCTCCTCTTTTTGGAGCGAAAGCGACACGGGGTCCGGGCTCCTCTTTTTGGAGCGAAAGCGACACGGGGTCCGGGCTCCTCTTTTTGGAGCGAAAGCGACACGGGGTCCGGGCTCCTCTTTTTGGAGCGAAAGCGACACGGGGTCCGGGCTCCTCTTTTTGGAGCAAAAGCGACACGGGGTCCTCTTTTTGGAGCGAAAGCGACACGGGGTCCTCTTTTTGGAGCGAAAGCGACACGGGGTCCTCTTTTTGGAGCGAAAGCGACACGGGGTCCTCTTTTTGGAGCGAAAGCGACACGGGGTCCTCTTTTTGGAGCGAAAGCGACACGGGGTCCTCTTTTTGGAGCGAAAGCGACACGGGGTCCTCTTTTTGGAGCGAAAGCGACACGGGGTCCTCTTTTTGGAGCGAAAGCGACACGGGGTCCTCTTTTTGGAGCGAAAGCGACACGGGGTCCTCTTTTTGGAGCGAAAGCGACACGGGGTCCTCTTTTTGGAGCGAAAGCGACACGGGGTCCTCTTTTTGGAGCGAAAGCGACACGGGGTCCTCTTTTTGGAGCGAAAGCGACACGGGGTCCTCTTTTTGGAGCGAAAACGACACGGGGTCCTCTTTTTGGAGCGAAAACGACACGGGGTCCTCTTTTTGGAGCGAAAACGACACGGGGTCCTCTTTTTGGAGCGAAAACGACACGGGGTCCTCTTTTTGGAGCGAAAACGACACTGGGTCCTCTCTTTGGAGCGAAAACGACACTGGGTCCTCTCTTTGGAGGGAAAACGACACGGGGTCCTCTTTTTGGAGCGAAAGAGACACGGGGTCCTCTTTTTGGAGCGAAAGAGACACGGGGTCCTCTTTTTGGAGCGAAAGAGACACGGGGTCCTCTTTTTGGAGCGAAAGAGACACGGGGTCCTCTTTTTGGAGCGAAAGAGACACGGGGTCCTCTTTTTGGAGCGAAAGAGACACGGGGTCCTCTTTTTGGAGCGAAAGAGACACGGGGTCCTCTTTTTGGAGCGAAAGAGACACGGGGTCCTCTTTTTGGAGCGAAAGAGACACGGGGTCCTCTTTTTGGAGTGAAAACGACACGGGGTTCCCTTTTTGGAGCGAAAGCGACACTGGGTCCTCTTTTTGGAGCGAAAGCGACACGGGGTCCTCTTTTTGGAGCGAAAGCGACACGGGGTCCTCTTTCTGGAGCGAAAGCGACACGGGGTCCTCTTTTTGGAGCGAAAGCGACACGGGGTCCTCTTTTTGGAGCGAAAGCGACACGGGGTCCTCTTTTTGGAGCGAAAGCGACACGGGGTCCTCTTTTTGGAGCGAAAGCGACACGGGGTCCTCTTTTTGGAGCGAAAGCGACACGGGGTCCTCTTCTTTTTTTTTTTTTTTTTGTATACCTTGGTCGAGGCTCGTATGAGAGCTAACACACAACTCACAGCAAGGAGGCATGAGACAAGAGGGGCGGGAGTGGAAGGGACAAAACAGTGGGGAACAGACACATTAGGTGAACTGTGGAAGGGAGAGGGATGGGGATGGGACGGGGAACATAGCGAAGAGAAGATGGACATTTCAGGGACTTTCAGGAAGGAAATTAGGAGAATTGAAGGAAGTGGGCTTGGGTGGATTATCGGGGGTAGAAAAGATCGAGGATTTGGATGGGGGAAGATAAGAGGTGGTGGTGAACAGCTGTTTTGAAAGCCTGGAGGGAAGAATGGGAAAGAATAGAGTGAGGAAGTTTATTCCAAAGGCGGGAAAAAAGAGGAATGAAAGAGTGAAAGCGACACAGGGTCCAGGGTCCTCTTCTTGGAGCGAAAGCGACACAGTCATTTTTTTCAGCTGAAATGTTTTTGTGCCTCGCACCAAAAGAAAAAAAAAACATCTTAATCTGCCCGTGTCATCTCCACATGGGTTTCAGGAGGTGGAACAGAGACCTACAGGATATCAAAATCAGTGAAAACGCGCACGCACGCGCACACACGCGCGCGCGAACACACACACACGCACGCACGCACGCACACGCACACACACACACACACACACACACACACACACACACACACACACACACACACACACGCGCACAAGCACGCGCACAAGCACACACACACACACACACACACACACACACACACACACACACACACACACACACACACACGCACACGCACACGCACACACACGCGCGCACGCGCACACACACACACACACACACACACACACACACACACACACACACACACACACACACACACACACACACACACACACACACACACACACACACACACACACACACACACACACGCACACACACGCGCACACACACACGCGCACACACACGCGCACGCACACACACACACGCACACACAAGCACACGCACACACAAGCACACGCACACACAAGCGCACACAAGCACACGCACACACACACACACACGCACACACAAGCGCACACAAGCACACGCGCACACACACACACACAATAAACACTTGTTCAGCCATCCCTGCATGTGAACCCATCCGCCGACGGCGTCATGATGAGAGACATCGGGTGGAGGTCAAACTCGGGGTGAAGAAAACCGCTTCGAGTCAGACACTCGGTAAACACACCTGTCGTCGTGACGCCCAATTTCAGCGGTTAAACGTGGTGGAGGAGCAGAAAACCCGAGCCAGGGCCAGGCAGCTTCAAGCGGACACCACGAGCCGCGTCCACGAGTCACTTGTTCATCCGACAAGATGAGCCAACTCGGAACCTTCAAGGTGACGTTCGTCACCGCCTTCCCCTCTCGTGGTATAAAACAGCCCATCTTATCTCACGGTCGGTTTTATGTACGAACTGCACGTCCATCGTGGAACACGTGAAACCACGCCCCCTCGCACGTAAAAACCACGCCCCTCGCAACCTCCTCCTTGAAACCACGCCTCCTTGCACGTGAAACCACGCCTCCTTGCACGTGAAACCACGCCCCTCGCGAGCTCCTCCTTGAAACCACGCCTCCTTGCACGTGAAACCACGCCCCTCGCGAGCTCTTCCTTGAAACCACGCCTCCTCGCACGTAAACACCAATCAGAGGCGCCATTTCTCGTCGTGCTTCGATAAATCGACACATTCGAGATATGAAAAAAAAAATCACTTCATTCACGGATCGCGAGGCCGGGAAACGTATCACAGAATTCGGTGGATGACGTGGGGACGGAGGGACGCCCCGACGAAGGTGTTCAGCCCCGCCCTCGACAAAACCAGGAAGTAGTCAACTCAGGTAAATTTAATTAACGTCAAACATTTGAAAGCACCTTTCGTTATCGTTCGGAATGTAGTTTACGAGCACAACCGGAGGATGCAGAGCTATCTATTTATTACGTACGCAAGGGGGGATGTTGAGGGTGGGGGTCGCGTTTGTTTTAACATTATTAATTACAAGTTTTACCCGTTATTAGCTTTGTCCCTTTCAGAAGGGATATCGAAGGGATATTGTAATTGGTAATCAAACTTTCATCCCCACTGGGAGTCTTGATGACACAGCTGAAAATTTCACATTCATCCGTTTTGCTGCTTGAGAGATTTTTTTTTCATGGTTTTCACTAAAATCCAATATGGCTGCCAAACCACGTGATCGATGACGTCATTGAAATGAGGACGAGAGAAGAACCTTCAGAGTTTAGGCTTTATTCCATTTGATTGAAGCCGCTTCTACGGGCACACCAGGAAATACAGACGCAGCAAGGAGTACATAAACAGTAAGGTACACACGCGCAACTAATCACCGCAAAATAAATCAGTATTATATATCAATCAGTGTTCTCACCATTCAATGAGCACCAAGTGAGCCGGCGACATACAACGGCAATGCCCCAGGGACAATCCCCGCGGCCGAGCCGAACCTCAGCTTTATCTCTTCTGTGCTCGAGCTGGGCAACATGTGATCACACGTCACGACCTTCAATTCACCACATTCATCGTTATTAAACTTGTTGCCACACCCACGGCATCGTTTGGTTTGGGTAAATTGTGTGGTGGCGTCGCTAGTGGACCCTGATTCTCAGGTTTTCCGTCTGTTTGTTTGTTTGTTTGTATGTAATGGACAGCTCTGGAGGCCAGAGGAGTCAACCAATTTTGATGAAACTTGACTGGAAGGTTCATACCAGGATCTAGTTCTACGCTTTTGAGCAGCGTTGCTATGGCCACCACCGTTGCCTAGCAACGGGACTTTGAAAGTTTTTTAAAAAAAAATCCGAATTTTTTTTTTTGAAAATAAAAAAATCGCCTTCCCTGCTTTTATGCGCACTATAATCAACCTCTTTGTCAAAAAATTTCAGCCCAATCCGTCAAAAACTGTATGACTAGTATGCAATTATGTAGCGACCACCCATGTCGCCTACCGGCTTGTCCGTCTGTATGTCTGTTTGTTTGTATGTAATGGACAGCTCTGGAGGCCAGAGGAGTCAACCGATTTTGATGAAACTTGACTGGTAGATTCATACCAGGATCTAGTTGTATGCTTTTGAGCACTGTTGCTATGGCCACCACCGTTGCCTAGCAACAGGACTTTGAAACTTTTGAAAAAAATCCGAATTAAAAAAAAAAAATTTGAAAATCAAAAATCGCCTAACGTGCTTTTATGCACACTATAATCAACCTCTTTATCAAAAAATTTCAGCCCAATCCGTCAAAAACTGTATGGCTAGTATGCAATTATGTAGCGACCATCCATGTCACCTACCGGCTTGTCCGTCTGTATGTCTGTCTGTTTGTTTGTATGTAATGGACAGCTCTGGAGGCCAGAGGAGTCAACCGATTTTGATGAAACTTGACTGGTAGATTCATACCAGGATCTAGTTGTATGCTTTTGAGCACTGTTGCTATGGCCACCACTGTTGCCTAGCAACGGGACTTTGAAACTTTTGAAAAAAATCCGAATTAAAAAAAAAAAATTGAAAATCAAAAATCGCCTAACGTGCTTTTATGCACACTATAATCAACCTCTTTGTCAAAAAATTTCAGCCCAATCCGTCAAAAACTGTATGGCTAGTATGCAATTATGTAGCGACCATCCATGTCGCCTACCGGCTTGTCCGTCTGTATGTCTGTCTGTTTGTTTGTATGTAATGGACAGCTCTAGAGGCCAGGAGTCAACCGATTTTGATGAAACTTGACTGGTAGGCTCATACCAGGATCTAGTTCTACGCTTTTGAGCAGCGTTGCTATGGCCACCACCGTTGCGAGCAACGGGACTTTGAAACATTTGAAAAAAATCCGAATTTTAAATTTTTTTTTTGAAAATCAAAAATCGCTGAACGTGCTTTTATGCGCACTATAATCAACCTCTTTGTCAAAAAATTTCAGCCCAATCCGTCAAAAACTGTATGACTAGTATGCAATTATGTAGCGACCACCCATGTCGCCTACCTGCTTGTAGTGAAGTTTTTTCGGTTAAGTGTCTTCGCATAGCATTTTCTATGGCCATTTTCAATGCTGAATCTGAAAACGTTGGAATTTTTTTTTACCTCCGATGACTTTTTGACCCCTGGAACTTTAATTTATTCAAAATGGCAAAAAAAAAATGTTTTTATGAATTTTTGACCAAATGAGAGAAAATAAGGCTTGTAATATATCAATATATAGGTTTTTCCGATCAGGAAATACGAAAATGACACTTATACAATGATTTGATGATTTTTTTTAAAACAATTTTTGAAAACTGCACAATCATTTTGCTAAAATTGAACTGTTTTTATCATTCTCAGATCAACATAAGACCGAGATCACACCAGTCGCCGCCAACAAAAGTTCATAAATGTTATCCTGCACGGATTCATCGGGTTTGATAGCATTCTTTATAGAGTTGTGTAGCTCGGTCAAACAGAATTTTTGAGTGTGGAATTTCCCTGCTCCATCCTTCACACATCTTTGTCGACGTATGTCTGGGGCTACAGTTAAGCGTAAATATGTCACTTCCGCTAGAAGCTATTTCTCCGATAGTGTACTCAGTAAATATAGACTGTCTGGGGTCAAAGGTCCTTTGTGCTTTTTGCAAGTTTGTATAGTATTCAATGGCCTCGTATTTTTCTTTTTCTTCAAGTCTTCCTTTTTCCTAAATTACTTGATTTCGGTCCAATGCAACATCCAATCAATTTGGAAATGTGATTAGCGTATTCCTTGACCTGAAAAACATATCAAATGATATATTACAAGCCTTATTAGTCACATTAGAGAAGGAAAACATGAAAAAGGTCAATTTTTGGCTGCCATTTTGAATAAATTAAGGTCAAAGGGGTCAAAGGTCATCGGAGGTAAAAAAAAAATTTGACTGGATTCGGATTCAGCATGGAAAATGGCCGTAAAAATTTGCACAAAATTTCAATCATATTTACCTAACCCTAGCATTGTCATGAGTTGGCGTCATTATTGGAACGGCCATCGTTCGGTACCCAGAATCACTGATTGCAGTTATAAATGGTAGTTCTATTAAATAGGTCATCTCATCTCGATCTCGAAGAGATGATCTTATATAATGGGTCGTGATGTCTGGATGTTCTCGGCCGTCTGTAAACTTTTTACTATTTTTGCCCCTCCTCCATTATCACTAGGCTGATTGTTCCAAAATTTCACACATTAATACAAGACAGTGCCCCCACAATCTCTCAGCCTTAGATTTTTCAATTTCGGATCAGGGGGGGGGGGGGGCTGCCTCAAATGTCGCCCTGTAACTTTCAGTACCAGGAGCTCAAGTCGGCATGGGTTTTTTCTCGGTTTGAACTGAAACCTCAAGATATGACCGTCAGCCCACTTTTAATATCTTGTTTACCCGCAACGTCCGTGATTTGATGTATGCCGCTCGGCGCGCATGCTCAGAAACCCTTTGTAATGAAGTCAATCAGGACGACCTGGATAAAACTGTATTTCATGCCTTCCAGATAAGGAATGTCGAATGAAAGACTAAAAAAAAAAACTTTTAAAGAAGCCAAAAATTCTTGGAAACGTACCTGCGAGAAAGGAGTATGCCTCGACACAATGAAACAGGTGAAGAACTTCCTGATTAACTCGTCTAAAAAGTTGATATCATTCGGTCCGTCATACAAAAACTCTCAACAATATGGGCCCGTGGAAGGTTGAAGGTTCGTAGACGGGCGCGTTCTAACCAAACCTTCGTGCTGCTTAACACCGATTGGAAGGAATTATCTGGGGCTTGTCGATGCATAGGATAAGATTAAAATGATGATATTTACTCTTAATTATGTTTGGGAGGAGGATGTTGGGGGGCAGTGGTGGGAGCTAGAACATAGTCAGTGAATACGTTTTACGTTTCTGGACCGTACAAAATACAAATTGCACGTTTGTGACTTTGAGGCCTGACATTCAGAGCAAAAAGAAGGTTGGAGTTACACCGTTTTGGGCTTTACCATTTGTTGGAGCAAACGAGGCAGTACCTGTGAATCAGACATCAATGCAATTCTAAGGCCTGGTGTTGGCTTCACAGTTAAGGTGGCTGGCTTAGGATCTTAGGGTCTTGAGTTCAAGCCCTTGTTTCTGTCATTGAATTAACACCAGGTGGGTTGACTCAGCCTCTTACCCTTCTGAGGTTGAAAAAAAATGAGTACCAGCTTACTGGTAACAGGGGGCATTGCATCAGTGGCACAGCTGTGCTCCCAGCAATGATGCAACCAAGCAACCACAGGCTGAATACAAATAAAATAAATAAATAAATAAATAAATAATGTAATTCTGACTATGTTTTGGGATTTTTCAAAGAGGAAAACCGTGAGGGACCTGCGCCGCCTTCTCCAGTGTGGATTCAATTCTATTCTGCCTCTATTTTCCTGCAAACTTCAGACATTTTCACGTCTCATGTGGACAAAGGTCGATTAAATTGGGGAGAGCTAAAAATACCAAATGGAAATTCAACATCCCATGACTGTCCTCGTGGCTTGAAGAAGCAAAACACATTTAATAATAAACAATGAATGGTAATCATGAATTTTTGTAGTCGCAGACATTGCTCGCTCCTGGGGAATGCAAAGTCTTTATAAATCTGGTCAAACAAACACTTTGTAATAAATGATGAGTAAATCAAAGAGAGTGGCTTCCATTTGTCCTTGGTGCTAGGACAAAACGTGTTATTTGTAGGATTATTGATTATATTTACAGATCAGACCGAAGACCAATACATTGGTGAAATATTTCGTAATGTTATTAATAAATTTCAAAACAATGCAGTGTGAAACAAGGACAAACTAGAAGGGCACTCAGTAGAGCGCATACCTCTGCCACGTAATGCCTGATCCAGTAGAACATTTCGGGACAATGCATTTTTGATATCGTGCTGCATACCGTTTTTGAGTGAAGAATCACTTTAAAAATTCTAGTATCCAGATCTGGATCTTCACCAAAATGTAATCAGTTCGTCCTTGTCGCACACCCAACTTGTCCACCAAATTTGAGACATCCTGCATACAAACATACAGACAAACAGACAGATAGTCGATGGACAGGAGTGAAAACATAATGTCCTTCCACCTTCGGTGGTGGACCACCAATGGAGGAGTTCCTTTTTAAGCGATTAAACGGATCGTAGTGTTTCTGCAGTTTGGTGTTTTTTGATGAGACTCAACGGGATTTCTTCTAAATTCCACATATCGTTGGGTTGTTCTCACAAAACAATTAATGCTGGGACTTCATGCTCTGGGCTTCAACATTCCATTCCGTACAGTGCGTTCAGAGAGTATTGGCACCCTCGACTTTTTTTTCACATTTTGTTGTGTTACAGCCTGAATATAAAATAGATTCAACTAAAAATTTTTTGTCCCTGATCTGCACAAAATACCCCATAATAACAAAGTGAAAACATGTTTTTAGAATTTTTTACAAACTAGTACGGGCCCGTAGGGGCGTAAACGATGACTGGATTGGGGCATTATTTCAATTAGATCGGACCAACCGTATCATAAATGGCCATAACTTGGGAAACACCTGGGAAACATACTCAGGTCCCCAGCGTCAATTGTAACATCATATCAAATGAAGAGGAATTGTGATGCCCCCTCTCTCTCGCTCCCCCTCCTCTCGCCCCTCCTCTCTCCCCCCTCCTCTCTCGCCCCTCTCTCTCGCCCCCACTATAACCCCCCTCTCTCGCCCCCTCCTCTCTCCCCCTCTCTTGAATTGTGACGCCTCCTCTCTCTCACCCCTCTCTTGCCCCCTCCTCTCTCCCACCTCCTCTCTCCCCCTCTCTCTCGCCTCCTCTCTCTCGCCCCTCTCTCTCCCCCGTCTCTTGCCCCCCTCTATCCCTCCTAGTCTCGCCCTTCCTCTCTCCCCCCTCCTCTCTCGCCCCCACTCTCATCCCCCCTCTCCCGTCCCCCTCTCTTGCCCCCTCTCTTGCCCCCCTCTATCCCTCCTAGTCTCGCCCTTCCTCTCTCCCCCTCCTCTCTCCCCCTCCTCTCTCGCCCCACTCTCATCCCCCCTCTACCAACCCCCCTCTCTCGCCCCCCTCTATCCCCCTAGTCTTGCCCTTCCTCTCTCCCCCTTCCTCTCTCCCCCCTCCTCTCTCCCCCCCCACTCTCATCCCCCCTCTCCCGTCCCCCTCTCTCGCAGATATTGGTCAACAGATAAATGGCCGTAACATGGGAACCGCTCGTCCAATTAATATCAAACCTCGAAAAGGCACATCCACGGGTCCCCAGCAATATTCCTGGCAAGTTTCAATCAGATAGGACCATCAATCGTGCAAAAGAAATAAAAATAATAAATAAATAAATAAACATTAATTGTGACGTCATTCGTGACGTCATAGCACCGTATCTTGTCATTGGTCGAGAGATAAATGGCCGTGACTTGGGAACCGCTTGTCCGATTAATATCAAACCTCGAAAAGGCACATCAGCGGGTCCCCAGCAATATTCCTGGCAAGTTTCAATCAGATCGGACCGTCAATCGTGCAAAAAATAAATAAATAAATAAAAACATTAATTGTGACGTCATTCGTGATGTCATAGCAACGTGTCTTGTCATTGGTCGACAGATAAATGGCCGTAACTTGGGAACCGCTCGTCCGATTGATATCAAACCTCCAAAAGGCACATCCGTAGGTCCCCGGCAATATTCCTGGGAAGTTTCCATCCGATCGGACCGGTGATCATCCGGTTATTAATAATTTGGGGAAAAAATTGGCATGATAAGGTGAGAAGGTGGAACGACACCTTCAGCTGCCATATATACACCTTTTCAACACTGAAAAAGCAGTAAAATGGCCGTAACTTGGGAACCGCTCGTCCGATCGACATCAAACCTCGAAAAGGCACATCTGCGGGGCCCCGACAATATTCCTGGCAAGTTTCAATCAGATCGGACCGGCGGTCTTCGAGAAACGGCGGTCACACACACACACACACACACACACACACACACACACACACACACACACACACACACACACACACACACACACACTGCTGGAATTATAGATAAACTACAAAATTAAAAGCTGAAATGTCTTGCATCAATAAGTATTCAACCCGTTTGCTCTGGCACTCCAAATTGAACTCAGGTGCATCCAATTTCCTTTGATCATCCTGGAGATGTCTCTGTAACATGATTGGAGTCCACTTGTGGACAATTCAATTGATTGGACATGATTTGGAAAGAAACACTCCTTTCTATACAGGGTCCTCCAGTTGACGGTGCATGTCAGAGCAGAAACTCCACCATGAAGTTCAAAGAACTGTCCGTAGAACTCTGAGATAGAATTGTGAGGAGGCATAGATCTCGGGAAGGGAATAAAACAATTTCTAGAGGATTGAAAGTTCCCAAGATCACAGTGAGCTCCAGTACTGAGGAAAGGTTTTTCAGGAATTGGAAGGAATATGGAACTACTCAGACTCTTCATAGACCTGGCCGTCCTTCCAAAGTGAGCAACCGGGCAAGAAGGACCTTTGTCAGGGAGGTGACCCAGAACCCAATGACCACTCTGACAGAACTACAGAGTTCCTTGGCTGAGATGGGAGAACCTGCTGGAAGGACAACAGTCTCTGCAGCCATTCACAAATCTAGGTTTTATGGGAGAGTGGCCAAAACAGATGCCACTCCTGAGAAAAAAATCACGTGACAGCACACCTGGAGTTTGCAAAAAGCATGTGAAAGACTCTGAGAGCATGAGGCAAAACATTCTGTGGTCTGGGGAGATGAAAATTGAACTCTTTGACCTGAATGCAAAACGCTATATCTGGCAGAAACCGAGCACAGCTCATCATCTAACACCATCCCTACCGTGAAACATGGTGGTGACAGCATCGTGCTATGGGGATGCTTTTTCAGCAGCAGGGACTGGGAGACATGTAAGGACAGAGGGAACAATGAATGTAGCCAAATACAGGCAAATCCTTGAGGAAAACCTGCTTCAGAGTGCAAAAGGCCTTAGACTGCAGTGAAGATTTGCATTCCAACAGGACAATGACCCCAAGCATACAGCCAAAGCAACATTGCAATGGCTTCAGAACAAGAACATGAAAGTCCCTGAGTGGCCCAGTGAAAGCCCAGACTTGAATCACATTGAGAATCTGTGCAAAGACTTGAAGATTGTTGTTCACCGACACTCCCCATCCAACTTGACAGAGCTTGAGTAAATTTACAAGGAAGCATGGGAGAAAATCCCCAAATCCAGATGTGCAAAGCGGATACAGACATACCCATGAAGACTCGAAGCTGTAATCGCTGCCAAAGGAGCTTCAACAAACTTTTGACTCAGGGGGTTGAATAATTATTGACGCAAGACATTTCAGCTTTTCATTTTGAATTAAATTTTAAAATGAATATATATATATATATATATATATATATATATATATATATATATATATATATATATATATATATATATATATATATATATATATATATATATACATATATATATATATATATATATATATATATATATATATATATATATATATATATATATATATATATATATATATATATTTAAACATGTTTGCACTTTGTCATAATGGGGTATTTTCTGTCGATCGGTGGCAATTTTTTGGGGGTAATTCAATCCATTTTCAATGCAGGTGGTAACACAATAAAATGTGAAAAAAGTCAAGGGCTACTTGATCCGTTCGGCCACTTCAGAGAACAAGATTTTTGAAACCTTTTTTTTTTTTTTTTAAACAATATCGTTGCCGAATCATGTGACTGATGATGTCATGATTTTTTTTCTTTCTGTGGACCATTTTATCCCGATAACCCTCAAAAATTTTCATACTGATCAGATGTGGTGTTCCACATACTAGTACGTGCCCGTACGTGCGTTGCCGTACGTGCAAAAAAAAACAAAAAAAAACTTTCAAACTATGAGCCAAAACAACAACCACACAGGCCGTTCCTTTGCTCTCGCGTGCCCGTACGTGCGTGGCCCGGAAGTTCGCATATCGCAGTTACGATTATTCGCAATTTAGTTTTAATGGCAAATTATTCAATTAGCGCCAACGTATTTTGCCTTTTCGCAGTGTCATCGCAAGGAAAAACACAAAGAGAAGAGAAGAGAGAGAGAAAAAAAAGAAAAAAAAAACGTACGTACAAAAAAAAAATAAAAAAAAACCTTTCAAACAACCACACAGGCCGTTCCTTTGCTCTCGTAAAGGACGATTGGATTGGGGCATTGTGTTTATCAATAAATGCGCATAAGAAATCAAGAAATTATTAGAATACAGTAAGTCATCACTATCCAGAAGTCCGTACGTTGTATCCTGTAATGGGGAACGCGGCTGAGGTTCTCTTCCCCAACGGCCATGCCTACGCAGCAACATGACCTGTCATTGGTTGGTAAATAAATGGCCATAACTTGGGAAGCACTTGTCCGATTAATATCAAACCTTGAAAAGGCACATCCACAGGGCCCCAGAAATATACCTGTCGAGTTTCACTTAGATCGGACCAGTGGTTGTCGGTCACACACACACACACACACACACACACACACACACACACACACACACACACACACACACACACACACTGCTGAAATTATAGATAGATGTACTTATGACGTCATAAAAAAATCTCACTCATTCCACAAGAGGGGTACTTGCCATGTGCCAAGTTTCAATTATTTCCTTGCTGCAGTTTCAGAGATACAGAGGTCCAAAGTTTTTCCATTTTTCCAATATGGCTGCCACACCACATAACCTATGATGTCATAATTATCATCATTGAAACATTCTACATGAGTTGTCACACCAATGGTGAAAATTTCGTCTCAATCTGACAAGCAGTTGTGGAGAAAAACATGAAAGTTCTGTGTGGACAAACAGACAGACAAACAAACGGACCCAAATACAATCCCCTCTCCTTTGTCGAGGGTAATAACTATCTCGAGAACCGCTATGCCGATGATGTGTGCCATTGCTTTGGGGAGTGACGGTTTCACAGAACCGTCACAATATTATTCTATCCATCCATCCATCCAATGGGATCACATTCTGTGCAGGGCGTTGGTTCTCCTCCATGGTCTCCTTGGCATTTGGGCACAATCCTGGACGGGTCGCCACTCCGACACAGGATACCAGCAAGCTGGCACTCATTTTGCCGACCTCAGAAGGATGACAGGCAGAGTCAACCCCACCTGGTATTAATTCAACATCCAAGCAGGATTTGAACTCAGGATCCTAGGATCCCGAGCCCACCACCCTAACCATTAAGCCAGCACCAGGTATACCATATTATTAGTATTAATTAATGTATGCTTTGTTACAAATTTAAATCATTGTTTTTGTTATTTATTTTGTAATCAGAATGCTATGCTGTGGAAGGACCAAGTGAGCTGCTCTATACGCCTTAACATGGCATACGTTTAAAACATGGGAATTCTTCTGGGTTCTTTGGAGTTAATTAGCCTAATCAATTTTGGAGGTCATGCCGATCATTTCGGTGTATCACATTCCATATCAGAATGCTCCAGTAGAACTCCCCCAAAAACATCACACACACACACACCACACACACACACACACACACACACACACACACACACACACACACACACACACACACACACACACACAACCTCGTCCATTTATATTGGACGAAAAGGATGTGGCCCACTGTGGGGGAAAAAAATTATATTAATGTATTTTAAATTGTAACAAATGGATTTTCAGAAATGTAACTTTTATGCTGCAAATTGAATTGGCTGTCATTTCTGGCCAAAAGACTTTTGCCCTAAATGATAAGAAATGTGTTGTTCTGGAGCAGAGTGACCGAGCTGATAAATGAACCTTTGCTTAGAAAATGTACGAAGTGGCTTTTTGTCTAAAGGACACGTCTACATTCTGGGTGAATATCCCCCAACCTCTCTCTCATGGAAGTATAAAATATTTTGAAAGGCACATTGTTCTCAGTACGAGCACGTGAGGAAGTATAGTTTCTCAGTGGCTTGTACTCCTTGGAACTGACCAAGTACCAAGTTAGAATAAAACTCTCTGATGTAATGTAGAAGTGAATTGAATCGGGTTGGTCTAACTGTTAACTAAAGTAAGAATAAATGAAATGGAACCAAATAATATTGCAAACAAATGGGGATTTTTAAGTTCATTGTACAAGGGTGAGAAGTGTATGGTGTATAATTAGGAAATAAATTGTTTCACAAGGAAGGACTTGTGTGGACATCAGTTTTATCAGTGTCGATAGGGTTTTTTTTGTAGGATTTCATCATCAAATCGGACAAACGTTAAACTCTGTCTGAAGTCAAATAGGATTCCACAATCCGCCAGTTAGAATCCTTCAGGAGGACAACGATCACAACAAGGTGGGTTTAAAAAATCCACATCAGTTGGCGCCGTGACTCGGATTCGAACCGACGTTGGTGCGGTGCTCGTGACCGGAGGTGCTTAATCTGCCGGAGGCAGTGCCTGGAGGAACGACAAGTGCTTGAGCGAAGGTAAGGGAGAGCGCTCTCGGCAGGTTACGCATTTCGAACAAAGAAAAGTTCATTGTCAGATAATTTTATTGAGAGAAAGAAGAGGATCCGGCGGAGGGAGTCCGTTTTAAAGTAAACGATAAGTACTGTAGTTGTTTTAGAAAAGTGCTGGAGAAGAAGAGGAGTCAGATGACAAGAAGAGGCTCGTTGAGGAGCCAGATGCGTAATTAAATAGGCATGATGAAGCGACATGCCACATGTTTGCATTGATACGGACTGGCTGTGAGAGAGACGCCGAGGACACGGCTGAGACGCCGAGATAGGGTTAAAATCGATAAATATTATAAGTTACCTGTTTGTAAGAGTTACTTTTTGTTCATTGAACTCACTGGAAGTTTGTTGGCAGTGAGGTTGTTATATTATATTGTGTGGAGGTTTTATGGATTTGTAAATGCAATGATTTGCACGAAACGTTTTGTAGAGTGCAGGAGACGATTAACCGTCTGGGAGCATGGTTGGTGATTTGCATTGAGATGCATGTGTTACTGAGAGTAAAAAATGAAACTTGTGCGAGTCCAATATTCACTGCAATGAAACGTGTTCTGTTGGGATTTTGACGATATTTTAACTCGTGCTGAGTTGAGCTGTGGGTTTGTTTGAAATGGCATGTTATACATTCTTGGCGTTGTATTTCCACGCGAAGGTCGCAAACTACACTGTGTGAGACCCCCTCCACTCGATCTGTGGGGGGTGGCATGTCTTTACACTGAGTCTTTGTTCAAGCCTTTGCTTTAGGTGTGAAATTCGATTCATATGCAGATTCAAGAGGATGAGATAGAAATGTGATTGGTATTTGTCACGTGATCACACGCGAGTCTATTAGATGCAATGCTGTCTAGTGTATGTGTTGAAGCCATGACAGAGTAATGCTAAATTGTGGGTTTTGCCTGTCAGAGTTTTTTTTTTCCTTTTTCTTCCCACTGGATGTGGAGAGAACTTCCTGTTCCTCGTTCCTTAGTGTTTGTGGCGCACCCTCTGGACTGAATCTGTTTAAAGTGAAGTCCATTTAGGAAAAAGTGTTGAAGTTTTATTTTACAACCATCGGGATTTTGAATAAATTGTGAAATAACAATTGTGAATGTGGATATACTGTATGTGATTTAAATGTAGAAACGTGATTTGGAATGATTTTAATGATTTGATGATGTTTAGCACGTGGGGCAATTCACAGATAATAGATGATTCCCTCGGATGGACGTTGAAATATTGTTTTATTCGTCTGCGAATGTTGAGGTTACCTGAACTTGTGCTGGGAAGGCAATGGCAAACAACCTAGTGTAACCCTTTGATCGATTCAGTCAAGGTAAATTCATGATTTAATTGGATAGATGCTGAAGATTTAATTTTTCATTTATGGATTTTAAAAGGAAATATTTGGTTTTGACCAAAAAGTTGTTTAAGAGAGTTTGGATGTTTATTAGTCTGAAGTTTAAGATGCTTTTCCAAGACTGGGATAAAATTAGGGGAGGGTGTAGCTACATGTGTAGACAGAGTGTTTGAGCTGCAATTTAAATGATATTCGCCTGATAACAGATTTGACAAGTGATTTGACAATTTTTGAACAACTTTTTAAAATGATTTATTTGTTTTGATAAAGGAAAATGGACTCGTAATTGAGAAGGTCGGAGGAAGTGATAGATGGTTTGTGTATGTGAGTTGGAAAAATGGCAGCATGTTTGTTGTTTTGGTGAGAGAGAAGTGGATAGATGGAGAAATGTCAGAGATTTAAAATGTCGATGGAAATAGCAAATGAGATGGATGTTTTGAGTATACGTACAACTGGGATTTCTGTATATTTTAGCATGTTGTTTTGGGAAATAACAAGGAAAGGGATTAAAATATTGATATGACATATAATGCAAGTTAAATGCTTCCATAAGAATCTTTGTTAGTCTTGTAGAACTACATGTGCCCATGACGTTTATTGATTGGTGTTTAATTGATGCTTTGTTTGTTTCGGAGTGTTGAAAGCAGTCTTTGAAGCAATGTACGATTTCATCTAAATGAAGTTTGGAAAGAACTTCCACACAAAGATTGGATGATGGGAGAACCCAGATTTGGGTGATTGAGCATTCAACACATGATTATGCCTCCCCTTCCTGAGGAGATAAGATGGACCAATGTGGGAAAAGAAAGAAAAAACCCACTGGGGAGAAGGTTGAGCAAAGTCTTAACGTCGGCGTTGTGTGGTGCCTGCATGGAGGAATGTTCTCAGCCACACTCTCGATTGCCGCTCTGCAAATACATCGTGAACTTGCTGTGGTTGCTTCAATGTACGACAAGCCTGGAATTCCACACTGCGCTCCTTCAACCCAGTGTCTGGCCCAAACTTGTACTTGCCCACATCTACCTTCTCCTCAGCTCAAGGAGTGCTTCGATTGTGTTTCCCGTTGGGTGCCGCTCTATCCACACCCTGACCTGTTTATCTTCTGACTTCGGGTAGCATGTTTCCAATGTGTGACACATGCTGATGAACAGGCCATATATTAAATGGAAACTCACTCATTTTCTGATATGAGCACTCGCTGACATTGTTGATTGAACTTGAATAATGGAAATCTTTTCTCCTTCAGGAATGGGACATGGGAATCATGTGTAAGAAAAATTATTCAAATTTTCCTTAAAAAAAAACGGGGGAGTGTGGGGGAAAAATTTATATTAATGTATTTTAAATTGTAACAAATGGAGTTTCAGAAATGTAACTTTTATGCTGCAAATTGAATTGGCTGTCATTTCTGGCCAAAAGATTTTTGCCCTAAATGATAAGAAATGTGTTGTTCTGGAGCAGAGTGACCGAGCTGATAAATGAACCTTTGCTTAGAAAATGTACGAAGTGGCTTTTCGTCTAAAGGACACGTCTACAGTCTGGGTGAATATCCCCCAACCTCTCTCTCATGGAAGTATAAAATGCTTTGGAAGGCTTTTCCTTTTTAATAATAGATGATTATTGTTCTCAGTATGAGCACGTGAGGAAGTATAGTTTCTCAGTGGAACTGACCAAGTACCAAGTTAGAATAAAACTCTCTGATGTAATGTAGAAGTGAATTGAATCGGGTTGGTCTAACTGTTAACTAAAGTAAGAATAAATGAAATAGAACCAAATAATATTGCAAACAAATGGGGATTTTTAAGTTCATTGTACAAGGGTGAGAAGTGTATGATGTATAATTAGGAAATAAATTGTTTCACAAGGAAGGACTTGTGTGGACATCAGTTTTATCAGTGTCGATAGGGTTTTTTTTTGTAGGATTTTATAATCAAATCGGACAAACGTTAAAATCTGTCTGAAGTCAAATAGGATTCCACAATCGGCCAGTTAGAATCCTTCAGGAGGACAACGATCACAACAAGGTGAGTTAAAAAAATCCACATCACCCACCCTTTGGAGACTGCAATACTATAGATAGTGTACATTTTAGTACTGTATGTTGCAGAATTTGGGTGTTTGGAACTTTATCACTCCAGGTGATGCTTATGATTTTTTCCTCCGGCAGCAGAAGTGGAAAGCATTTTGAGATGCTTTTCCTGCTTTGCATATGTTCTCCAGCATTCACAGCCAAAGAGCAAAGTACATACTACACAGGCCCAACACACAGACAACTTTATTGGCAATGCCAGACGTTTATCCCTCCACACACGATCGGTCAGTCATCCAAAGGTGGTGGCTGCATTGCTAATTCAGCTGTCACTTTCAGGGCTCTCGCACAGATTTGAGTCCAGGTAGATTGCTGTTGAAGTAGGTCTGTGGGCCAAAGACCAAAGAGATCGGGCCAAAAACGATACAGAACTCTATAGCATGATATTTCAAAAATGTATTGGGCCCGATATGTTCTCGTGGATCAGGCATTGCGTGGCACAGGTATGCGCTATACCGAGTGCCCTTCTAGTTTTGATTAGATTTACTTATGGCTGAACCAGTTTTCATCAAAATAATACATTAGAGCATTCAAATTCCCAACAAAGGAAACTAAATCAGAACAAAAGTAAAACTGGTTCAAAGCTTTTACATGACATAACAATAAAATATTACGCAGTCACCCACTGGATACCTTTCCAGTCATATTCATTCAAACAAGGAGCTGATTGATACTCTCGGTCCTCCACATTTTTGGTGGTATGAGGACTAGATCTGTATAATATGAAAGGTAAATCTTGAATGGTTTGTTAAATATCTCGTACACGAACCAAGTTACTGAGATGGTTGTCAGGGCAACATAATTCAGCCAATACAGCCGCGATCTAATCAGGTTGAGATAATGTCATGAGGAAGAGATATCTGCAATGTGAAAGCTAAATGTCCAACGGCTTTTGAAACATCGCGGACGCAAAAGTACATGGGACGGATGATCGCTTGGAGCTCATTTTAATGTCCTCCATTTCCGACCTAGTCGGAGGGGCTGGGGACAAAACGAGGGAACCACCAATGCTAAGGTGGTGCCCTCTTTTCTAAATCATGGATTTTCCCCAACTACAACTTTTTGTTTGTTTGTTTGTGAATCTCCCAAAGAGGTTCTATTCTATTCATAGTTTTGTTCCTTTCTGATGAATATTCGACGTATGGAGGTGTTTAAATAAAAAAGTGCTATACAAAGAGGAAAACCGGATGTAGCAATCCTCCGAGCATATTGTAAATTTGCATTGTACCGAACGTGAAAGCACATTTGGGCCAGATAATTAAAAGTTTCTCAAAGTCATTCAAAAAAAAAAGTGTCCATCTTGCTTCCGAGTGCAGTCCAACAGAAATAGAGGTAAGATTATTGTTTTCCAAGCAATGTCTTCCTCAAGTAAAAGGAAAGGCAAGTACGCAGTCAAAAGTAGCAAAGACAAAATAAGCGGAATGGCAGCAAAAATAAAGCATTCAAGTCCACAGTACTTCAAATTACTGACATGTGCAATAAAAACACTATCTCTGAATTCCGCTTAAAGGTCCACAGAATCAGAAAAAAATAAATAATTTTTGTTTGTGATCGTATTGATTTATGAGTAACAAAACAAAGAACTGAATGTGGTTGTTAATGGCAATAATTTTTTGAGGTGTTAACAGTTAAAAAAGCAAACCTGTTGGGTACCGCCCATAAAAAATTATAGATAAACTGGCATTACGTCATAGAGGGAAGGATTGTCAGCACGCAATGGGTAATGGACGCACAACTTTCTTCAGACTCGTCAGAAAGTGAATTTGACAAATAATTTTATGATCAAGAATCCCCAGATTACCATGATAGTCAAAATCATAATGTAGAAGGTGCGTGTCAGACTGGACATGGATGAACCCGAGGTCACGACGGCGTCACGGGAGGGCCGGGGCCGATCGAGCATTTTTGGGGGCATGGCCAATTGAGCGTAAAAGGGCACCAAATAACATTAAAATCTTCCTTTCAAGATATTTATTCCAGAAAAGAAGAACAATCGAGTGTTTTCTGATTCTGCGGAACTTTAAGGGTGACGACATGACCGAGGGGATTTGGTAATCGTTCTTCTAGATAACTATCAACAATTTTTTTTTCACATTTGACAATGCAATTTTAACAATGTATTAATACCTCAAATAAAATGATCAACAATGAGAGACTTGAGCAGTGCCTTCGAACTTCAGACCTCTGAAAGCCAGACGCCCCTGTTCCTTCTGTTGAACATTCTGATGATCAATCGTTTGAGCAATTGTTTGTTGTGTTTTGCATCATTTAAATTTTTGTTTAACAAAAAAAAAAAAATTAATCAGCCCTACCAGCATCAATGACACAGTCACAGTGTCGATCAGTCACCAATGGGCGTAAATCATCGATTCAGGTTGGTTGATGTGATTATTATCGATGATGGATAATGATGGCAATTCCGATCTTGATTGGATACCTGCGCGCTCTTGGTCACTCTGAAACTCTCCGATCCAGTTCTTAACCATGCCGAGTGATACGGCTCCGTTTCCCAAAACTGCCGCAATCTCAGTGAGAATTTCCTTTGCGCCGAGTTTCTTGAAATGGAAAAACTTCGTCACGGCACGGAGCTCGTTTTTCTCCATTTCTCTTACACACATCAAGCTCATTTGTCGAAGGAAACCTGGAAAGGACAAAATAATCGAGCGGGTTATCAAATGACTCGTGCACAAGCACAACGATTGCATTTTCCCTTTTAAAATTTTATTTTCAAAATACAAACCTTCTCCAGATGTTGGATTCTCCATTTTCACAAACCTGCCTCCATCGGAAGGTATTGCCTCCAAACATGGTTCTTCTTTTACAACATTCACACTGTCTGAACAAACACAGCAATAAGCCAATGTTTTGTGAATCTAGGATCATAGATATGTTAAACGAGAGCGAAGTTGATGGCGCTCCATCACAAACCTCCACGCTAACCATCTGAAGCAAAGTTGAAAGAAAGTTCCACCAAAATGACCCAATATCAAATTTTGAGTTAATTTTTTTTTTCCCACCCATTTGACTCCTGTGACCCCAAGTCCCCACCTCTTCGGGACATGAATCGGGGGTAAAATCCAAAAAATTGTGACATATTTCAAGTCCCTCCCAAATGTTGATTACATATACAAAGTTTCATTTTAAAATGTGCTCGTAAATGCCTTTTTCAGAATTCGACCTTTTGAACTGGCCCCTAGGGGATGGGACCAAAAGGACGTTACTTTTACATCTTCGTGCCATGTGATGACCATTTGGTGAATTTCTGCCCAACCGTTGAGGAGGACATAGTGTTACAGACGTACAGACAGACAGACGGAGCCGATAACAATATCCCCCCACATCTTTTTCAAAAAGCATGGGGATAAATATGCTTTTGGAGACCTAGATTATCAGACAGAAAGCATTACTCAGTGGCACAGGAAAATAAAGTGGGAGGAGAGTTCAGGTGGCAGTGTATTTGCCATTGAGTCATCACTCTGGGCTTGTTCCCCATCAGTGAGATAAAAAAAATCAAAACTGTTCATCATCAGCACCACACCGAGAACTATACTTTAGCCCGTCCCACACATGTAGGGGGAGACCGGATTTTGCAATTGCGTGTGTGTGTCTTTATTTATTTATTTTAAACCTTTTGAGCTTTTGTCATCAACTTTTCAACAAACCCTTATGAGAATATGGTGAAAACTATTGGGTCAAATGTCAAAGGACAAAGTCATAGTAAGTAGAAATAGGCCTTACCAGCCCGTCCTCTGCACGTCAGCATGAGACGGCCGTTTATTTTTATTTATAATGTCGTCCGTGGTTCTTTATTTATTTACCATTTGAGAGCTTCAGTGTGTCTGTCCAGGCCGTAACATTTTCTACTCTCTGAGTTTTTGCCATGAAATTTTCAACAAACCTTTATTGTGAGAATATGGAGAACACTAATGAATGAAATTGTTGCTTTTTTGGGTTTTTTTTTTTTCGCTGTTGTCGTAAATAAGTTTAGTTTGAGTACAAAGTGGACGCGGATGGGCTTTGGATTTTGCGATACTTTCTAGTTACCTCCTCCAGCGAATGTGGACATAGGTTATGTTTTTACCCCTGTTTGTCTGTTTGTTTGTTTGTCTGTGAGAAGGATATCTCAAAAAGTTATTGACGGATTTGGATGAAACTTGATGGACAGATTGGGTATGTGACAAGGATGAATTGAATAGATTTGGGTGAAGATTCAGATCTGGATCTGAGAATTTTTGAAGCGATTCTTCACCATTGAGAGATAGGGCCAACCATTATATCTAGCATGATATTTCAAAAAGGTGTGGACGGGTGATGACAAGACTTGGCGGATGAGTTGGTTAGGTAATGAGAACAAGCCGATTAGATTTTTGGTCAAAGTCTGGATGCAGATCTGACCTATCAGTGGATGCAAAATGTAATCTGTTAAGCCTGGTGGGGGTATGCGCTCGACCGAGTGCTGTTCTAGTTATTTATTTTCCCATATAATCTACATTACTGTGCAAAAGTTTGGGTGATTCCAATGATATTCATACTTTAGGGTACATTCATCAAATTAATTATCAGTGATAACAGTCACATGTGTTTATTATTGTAATTTAACAGCCTTTATAAATGTGCATGAAACAAACTGCTCAAGTAAACTAGAAAGTTCACAGAACACGATAACCATGCAGTACGGTATACACTAAAATTTAAACGAAATAATGATTTTAAAGATCGTTTAAAAAAATATTCCGGCCGTTTAGCGCTATTGAAGCAGTCTTATATACCACCCTTATATATACCACCCTATTTAACATGTTCAAGGGCTGCGAAACTGAAGGTTCTTGGAAGTGTAAGGAAGGCGATTTGTGTTCCGCAGTGTTCAAGTATATAATTAAATTAAAATAAAATAAAGATTTTTAAGAGTTGTACAAATAAATTCATTCCAGAATTTACCGCTGTTTTAGTAGTGTCTATTACACCACCCTACCTAACACCGTACAGTAGTTATCCGTACCTGTTGTTTGTGTCCTTTGTGACGTCCTTAAAAACAGCACGTTTCCGGTTCGGCATGATTTTCAATTTTGTTTGTCTGCCAGGCAGGCAGACAGAGTGAAAGATTATCTCACACCTTCCTGCGCATGTCCGGTCGGGACAAATTCAGACACAAAGTACTGTGAAACGGCAAACTTGTCTTCCTATTCATGTTCGGATTTGTGTTCAAAAATATAACATTCAATTTAAATAAGTTGTTCCTCAATAATAAAATGACGTTTGTAGACAGACAGACGGATGGATGAACATGAACCAATTGCTTAAACCTGGTTTTCGCTTTGCGTTGTGTTAACTGGATTATTAATTGAATTTATAATAATGTAAAAATGCAAAATTAACTTAGTTTAGTGCTTTGAAAAATAATTTAATAAATATATGCTGGGAAACTAGGAGAGGGCAGAATACACACATTCCTCTGAAGTTGTAAACAACCTTGTAAAGACCTTGTCGATCTGGTGACCATCTGAACCCACAATATCTCCCCCACTACACCCTTTCCTGGGGTAATAAGCAAGCTCCAAAACAGACCAATTTATCCTTCCATGTTGCAATTTTAAAAATTCACAAAGTTCCATCTATTCTCAAGACACACCCTGGTGAAACTGCATATATACTACAATATTCGCTCCCACAGCATGCAGGGGTTAACACTTGGAGCACACCAGATGTAACTTAGTTCTCTAAATACTGTTTTACTATATCAGAAGTGTGTTTTGGATAAAAAAAAAAAAAAAATTTTGCCAAGTATGTTGGTCTGTAGTGTTTGTCTGTCTATTTGTCTGTCTGTTGGGTGGTCGCGAGACTACCGTGATTCTCAGGTTTTCCATCTGTCTGTATGTCTGTTGGGTGGTCGCTTGAGTACCCTTATTTTCACTTTTTCCATCTGTCTGTATGTATGTTTGTATGTTTGTTTGTATGTAATGGACAGCTCTGGAGGCCAGAGAAGTCAACCGATTTTGATGAAACTTGACAGGTAGGTTCATACCAGGATCTAGTTCTATGATTTTGAGCACCGTTGCTATGTACACCACTGTTGCCTAGCAACGGGACTTTGAAATTTTTGAAAAATCCCCAAAAATGTATTTTTTCGAAAATCAAAAATCGGCTTCCAGGCTTTTATGTGCACTATAATCAACCTCTTTGTCAAAAAATTTCAGCCCGATCCGTCAAAAACTGTATGACTAGTATGCAATTATATAGCGACCACCCATGTCGCCTACCAGCTTGTCTGTTTGTTTGTATGTAATGGACAGCTCTGGAGGCCAGAGGAGTCAACCAATTTTGATGAAACTTGACTGGTAGGTTCATGCCAGGATCTAGTTGTATGCTTTTGAGCAATGTTGCTATGGACGCCACCGTTGCCGAGCAACAGGATTTTGAAATTTTTGAAAAAAATCCGAAAAATATTTTTATATATATATTTTTTACGAAAATCAAAAATCGGCTTCTGCGCTTTTATGCGCACTATAATCAACCTCGTTGTCAAAAAATTTCAGCCCGAACTGTCAAAAACTGTATGACTAGTATGCAATTATGTAGCGACCACCCATGTCGCCTCCCGGCTTGTCTGTCTGTCTGTCACATGATTTTTGGTTACAGTTTTCAAGCAATCATTCTGAATTTTTTTTGTGTGTGTGTGTGTGTGTGTGTGTGTGTGTGTGTGTGTGTGTGTGTGTGTGTGTGTGTGTGTGTGTGTGTGTGTAGTTGACTGGCCAAGTACAGAAATGCTTAATTTTGGTGAAGATCCGAATCTGAGAAATTTTTAAAGTGATTTTCCACCATTGAGAAATATGGCCAAGAACGATATACAACACAATATCTCAAGAGATTATGGATGGATTCCGCAGAAACTCTGTGGACCGGTTGGGTGTGTGAAAAGGACTAATTAATTCAATTTTGGAGAAGATTCGAAATCTGGATACGAGATTTTAAAAAGTAATTCTTCACCATTGAGAGATGGGGCCAAAATCTATGTATGGCATGATATCTCTAAAAGTTGTGGATGAGTTGTGACAAATACGAGGTGGAAGAGTTGGTTAGGTGACAAGACCAAGCCAATTCGATTTTGGTTAAGGTCCGGATTCAGATCCGACCTTTCAGTGGGATAAAAAGTATAAAGTGTTCAGCCTGGCGGAGGTATGCGCTCTCCCGAGTGCCGTGCCGTTTTTCCAAGTGTCATTCTATGAGTGATTTTTCATTATCTTATTGGAAAATGAATTATGTTCTGATTAAACGATTTCCACGAGGAACTGCATGGTGCTGCAGTATGTGCTAGTACTAACTTTTTGTTGGCGTCCCATTGATTTTAACAAGTTTTCCTGCACCAAAAGCTGAGATATAACCCCAGTTATTAGATATAAAGTTCGTTATATTCAGAACTGTGGTCCAGGTGAAAGCTGAAATTGAATGTTTCTCATTTGCCATCAGGTACCGGATTTTTCGTGGAAATAGTCTTTGTCCACCTGCTGAGATAGTGCACCACTCGAGGTCTCATTGGCGTTTTTGTCCACCATCTGAAATACAAGTCAAAACATTTTGTGCATCATTGAAGGTGGAGCTAAAAAATGCATTGCATTTATAAATACAACTTTTTATCAATTACTCCAAACCGAAGATAAAACGAACTAGAAAGAGCAATCAGAGATTGCAGACTCTCACCAGGACTTGTTTTTGTGTGTTGTATTTTGTGTGGGAAATAAATGAAAGGATGTACTCAATGAAAGGTCATTGATTGCAAATGGAAGGTCTAAATGGTCTGGTCTGGAAAATTGTGAAGGTCTGAAAAGGTCGAAATAGGTCTGAAGGATCAAAATAGTCTAAAGTGTCTTAAACGGCCGAAGGGGTCTAAAGGGTCAGAATTGTCGAAAGGGTTTTAAAATGTCTAAAAAGGGTTTAGAGGTCAAAGGGTTCTAAAGGATAGTAAAATGTTTATTTGGTGTGAAGGTCTAAAAGTGTCTAAAGGGTAGAAAGGAGTCTAAGGGTTCTAATGGGGCTAACTGTATATGTTGGATCTTCGGGTTCTAAAGGGTCGAAAATGGTCTCAAGGTTCTTAGGAGTACAAGGGTTCTCGAGGGTCTAAGGGTGTCTGTGTATGTATGCCTGGTGTTGGCTTAATTGGAAAATCCGAGGAACCTGAGTTCAAATCCCACTTGGCTGTTGAATTAATAGCAGGTGGGGTTAACTTTTCCTGTCATCCTTCCGAGGTCGGCAAAATGAGTACCAGCTTGCTGGTATGCTGTATCGGAGTGACGACCCGTCCAGGATTATGCCCAATAGCCAAGGAGACTGCTTAGGCAGCACCGACGCTCTGCACAGAGTATGGTCCCGATGGATGGATGGATAGAAGTGCATGTTGATGTTTATTATTCAGATCATGACGCTGTATTTATAACAACAAATATAGTAAAACTTCCTCCAACGCGGAGGACATGATCTGGGATAACCTCATATTGGAGGAATCATTAAATATACAGGGAAATTGGGGATATGTTCCAGGCTCCCCAAAAAAACTGACCCTAAAACAGCCTTTCTTGTTTTTGACATGTTTCTTTGTATGGAATGGTGCATCATTCTTAAATATACATTAAAATTAGTGTTGCTATCATAATAGTACTGTATTATTGCAAAATCACTCACCCTATTGTGAGGTGGTTGTTGCAGGTTTGGGTGATGATGTGCTGTTGGATGGTGTTGAAGTAGGTGTCATGAATTGTGTTATAGGCACTTGCTGCTTTACCTTTTGTTTTAAGTCCCTGTGAAGTTCTTTGTGGGGATTTAAAGATGACTCTAAGGCCCACTTGAACTTCAGACTTTATTTTTGTAAATTCGAACTGCGATGGCGACCACGACAGGTGACGACTCGTATCATCATATGTATAAAGCAAATATTAATGAAACCTGGCTAATTTGTTACTAGGGTCCTACAGAACGTACCCACAGGTTCAAACCAAAAATAGCATGTCATGTCGGGTGCACCTATATTGGTGTCCTGAATATAAATGGCATGCACGTATTGCTGTTCATTTATGTTGCAATTGATATGGTTTTGTTTGCAAGACTACTGTAATTTATTTTAGGTTTTGTGTTGCAGTTATATTTGTTTTAAATCTGTATATATGTTTATGATGGCCAACATCGGTCTCTAAGAAACTATCAAAAGTATTAATTTGTGCCCTACTGTATCTCGCAATGTTAAAGAATCATTAAAAAAGAACAGTCTTAAGGTGTGTATTGGGTCTTGAGGGGTTTAATAGTCTCAAGGGTGGATGGGGTTTTGGGGAACTAAAGAGGTCTATAGGGTTTTACAGCGTCATAATGTGTCTAACAGGTCGAAAGAGACTATGGGGTCTTGAGGGTCTTAACTCTCATACAAGCCTTGACAATATATGCAAAAAAAGGAAAAAGGGTCTTAAAGGTCTATGGGGTCTTATCGGGAGGCGGATCCTGACCATAAATGTACATTGCCATCGGTGGTTTGTCACCTCTACATACGCCAATGATTTCAGCATGATTGCATCAAAAATGTGGACAAAAGGATGTGACAAGCAGAGGTCATAACGGGTTTAAAGGGTCTACGGGGTTTTAAGGTTGACACGATATTAATATTATATAGCCTCTCAAGGGGTCTAATAGTCTAAAGGAAGTGTGGGGTCTTCGGGATGTTATCGGGTCAATAGGGTCACAATGGGTCCACAGGGTCTTATCTGGAGGCAGATATTAACCAAAAATGCACAGTGCCATCAATGGTTGGTCACCGATGTACACCAAAAAATTTCAGCACGATTGCTACAACAATGTGGACAAAAGAACGTCTCACAAGCAGAGGTCATAAAAGGTCTAAAGTGTCTACGAGGTCTTAAGGGTCTACACGGTGTTGAAATGATATGGGATCTTTAGGGATCTGGGTTCGGATCTTCACCAAAATTGAATCAATTCGTCCTTGTCTTACACCCAACCTGTCCACCAAGTTTCGTCCGACTCAATCTTTAATCTTTTGAGATATTGCGCTTATATATCGTTTTTGGCCCAATCTCTTTTGGCCCGAAAAATCACTTAATAAATTCTTAGATCCGGATCCGGATTCGGATCTTCACCAAAATTAAGTTTCTGTCATTGGCCAGTCACCTATATACACCAAATTTTTTCAGAATGATTGCTTAAAAATTGTGGCCAAAAATCGTGTGACAAACAAGCAGACAAATGCTACAGACCAACAGACTTGGCAAAAAGAAATTTTCACCAAGTAACAAACGGAGTAAAAACTGAGTACTCCCTTCGGCGATGACGTCATGCATCGCCTGGATATAGAATTGGGAACGCACGGTGTACAATTATCTATGTACAAAAATAGCCAATTTCATGGTGAGAGTTGAAAATGGAGGGACAGGGAGGAAGAGGCAATCCTTTGTGTTTCGGAACAGACTGTTCGAAGAATTTGTGGACTGGGAAGGCAAAGGAAAGGTAAGCCCGGAGCGATGCGGCGCTGCCGTTGCCCTCATTGGGCTTTCGGGTGAGTCACGCAGAAAATCTGGAATCAAGAAATCTTTGATCAGCTATCGAATAGGCTGCTTGGCGAATCTGGAGCACATAAGTTGATATCGAGGTGCCGCGTCATCGAGATGGTGTGATCAGAGCGCTGCGGAAATATGATTAGTTGTACGAAGATGAATCTTGTGTTAAAAACAAAAGTGCTTAAAATTTCAACTCAAAAATGTTGTACACTGCACTTAAAATTTTGAATGACGTTATATCGGATTAGCATTAATAAGTCTTAAATTGACTATTGTCCCATAATGTGTTCACGACTTCGATCGAATCGAGGCAAATAGACTCGATGCAAATCGGCAACTTACTGCACATTTTTATTACAAACCCTGCAGATAAGAGAAACATAATAGTCATGGAGGTAATGCATATTGATACAAGGTATAAAAAATACAAAACATGGGTGGGAGTGGGAATGAGGACTTGGAGTTATGTGGGGTCTGTGGGCAGGGAGTTGTGGACTTGGGGCTTGGAGGGGGAGTTGAGGACTTGAAGGGGGAGGGAGGACAGAGTTTTGCGTGGAGAAGGGATCGGTTGGGCTTTTGGGAGGGAAGGAAGGGATTGAGGACATGGGGTTGGGAGGGGTGCTGGGGACTTGGGGTTTGAAGATGTGACAAGGAAAGGGGGTTTAAGTTTATGACTTGAGGAAGAAGAAGGGAGGGGAAGACAAAAGCCTTGGGGGGGGGGGTTGAATTGAAGAAGAAAGGGGGAGGGGAAGGTTGGGTAGAGACAGAGTTGGGAGAGGGTTGTTGAGGTTCTGGGAAGGGGTTGACGACTAGAAATCACGTTTTACACGACGTGAAATTTCTGGTGGAACCTGCCTTTTGCAAGCAATGCTGCAACGTGGTTGTACTTGCAAAAAATTTCATGTTTAAACTCGAAGGGCATTCTTCGATGTTGCGACGTCACCAGATGTGCCACTGCCAACATAAAAAACATGGCTGCTGAACCACGTGACTCTCTCTACCGAGTGCAGCCTGTGGCATCATTGGTTGGGATGTGGCTATGCTGCTGATGCAGTGTCCCCCTTACCAGTACACTGGTGCTCATTTTGCCGACCTCGGAAGGATGACAGGCTGAGTCAACCTCCTGGTGTATTTCAATTCAGCGGCCAACGGGGCTTGAACTCAGGACCCCAGGATCTCAAGCCGCCACCCTAACCACGAAGCCAACACCAGGCTTACCACGTGACTGATGACCATCAATTTTCCCCCATGCAATTTAGCCCTAGATGACCCTAAAATTTTTCATACTGATTGTGTTATACTGTAAAACGTTCGATGTATGTAATCATGATGTCATAATGAAGCCACCTGTGGCATCATCAAAAAAAATCACTTATATCCCATGGGAAGTATACGACACGTGCCAAGTTTCAATTTTTTCTGTGGAGCGGTTTTGGAGATAGAGGTCCAAAGTTTTTCTTTTTTTCCAACATGGCTGCCGAACCCCATGACCTATGACATCATAATTATCATATAAACATTTTATACGAGTAGTTGCACCTATGATGAAAATTTCATGTCAATCGGATAAGCGGTTGCAGAGAAAACAGAGAAAATTAGCATAGATGGACGTACGTTAATTTTTTTATATATATATTGGCCACTCATGATGCACCACTAACTGTGATTGGTGAGGCCAGATTATATTTGGAACCCACAAGCGCCATCTCTCACACGGACACATTGCGTTTCACCCACCAATCACAACCAGGAAGCATCAACGTTGTTATTAGGCAGTCGGTAGTTGTAAGAATGGGATTACTGAAACTCTCCGACATTGATAAACGCCGTGATGATACCATCATGATGACGCCATGACGACAAACCCAAAAGTGCCTCTAGCGGTCCAAGAATGTCAAAATTCAAGTACCGTCACCAAGCAGACGAAGAGCGAAGCTACCGATCGGTTTCGTCCTTATTGGGGCTCGTCAGGGCAACAAATCACTATTTCATCCACTTAATGGCTTTGAAGCCTTTCTGCTTATATATTGGCCGATGAGGCACTTCTGACTGTGATTGGTGATGTCCCTCACACTCACTCCTCCAGCCTCAAGCGATGGGGGTGTCGCTGCAGTTAATGATGGGCGAAATGACCTCTTCTTGCATCGAATTAAACTCCCTTCGATCATCCTAACCCGAACAGCTAACCCTAACAGCTAACCCTAACCCTAACCCTGTTAGGATGAGTTCAATCATCCCGGTGAACTGTTGCGAACCCTACGATTTCCAGTCACACGTACATGCCAACTGCAGCAAAAGCAAAAGACGTTTGTGGAAATGAAGACAAAACCATTGGCATGAGGTGAGCGTGATGAGCGCCCAGGATCACTGACCTCCCTCCGTCCCCTCTTGGTTTGGCGATCCGTGGAAGGCGCCATTTTTCGCTTCCTCGTCAAACAAAACACGCTCGGCACGGCATCATCTTTGAGCCTGCGAACCGGCCTTCTTCCCAGGAGCTCGTTACACAAATCCCTTTTGTAATCCTCGGGGAGAAAATGTTCCGAGCACAAGCGGGAATTCTTGGTGATTATTGGATTTTTCACCCGCAGCACCCGAACCCATCGTTTCAGCAGGTCTGGGTTACCCAGCGGGAAATGATGAAACCCAACAACAGAACTGCATTGCCCCGACCTGTTAGCACAGCCAATGGCCGAACAAAGGACCATTGTGATCCGAACGCTACCGGTCGCTTCGACCCCGGTGAAGGGCTTCAACTAGTCGCACACTGAGAATCCTCTGACAAATTGACAGCAACCAGCTGGAGATGACGTGTCGACGCGTGGTTTTAAAGTCCTTCCGGGTACTCGAAAGGAATCCAAGAAGTTGCATTTGCTAATCGTCTGAAAGAGCCCATCTACTAATTCCGGACACAAATCCTCCTCGACTTTCCCTTCTCTCCAACCTCCCGTCGTTTCTCCGATAATGACCCTTCCTTAGACCCCAGTTTTCATTTTTAACGAATTTGCATCGTCGTGCGTACGTAACAAATAAATGGTTATGATCCCAGCGTTTAAGTGGATGACGATGACGAATGCATTTTAAGTTTCAAGACGGACACGACCCACACTTTTACCACTATGAATGCCTGGTGTTGGCTTTATGGTAAAGGTTGTTGGCTTAAGATCTTATCGGGTCTTGAGTTCGAGCCCCTGTGGTGTCATTGAATAACACGAGGTAGGTTGACTCAGCCTATCATCGTGCCCAGGTCGGCAAAATGAGTACCTACTCACTGGAAACAAGAGGGCACTGCATCAATGGCACAGCTTCGTCCTAACAGCCTGTGAAACACTGGGATGATAATTTAGTGCTGGGTCAGGATTCGAACCCAGGCTTAATAGCTTAGAGGTTAGTATGCACACGTACAGTACATGAGGCCCATTGAAGCAAAGGGAGTCTGAACCACAAAATATCACTTGGTGAACCTTCAAGGCTGAATTTTCCAACCTATCTGCTGTTATCTTCTGGTGAAGGGTCATCTGTTCATCCTTGATGGAGGGCATCCCCCTCCATCCTTTATCTGTACTAACATGGTGGAACAGTTTCCTCTACTTGACACAGGGTGTCTTAACTCGGTGTTTGCTTCCAAAGCTCGTGTACCCAATCCATCCATCTCTGTCCATCCCACTGCATCCTGGACAGTAACTTTTTCACCTGAAAAGGTAAGGAAAGTTCTGCCAGTCACGACTGACGAGTCAGGTGGTGTCGGTGCCTGTGTTCTCAAGTCTTGCTCTGCTGTTCCTGCCTATCCTACACCCTTCCTCAGTTTTTTTTCAATCCCACTTTTCCTTCCGGAACTCAAAATGCCAGTGCACCACCATCGCAGATCATCCTCCATCCCTACACATATATTTTCTACCCCCATTAACCTGCTGTTTTACTGTACATTGGCTTTTAATTCAACCCGATCGTACATGAACAGAGAGCAGTGAGACAATATTTTTCTCTGTCTACCGACCTGGCAGTCAAACAAAATTGAAAATCATTCCAAACAGGAAACTAATGTTTTTAAGGACCTCATAAAGGACACAAACAAAAGGGATGAACAAGAAAAATTGCAATCAGAGATTGTAGACCCTCGCCAGGACTTGTTTAATGTGGTGTTTTGTGTACTGGTGTGTTACATAATTAATAAGAGACATAATTAGAACTGCCACTTTATAACTGCTGGCAGTGATGACCGGGTACCAAGACACCCCGCTTTGATTGGACACTTGACACTGACCAATGACGTTTTTCATTATTATTCAATTGAATTTAGAATGGGATTAAAATAAATTCAATTCAAATGAAATGGAAGACCACCAAATGGGAACAGTCCTGCATTGGAGTCATCAGAAGGAACCCAAACAAGCAAAAACAAAAGATGAAGTCATCAGGAGGAACCTGGATAGGATTCACATTTCAGCTGCTACTCCTCTACCCTCAAATCCACCGAGGCACAGCCAAGTGAGCCTTATTTATTTATTTATTTTAAATCAAAAAGAACCCAGCTCAAAAAAAACCAAAAACATTCTGGCTGCCAGACCATGCATCCAATGAAGTTGAAATTTAAAACACATATTCCCCATCATTTCTAGATCAGAATTGTGAAGTTTCACATCGATTGATTAAGCTGTTTCAAAGAAAACGCTATTTAATATTTGTCTTCAATACAATATAGCTGCCAAACCATGTGACCTATCAATTATTCCTTAACAAACTGGTACACTCATGGCTTGTGGGAACATTTGTGTGAAGTTCCCCCTTAATCTGTCCAGCTGTTCTGGAGAAGAAGATTTTTTTATATATGTTTTAGGGTAAATCAAATATGGCTGCCAAACCATATGCCCGATGATGTCATATGTGTGAACCTTTTGTTCCTCATGGATAGGCGGTCATACATGTAAAGTTTCACCTCAATATGTTCAGTCACTTCAGAGAAGATTTTTTTTTAAAAACAAACAAACAATATGGCTTCAAAATTTTTTTCTGTAGACCATTTTATCCCGAGATGACCCTCAAATTTTTTCATACTGATCAGATGTCGCATTCTACATATGCAATTATGACATCATGCATGACAAGAGCACCTATGACGTTAGAAAAAACAAAACATCACACTCATTCCCCATGAGGAGTACTTGCTGTGTGCCAAGTATCAATTTTTCCTTGGTACGGTTTTTGAGATACAGAGGTCCAAAGTTTTACGGTTTTTCCCAACAGGATTGCCACACTACATGACTTATGACATCATATTTATCGCTAAAATATTCTACCTGAGTAGTCGTGCCTATGGTGAAAATTTCATCTCAATCTGACAAGCGGTTGCTTAGAAAAAAAACACGAAAGTTCTGTGTGGACAAACAAACAAGAAAAAGACGTCGTGCAGAGGACGATACTTGCAAAATCCATCAAACAAATTTGACCTCAAAAATAATTGGTGGTTGAATTTAGTGACTTGATATATAAATCCTCTTCGAATTTCAAGTCAATCGAATGAAAATTGAGGATTTTAGAAATCTCACCTAAGTTGTTGACCTTTTGACCTCAAAAACAATAGGCTTCTTCCTTATGACAAACTATACCAAGTGGTGAAGTTTCGTGAATGTTGGTTTCAAATTGTGACCTGAAGGCGATAAACAGACAGAAGGACAGAACAAAATCGACCAACCAATATACTTGAAAAAATCTTCGATTTTGCAAGTAACAAACGGACCCAAATGCAATACCCTCTCCTTCGGCGAGGGAATAATCAATGTAATGTGTTAGATAGGGTGGTGTAAAAACCACTGCGTCAATGGCGGGGAATTCAAGAATTAATTAATTTAAACGACTTTTGCAATCTTTACTTCATTTAAATTGAATATACACTTGAACACTGTAAAACACAAATTTCCTTGTCACTTTCAATAACCTCCAGTTTAGCAATACTTGGACATGTTATATAGGGTGCTGTATAAGGGTGATGGATGTACAAACCTGCTTCAGTCATGTTAAACATCCAGAATTGTTTTTAAAATAATGATCTTTCGTATCATTATTTTATTAAAATTGAAGTATATACTTAAACACTGTGTGGGGTATCATGTTCTATGAACTCTCCAGTTGTATTGTATTCACCTAAGAGAAATTAGTTCATGGCAATGCAATATCTACCTCTGGCACCACTTTTATTCTTTCCCCCAAACCATCGTTAAGTGATGTTAGAAAGAGCGAGTAAATTGATGTCTGAATCGTGCAAGTAGTTGCTGAGCACAAAAAAGTTATTTTAAAGCCACAAAGAAGTTCAAATTCAAAAACTGTCCAACAATATCCTTCACAATCATCCAATTACAATTCTTTGACAGATTACTATTCTCCATAATCTCCGTGTATAATCACAATAACTATCATGTCGTATTAAATAAAATTCCAATCTTCCTCCTCATAAACTCCCCAACTTTGAGTCTTCTTTATTCTCTCCCTTCACTCACTCCATCATGCCTTGATCAAAACATGGTGAAATCGTTCTTTTGCTTGAGCAGCTATAGTTTAGCAGTTCCTGTCCGTAGAAAGTCACCGACTAGTCCAGCAACGGTCTGTGGATCGTTGAGATGTACGTGGTGGTTGCCTTGGACATATTCCATTTGCACCTGTTTAGAAAAACACAAGAAAGAATGGTAAGAGGGATAATAATATGAAAGTGACGATTTGAGCCCAGACAAATTTGTCGAGGCAAGTCACAGATAAGGGAAAAGGGCCACAATAGTTGTGTTTAAGCAACTATATGAAAGAAAAGAAAAGAAAAAAAATGGTTCAAATTAATCCAAAAATGTTACGACACATCCTCGTCGTTAGGTGAGGGAGATTGGGATGCATTATTCAAAGGAAGAAAGGGAAAAAAGCACAACCAACATGAATTGCACCAAGTACTACTCTACCTATTTCACAACAAATTGAATAGAGCAGAGCTTATTCTTCTTCTTTCATATGCAGCACAAGGCTGCAGGGTAGCATCCCATCCGAGGGACAGCACACACATTGATGAATCATCCTGCCTGTGAATTACCAGGATGACGGTTTCTCGCTGGGTCAAGATTCAAACCCATGCTAGACAGCTTAGAAGCGAGTATACACACCTCCAGGCCATCCTGCCAGTTAGGCAATGTTTCATCCTTGATTGACAGACCGAAGAAGCGAGGAAGTCCATCCATCAGTGTTGAAATCACCCGAGATCAGGTCTGCTCTATCCTGTTTGTTTCAAGATTGGTGTCATAGTACCTTGTGCCATTGATGGTTGATTGTTTGATTTTTTTTTGAAACTTTCTATTTATCTCAAAAAAAGCAGGAATAAATCCCAGTGTAAGGTTAATAAACTCACGACTCCACAATATGGCAAAAGCTCTACCACTGAACTATGAAGTGTACGAGATGGCATGTAGAGTTTCTCACATTAGCACAGCAAGTGACAATGGCTGACATCCTACATGCCTGCCCAGGCAGACCCCAAGCGTGGAAGAGCATAACTGCAAAACCTGAGTGTACGGTGTGTATACATGAAGGTGAGAGAGGGACGGAAAGGGGCAGAGATCCCTCCATCTACAAGTTAAATATATATAGAAGTGGCTTCCCCAAATTTTGGCAATAATAGGGAATGTATCGAGCTGTTGCGTCACCAAAATCTGATATCACTGGATTTTCGTATCCATATAAGTTGCACTTAAAAAAAACACAATATAAGCAACTAAAGTATTCACGTAACTTGTATTTCGGCAACGGCATCGACCCTCGTGCCCCACGGGGTGAGATTTAAATGTTTGTAACACCTGAAGAAGAAGAAGAAGAAGGTATTTGGAGGTGCACCATCTTTGCACAGATTACCACAATGTTGCAATATATATATATATATATATATATATATATATATATATATATATATATATATATATATATATATATATATATATATACATATATATATATACATATATATATATATATATACACACATATATACATACATATATACACACATATATACACACACACACACACACACACACACACACACACACACACACACACACACACACACACACACACACACACACACACACACACACACACACACACACACACACACACACACACACACACACACATCCAGGGTGTCCCAAAAGTCTGGATCCATAGGCAAAAATTTATTTAAAAGTTTTATTTCAGTAAATGCTCAAATTGATGGCCTTGGACTTCGCGACACTTGTGTATACGCTGAATACAAGAACGTTGAACATTTCTGAACCTAAAACGTTTGAACACTTTAACAATGGCATGTGTTATTGGATGCATATCAGGATGCTTTCTATTGAATTCGGCAGCAACTCCTCTACGTGAAGAATCCTGTTTTGTGTACATGAGAATGAGATCAATTCGATCTTCTACTGTAAGTTTCGAAGCCATCTTGGATCTGAAAGAAAAAGAGAAATATCAAATTGTATTTAGGAAAAATGCCTATGGATCCAGACTTTTGGGACACCCTGTGTGTGTGTGTGTGTGTATATATATATATATATATATATATATATATATATATATATATATATATATATATATATATATATATATATATATATATATATATATATATATATATATATATATATATATATATATATATATATATATATATATATATATATATATATATATATAAACATACTGTATGTGACAAGGATGGTTGTCTGTTTGTCCCTTAACTGTTAAGCCGATTGGCTGTGTGAGGCCAAGTGTGATGTGATTGGCTCCTGGCAAGATTGAATAAAGTACCGTATCGGCCTATTAAAAGCTGATATTCAAAATCTGATTCCATATTTGACGATCAAAACTCATGGGTGAAATAATTATGTCCGATTCTCGAGTGAAATCGCATAAAAATGAGGAAAGAGCTATTTCTTTCTCACCCAATATAATTGCACTCATGGGACGTGTGGTAAAACGGCTCCAAATTCACTTTCCCACTCTTTTAAAGGTAATTATTGTCTGTCTGATTTTATTTTACACTGTCAAGGGACACCAGTGGCGATTTATATTTTGGATTCGGATTCTACTTTTATTATATGTGCATTTTTAACGTATAAATACAACATGGAATCGCAGTTTGTTTATTAACAGTGTGTTACGATACAACCTCGGCCGACAGGATGACCTCGATGTATTGAAGGGAAGGGGGGGAGGGGGAGAAGGAGAGGATGGAAGAGACAGGGGAGTGGGGGAGAGATAGAGAGGGGAGGGAGAGAGAGGAGGGAAAAGAGAGGGTGGGGGGAGGGAGATGGGATGGAGAGAGCAGGGGGAGAGAAAGAGAGGGAGAGAGAGGAGGGTAAAGAGGGGGAGGGGGGAGGGAGATGGGATGGAGAGAGCAGGGGGATAATTATGATGAGCAGGGGTGGGGGGGGGCGGAGGACAAAGTTTCCTTCTGCATCCATCCTGTCTACCCTATTCCTCCCTTCCCCATTGTTTGTCCAATTCTTCCTCTATTTTGTCCTTCAACTCCAATGGTGGTGTTCCATTTGTCCTGTTGCATCCTCATCTGTTTCACGTTCTCGCTCTTCCATGAGCCTTGACTGTGGAAATAAAAAAAAGTTATTGGTTGGCAACCATTGTGCAGACTTCATGGGCCAAATGGTATCTTTCTGTGTTGAAGTTCCTTGTCAGGGAAGTCATCTATTATAAATTGTGAACTGTGGTGTCTGTGCGTGCGTTCATCTCTCTCCGGTTTATGGCAGCCGCTCCTCATGCTGCATTGAAAAGCTCAACATTCGCTTTTGAAATGATGGGACAACAGACATGAGTAATGTTGATGGCCAATTATATTTTGCAACAAGGATATTTTTCCTTCTTTTGAGATAAATCGAACATCTGCCACCCTATGTTTCACCACTATTTTGTGGTGGGTGGTACAAGTAGCCCAGGGCTTTGAGTAGCTCAGCCAGTATAAGTAGCCCAGTCTCTGGGCGAAACCGAGAGTGCAATCGACCTTTTTAAAGTCCATGAAATATTATTTAAATTGATGGATAATCTTAAACTTTTCCCATGACTGGGAACGGATACTTTTGCTTGCTTTTCCCCTCACTTGGGATGGGTACTCTTCCTAGTAAAACAATAAAATGGTTTGAAGAGCTAATTTGTCCTATAATTACTCTTTGGCTGTTGTGGGGAGATAAACTCGTGCGCCATTGTGGCAATTTCAGGCAATTATTTTTATTAAAGCGCATATCTGCCACTCGAGCACCACACCTGGATCACCATAAACAGCAAAAGGGTTGCAAAGGCAGTCGGGAAACGATATGTACATTTGGATACCAAACGCACAAATTAACAAGTTTAAATAAGGTGAACCTTCACCGGCTTTATTGGTGGACAATCTTTGGCCATGATTGGCATCACCAATAAAATTGTTTTGATCGACAATAAAATTCAGTTCACGTGTTAATTTGGATCGACAAGTCGGTGTTCCCATCTGAACCCCTGGTTCATGATGCAGGGAATCCAATGTCAAATCCCATATGTCCAATGTGTATTAGTATCCTTGTGATTCATGTACAAGTACATGGATGTCTACTAATGTCTTTGTCCAACATGAAATTTATGTATATGCTCCCCCATTAACTTAGGTCACTGAAAAAAAAACAAAATCTAGTTTTTTGTGGAATAATAAAATACTGTAATGGAAATAAACAAAGATAGAAAAAGCAAAGATTAAACAGAAAGATGTAAGAAGGAGATTTATTGATGTTACGTACATTTTTCATGCACTTGTAGGCCTTCATCAGTTCAATGAAACGATATGATTCCAGTGCATCCTTAAGCCAACCGTCAGATGCCCTGAGAATCAGAAGTCAAAGTAAAATATCACAATCAAAAAAACTTAAAAAAAAGAAAAGAAAAGATTGTATTAGCCCAGCTCATAAGGCCTCCTTGGAATCATTTGTTTAAAAGTTTTAGAATGCATATCTACACAAATCCTTTATGATGTGTTGTTTGTAAAGTCCTTCCCTCAAAGCCATTGACCCCAAGGTTAAAAAAAAACACAGGGTTCCATCAACATGGAATTTACTAATAACTAGCAAATACCGCTGATGGGAATACTAAAGGGTGGGGGGAGAAAAATAGGGGGGAAGAGAAAAATAGGGGGAAGAGAAAAATAGGGGGAAGAGAAAAATAGGGGGAAGAGAAAAATAGGGGGAAGAGAAAATAGGGGGAAGAGAAAAATAGGG
>NC_140968.1:13594273-13604273 GCF_056783735.1 Eptatretus burgeri
TCCTTCCAAATTTTGCAGTTTTTCCTTCCTCGGAGTTTCCTTCTGTATTCTTCTTGTCAACCCCATGCACCCTTTCCTGCCCTGCCTTTCACCCCACACCCATTGCTTGTCTAAGTCCCCCTCTATCTTATCCTTCAACTCGGCTGTTGGTGTTTCCCCTGCTCTCTCTCTGCAATATTCCTTTTGTCTCATTACATCTTGATCCATTCAGTGGATAAGCTCTTCCACCAGCCTCGACTATGAAAACAAAAAAATTATATTAAAAAAACTATGAGCCCTGTCGTGTCTTAAACAGGCACGAAGAGTAACCACTTGCAGTGAGTATTAATCATACATTATGCATTCAGACATTTTCAATCGTCCAATTTGCTAAAATAGGTTTCAATCGATGAGTTGCTATTCCAAAACAAAAGTTACCATGCAAATATTGACTGTACTTTGTCCTGTGCTTTGTGCTGTGCAGAGAGTAACATGGAGAGAATCTCTTGTATCTATTTAGTGCTTATGCCCCTTGCTCTTCCCTTCCGAATTTTGTTTATCTTGGTGGCATAATGGTTAGAGAGTCCCCTCTCTGAGTCTGCGAGGTCAACCGTTCGAACCCCAGCCGAGTCATACCTAAGACTTTTTTAAATGACACGTGCTGCTTCCTCACTTGACGCTCAGCATTTAAAAAGGAACGAGCACAGGCAAACAACCATAGGTTGGCAACCATTGCACAGATTTGATGTGCCCAATGGCCTCCTCCTACTTAGAAGTTCCTCGCAAGGGAACTCGTATAGAAAATCTACCACTTGAAATGCCACACTGTCTGCCTGCCACTTCCTCTTCGTTCGTATGCGGCACAAGGTTGTGGGGTAGCATCATGGCTGAGGGCGAGACCATGCCACTGATGCAATGCCCTCTGCCGGTTAGGGCAGGAATTTGGAATTTGTTCATGTTGCCGGTGATAGCTCGTCTACTCTTCACGAAGGACATCGTGGGATCTTTAACGTCCATCAACAAATGCTGGCAGACAGGGCTCTCATTTAACGTCCATCCAAGCGACGGCACACAAATTGATGAATTGCCCTGCCTGTGAAACACCGGGATAACAATTTATAGCTGGGTCGGGATTCGATAACAAGCTAGACAGCTTAGAGGCGAGCATGGCGGGCCTCTCGGCCATCCTATCAGCCCTTGCCATCCACTAACGATAGACTAAGGGTTCATGGTGAAAACAATATATTGCCCACTTTTATTTCATGCTTGATATGACAATATTGCATTTGCACCACTGTAGAATTGTGGATCATAGTGTCAAGTAGAAGGGCAGTTGGTGGAGCACATACCTCCGCCATGCAATGCCTGATCCATGAAAACATAGCAGGCCCAATACATTTTTTAAATATCATGCTGTATGTATATTGTTTTTGGCCCTATCCTCTTAATGGTGAAGGATCACTTAATAAATTAAATAATTCTCGTGTCCAATTCCGGATTCGGATCTTCACCAAAATCTAATCAATTCGTCCTTGTCACACACCCAAACGTGTCCACCAAGTTTCGTCCGAATCTGTCCACAACTTTTTGAGACATCCTGCACACAAACAGACAGACAGGGGTGAAAACCTCCTCCTTGCACCCTCGATGGTGGAGGTAACAATATTTTTGAAATCATTCAATTTTTACGAACGCTCAAAAAACTGAAAAACATTTTTTTATGGTCTGGTTCAATTTGCTTTTCAAATGATCGTTTCAAAATAAATAAGGGTATTCTCTTACTAACCTCACCACGAATCACTGTTTTCACAGCTTCTGTAAACAAATCATTGACCACAAATTTGTTACCATTAAATCGAGACTTAGGATGCTCCGTTCAAATTAGTTTTGAGCATGCAAGTTGAGCTATTCAATTTGGCAGTTTTCAACTGCCGTGAATTATTATAGCCATTGTATTTTTTTTCCCAACATAGGTGATGTGGAAAAACGATATCACATCTGTTCAAACTGATTCTCCATGCAATAAAAAAAAAACTTTTCAGAATGGTAGAACCAAGACTGAAATGTAGCCTTGCAGACCAACGTGCACTCGGATACATCAAAAGATTGACTTTGTGAAGGACGTGGGTTAAAAAAAGAGGTCTTCGACTAGCTTACACGTCTTCCATGAGCCTCAAAATTTGTGTATATAAAACAAAATTGTCCCATCTTGTTAAACTCTTAAACATAGCCTTGATTTCTGCAAAATATCTGCAATAGTAGCAAGAAAAGTCACGATGGTACACACAGTCACGTTGTTTATCCTAACATGGGCCTTGTAAGTAGTGGAGGAAGACCACGACACGTGATATCACTTAAAGCACAGGTGTGGCATTCATGATTCGGTCTTTTTATTGCAATAATATTTTAAAGCCTTTTCTGAATTTTTATTTTATTTTCTAGTCTTGTTTCCATTTTTGTTTTTCCTTCATTTGTTTTGCATTCTCTTGGTGCTACATCAGTCATTATGACGGATGTAGATGCAAATTTCTCCAAAATTATCAAATGGTTTTAAGTGTGATGATAAAAGGAAAATGTAAGCCAATGTAGCCAAAACGTAGCTTACATTTTCTCCAGAACGGCTGGTCAGATCGAAGGGAAACTTCACACAAACGTTCCCCAAGCCTTCAGGATACCAGGGAATTCACAAATAATTGATGTCACATGATCTAGCAGCTATATTGGATTGAGTGAAAATCTTTGAAAAAAAAAAAACCTCTTTCGAACCACTGAATCAATCGATGTGAAACTTCACAATTATGACCCAGTCGTGATGAGGAATGTATATTTTAAATGTCAACCTTATCGGACGCATGGTCAAGCAACCAGAATAATTGAATATTTTTGATGTGGGTTCTTTTTTATTATGTTTAATTTTTTTCGATACCAAGTCAAGGCTTGTGAAAGAGCTAATACACAAAAGCATATAACAAGGCAGGAGACAAGAGGGGTGGGAGAGGGAAGCACAAAATAGTGGAGAACAAAAGACAAGAGGATATCTGTGAAAGGGAGAGGGATGGGGTGGGGGTACGCAGGATAAACAAGATGGGGAGTGTCGGTGAACAGCAATTTTCAAGTCTTTGCACAGATTTCAAGTCTTTGCACAGATTCTCAATGTGATTCAAGTCTGGGCTTTCACTGGGCCACTCAGGGACTTTCATGTTCTTGTTCTGAAGCCATTGCAATGTTGCTTTGGCTGTATGCTTGGGGTCATTGTCCTGTTGGAACGCAAATCTTCACTGCAGTCTAAGGCCTTTTGCACTCTGAAGCAGGTTTTCCTCAAGGATTTGCCGGTATTTGGCTCCATTCATTGTTCCCTCTGTCCTTACAAGTCTCCCAGTCCCTGCTGCTGAAAGGCATCCCCATAACACGATGCCGCCACCACCATGTTTCACGGTAGGGATTGGTGTTAGATGGGTGATGAGCTCGGCTTGGTTTCTGCCACATGTAGCATTTTGCATTCAGGCCAAAGAGTTCAATTTTCGTCTCATCAGACCACAGAATTTTTTGCCTCAAGCTCTCAGAAGCTTTCATGTGCCTTTTTGCAAACTCCCGGTGTGCTATCTTGTGCCTTTTTCTCAGGAGTGGCTTCCATCTGTCTACTCTCCCAGAAAGCCTACATTTGTGAATAGGCTGCAGAGACTTGTCCTTTCAGCAGGTTCTTCCATCTCAGCCAAGGAACACTAGTTCTGTCAGAATGGTCATTGGGTTCTTGGTCACCTCCCTCCCCAACGTTTTTCTTGCCCAGTTGCTCAGTTTGGTCGGACGGCCAGCTCTAGGAAGTCTGGGTAGTTCCATATTCTTTCCATTTCTTAATGATTAAGCTCATTGTGCTCTTGGGAACTTTCAACCCTCTAGAAATTGTTTTATTCCCTTCCCCAGATCTATGCCTCCTGACAATTCTATCTCGGAGTTCTACGGACAGTTCTTTGAACTTCATGGTGGAGTTTCTGCTCTGACATGCACTGTCAACTGTGGGACCTTATATAGAAAGGTGTGTTTCCTTCTAAATCATGTCAAATCAAATGAATTGGCCACAGGTGGACTCCAATCAAGTTATGGATACATCTCAAGGATGATCAAAGGAAATTACATGTACCTGAGTTCAATTTGGAGTGTCATAGCAAAGGGGTTGAACACTTATTGACACAAGACATTTCAGCTTTGCATTTTTAATTAATTTGCAAAAATTTCCCAACAAATGTTTTCACTTTGTCATTATGGGGTATTTTGTGTATATCGGTGACAAAAAAAATAAAACCCCCAACAGTCACTATTGACCGTCAATATGAGGGTATTCTGCTTGCCCTTCCTGGTGTAGCCTATAGGTGGTGCCAGTCTGCTCTGTGTATGTTTCACTCTTAATTCCCTCATGGAAACGTGGAAGGGTCACTCAAACACTACCTTTGAAAAGGCAGTGACACTCCAATCTGCTTAACCAAATGAAAAAAAGAAAATTCGATATAAAGGTCAACAATTAAGGGTTTGTTGGTTTATAGCAACCAAACAATCTTCAGGTATAATCCCTGAAATGTAGATCATTTAAGTGTTCAGAGCATTGAACGCAAGGATCATTTCATTAAAACATTGTCCACTGTTCCTCATCCCTTAAGGCATTTGAGTGCTCATCTCTTTTTCCACTTACAGTACAATGAGGACTTGGGCACAGAGCTTTTTTTGCAACTTCAAGCAATGAGTTAAACCCATTCTTTCAGGAAGATGCTGTGAAAACACACACAAAAAACTAATGGCATATTACAAGCATACGTTTTATGATAAGCAAAAAACTGCGGCTCAATAGCGCCAACAGATACCCACTTTCCAAATAAGGGAATGATGAAGAAGAACCTTATGGAGATCTTAAAAACCATCCCTGGGAATATTAATACAAACTAACTGCAGTTGGAAGCTGTTTGAGGCTCAATGACGATCCTCCAAAGAGCCCTCGGACCAAAGTTTTGAGAACAAGAAAACACACACATATATATTGTTGCGAATTCGCGCCCGCCGGCGTGCGAGCGGCCACGTAACTCGAATCGCGGCACGTCGCCCACCGGACGGACAATTCCGTCGTGACCCTCTCGGACTAACGCCGGGAACTAGTCACGGGTGGGCCTTTCGGCCTCACCACGATCGTGCCAATCGGCCCCCCGCGTCGGATTGGGTTGCTCGCCAAATTCGACCTACCTAAGTACCCACACGGAGGGTAGACCGGGCGATCGCACCTCGCCGCAGGTCGACTTCAGACACGGGCCACTTTAAGCGACCCGTTCCGTACTATCGGGATAACCGAGCGGTGTTATCGTCAACCTCGACGGTTCCGATTAATTATTGGGCGTATTTAGCCCACGACCAACCCTTTACGTGAAGCAAGATGGAGATTCAATTAAAGAAAAGACGAAGCGAAACGGGAAAAACAGTTCAACATAATTCACATTTATTCCGTGGCAAACGGAAAGCACACATATACAATTACAACAATTATGCACCAAAAGCAAATGTAAAAGAAACACAACAATTATGCACCAAAAGCAAATGCAACAAAAGAAACACAATGCAGATCTACTACCGACTACGCGAGCACACGGCAACACAGTTTTACTTTACAGATGGCGCCGACAACACATATACTCCAAAGCAAGAGAAAAAGGGCCACCCTCTACGACAAGGGGGCAGACGAGCCTGGGGCCGAAACCGCGTGGAGCCGACCCGTCTTGTGATGAGCCGCAAAATGGCGGCGGTGCCCCGACTCCGCGCTCCTCCGCGGGTTTCGTTGGCACTGCTTGGAATGGGGTGGGAACGGGGCCCCCTTTTCACACTATCTCAGCGCGGGGGGAAACAGGGGGGGGGTTGTTGATACTCTGGGGAAAGAGGATAGCTGGATTGCTTGGGTCCCGCAACGAGCGACTCCACTGCGCCCTCGACCGCGTTCCCGGCTTCTCCTCTCTGTAGCTCCCCGACAGACTGCCTCTCCTCCAGACCCGTCTTGACTGCTGCTGCCACACGCCGCCACCGCCGCCGCCGCGACTCGCCCGAGCCCGAAACAGAAAAACCTCTCCTCACTCAATTCGCCCCGCGCTCGGCGCTTTATAGTCAGCAGGAGAAACCATATGCAGATTTTCGGATCAGGATCGGCTCGGGGGCGGAGCCACGCTCGCCCATTGGACGGAGGAAAAGTGGGCGTGAATCATTCCTGATCCTCGAATCTGCATATCTCGATTCTACTCCGACGCGCCTGGAGGCGGGGCCAAATCGCCCCGCGCTCGCTGATAGGACGGAACAGAAGTGGGCGTGAATCATTCCTGATCCGACTTCCCCGGAAAGGCCGCTTTTTGCACCCGCTGCTTGGCGCGCGCCCTGTACGAGTCCAGGATCGGTGCCCACAAGCGGTGCGGGAATGGCGGCAGAAGGAGGAGAGGTGAAGGTGGTGGAGGGTTTATTGTGGTGGTCCCTGGCCACGGTGATGCTTGGAATGGCGGTGATGCGATGATTGCGAGAGCGAGTTGTGACGGTAAAGGTCGTGGCTGTTGGCGTTGTTGTTGTTGTGAAGCAGCGTTGTGGTTGGTGGTTGTTGTATGATGGCGGTTGAGACGTGGTTGGCTCAAAATAAAGATAGAACAGAAAAACGGCTATCTTAAAGGGTCGCAGCCCGAATGAATGACATTTATTCCCTCTAAACAACGGGTTTGGGCTAACTACACATATACTTACGGGACCTGAATGGTGGATTGCGAATTTCCTCAACCACAACAATATATATATATATATATGTTTATATATGTATATATATATATATATATATATATATATATATATATATATATATATATATATATATATATATATATATATATATATATATATATATATATATATATATATATATATATATATATATATATGTATATATGTATATATATATATATATATATATATATATATATATATATATATATATATATATATATATATATATATATATATATATATATATATATATATATATATACATATACACAGTGCTCCCTTGCTATATCGCGGTTTCACTACATCGAGGGTTTTCAAATCCTCCAGTCGAAGAGATTTAATGCTCTTCTTGGCTGTGCAGTACTACATTCATCTCATCATCATCATCAGTACTGCACAGCTATCATCATCGTCATATCTTCATAGGTCAGTACCCATAATACGTTTTTTTTTATATTTTATAGTACAATGTAGTATTTTAAAAATTATTTCTGGTCTTAGGCTTTGCAGCCCCATGAAGTCGCATTTCTGATGAAGATTTTTAATTTTTTTTTTAAATAACTGATTAAATGTGTGTGGGGAAGGTTAATAAGAGTGTGTGGATGCTGCATAATGGTTTAAAATGTGTTTAAATATATTTAAATAATTAAATTAATGTGGTTTCTACTTCGCGGATTTTCACCTATCGCGGGTGGGTCTGGAAAGCATGAACTGTGATAGGTGAGGGAGCACTGTATATATATATATATATATATATATATATATATATATATATATATATATATATATATATATATATATATATATATATATATATGGGGCTGCAAAAGTAGGTATACAGTAAGGATTATACCAGTATTACCAGTATTATAATAGTGGTGCTAGGATTCATTTAACACGAGAATTCATTAAAATTGGTATGGTATGTTATTATTGATATGCTTGTATAATCAATAAAATAAGTTTTGTGCGCACGTTTTGTTTTTCATTACTGTATACTACTTTTGCAGCCCCCTGTATAAATATATATATATATATATATATATATATATATATATATATATATATATATATATATATATATATATATATATATTGTTGTGGTTACCAAATTCGCAAACCACTATTCAGGTCCCTTAGGTGAGATATCTCCGTAAGTATACGTGTAGTTAGGCCCAAACCCGTTGTCTAGTGGGAATAAATGTTATTCATGCGTGCTGCGACTCTTCAGGATAGCCGTTTTTCTTTTACTATCTTTATTTTGGACCAACCGCCATTGTTACCACCACCAACCACAACATCAACCACCCACCGCGGCGCCGCTTCACGTCACACCTCGCAACCGTCGCATCGCCACCGTTCTTGCGCCGCTTGTGGGTACCGGTGTTGGACTCGTGCAGGGCGCGCGCCGAACAGCGTGTACAAAATCACGGATTTTGTGCTCCAAAAACGGATCAAAAACGACACACGCCCACTTTTGTGCCGTCCAATCGGTGAGCGAGGGGCGATTTGGCCCCGCCTCCAGGGCGTTGGAGGGCGGTCGCTATATGCAAATTTATGGATCAAAATGCATTCACGCCCACTTTTTCTCGGGCCAATGGGGAGCGAGGTGAAAGGTCGAAGGCAGGGGGTCAAAGATGAGAGAGCGAAGCCACGGGGCTTATATAAGCGACCGCGTTCGTCAGAAGAGAGAGAGTTAAGACTTCGCAGCCGGTGGAGTTGGGAAGAAGAAGCAAGAAGGAGTTGGTCGTCGTCGTCGTCGTGTGCGTTGGAGTCGGAGCGAAGAGGACGGAGCTGTGGAGAGGCGGCGAGGGCAGACGAGGGGGTGCTCGCGTCGTGCAGGGAGCTGCACACCAGGGAGGCCGACGGCGCGACCTGGCCGAGGTGGAGACGCTCGTCGCGGGACTCGAGGCAGAGTAGAAATCCTCCTTTCTCCCGAGCATCAGCAACCCCCTCCTGTTTCCCCCCGCGCTGAGATAGTGCGACCAAGGGGGCCCTTTTCCCACCCCCTACCAGACACTGTCCGCGAGGCCCGCGGAGTTGAGGCACCATCGCCGCTCCGCGTCTCATCACCAGACGGGTAGGCCCGACCCGGTCTCGGCCTCAGGCCCGCCTCATCCTTGAGGGTGTTCTTTTTCTTTGCTTTGAGTGTGTGTGTTGTCGGCGCCGTCTGTGAAGTAAAATTGTATAAGTGTTGCCGTGTGCTCGCGTAATCGGTATTAGATCTGCATTGTCGCATTTGCTTTTTGTGTAAAATTGCATTGTGTTTCTTTTCCTTTTCTATGTGCTTTTGGTGGAATTGAATGTGTGCTTTCCGTTCATCGCGAATAAATGTGCTTTGTGTTGAACTGTTTCCCGCTTCGCTTCGTCATTTCTTTCATTGAATCCTCATCTTGCTTCACGTAAAGGGGTGGTAGTGGGCTGAATACGCACGATAATTAATCGAACCGTCGAGGTCGACGAATAACACCGCTCGGTTATCCCGATAGTACGGAACGGGTCGCTTAAGTGGCCCGTGTCCGAAGTCGACCTGCGGCGAGGTGCGATCGCCCGGTCTACCCTCCGTGTGGGTACTTAGGTAGGTCGAATTTGGCGAGCAACCCTATCCCACGCGGGGGCTGATTGGCTCGATCGCGGTGAGACCGAAAGGTCCACCCGTGACTGGTTCCCGGCGTTAGTCCGAGAGGGTCACGACTGGATTGTCCGTCCGGTGGGCGACGTGCCGCGATTCGAGTTACGTGGCCGTCAGCACGCCGGCGGGCGCGAATCCGTAACAATATATTGTTACGAATTTGGGAATTCGATTGCACACAACATACAGGTTTCTTTAGTCAGCTATGTCGATAAGTGCTTGTTCCCTAGCTAGCTCACGTTTCATTGTTTAAATGTTCAGAAATCGATTAGATGCGCTGCGGATCGATTTAGTAGTTAGGGAACGAACAATGGAGACATCCCTCCCCCTCTTCTGCGAAGAGGAAGAACCACCCTGCCGTCCCGAGATTCATGATGTCAACAACTCCCTCCCACCCGTGGCTGAGCAGGGGATGGAGCACGAGGGCATGAGTCATGAGTCACGCCGGGAGCGGGGGGAGGGCAGAGTTGGATAAGAGGAGATATTTTCTTTTGTTTGTGGGCGGAGTTAGAGGGCAGAGTTGGAGAAGGGAGTTGAGAGAGTAGCCGTTCAGGAGACCGTCGGGTCCTGCTTGGCTTGCGTTAGGGTTGAGGCCTTCGGAAG
>NC_140968.1:13609273-13621773 GCF_056783735.1 Eptatretus burgeri
CGAGCATGGCGTTCCCATCGGCCCAGATGTGCTCCGATGTGACGTCACCCTCTCTGTGAGCTTGCTGGTTTGGAAGCGTCCTTAAAACATCCTGGATAGTGCTACAAGCACAAGCTCCAGACTTAACCTGGGGCCGCCATGCAGTGGTCCCCATTTGCCACCCGAACGCCCGGGAAGGGTGCGGATGCCATGCTGGATAACAAAGTGGTCTTTTTTGGCACAGGAACATTATGGAATTGGGAGCGCACACTTGTGCCCATGTATAACAGGCTCCGTTCATGGTGGCGCTGGGCTTGGGTGCGAGTGCTGTTCGAAGGCGTCCTTTGACAAGGCAACTTGATGATCTGGAGGTGCAGGAAGGCAGTTGCAGTGGTAAGGCGTATGGAGGTTGGTGTAGTTGTTGAAGAGGCTCAGTTGGTCAACAACGATGTGTGCTGGGGGCGAAGGCTGGAAAGGCAAGCTTGAATGGTGGGTTTTGATTGAGATGGAAATAAAGTCCGATGTGTGTTTGAAGCAGGCAGAGTTCTTATCGCTGGTATTTACAAAGAATTGCTATGAATAAGCTATTGTGTTAGATGTGGCAGATTGATTGTGGCGCACAGATTCAAATGTAGTTTTGACACAAACATGAAAATGAGGTGGTTAATAAATGGTACCAAGCTTGAACCGTGCACATGATGGAAGATAAAAGTATTAGATGGGGAAAAACTGAACTAATCCCTTACAATGCATATTCCCTTTGTAACCAATTAGACAGAAGGGAAGGACCCTATCTGGGACATGCAATAATTAAATAACTGACTCGGGAACATCTATATGTTGTGCGCCATTGCCTCGTTGTCTTGATTCCCAGAACCATCACAAAATATAACTGCTGGATCTGTGTTGAACAGTTTGCGAAGCTGCCAGCCAGCTGCCAACATTCACCCATCTACTGAGACCTTGGACATATCTAAGTGTTTGTGAATGTTGATTTAAAAAAAAAAATTCAAGTTCTGTGGCTATTTTGACGACCCTCCATGAATAATGCCTCAACCTGTGCAGCTTGTGGTTCAGGAGCAGCTGTCGGCTGTCCTGACCTGATTATCTTCAAGGGACTTGTTCAACGCTTAAAAAGTCAGCCACCGATTTGGTGACGATATAATATGAGGGTGCACCTTCGTCACACACGGCCACCATGCGTCAGTGGATTTCCGTGGATCTGGCATCTTCTTGAATAACATGTTTAGTGCATCTTTATGTTCAATTTCAGCAAGATCCATAATTGGATGGATACAGTAAACTTCTGGATTGCACTTTGATACAACAATTTTAGTTTCATGAAACTAATGGCATATAACAAGCACATGTTTTAAGATGAGCATAAAAAACTGCAGCTCAAGGGTGCCTCCAGATACCCATGTTACAAATATACCCATCATACCATACATTCCAAATTCCACACATATTCTTCTCTAACTCATGAACTATTCAATTTTTGTATGAATGGTGGACAGGATACACTTTCACTCTTTTACTACTACTTATAAAGGAAAGTCAATTATCCACTGTTTAATAACTTATAAAAGCTACAAAAAATGTTTTCTTCCTCAAATTTCCATGATCTCAATTTTCCCCAACTGCCGTCATTACAATCTCATCACCTTTCCCCCAAACAACCATCATTACAATCTCATCACCTTTCCCCCAAACAACCATCATTACAATCTCATCACCTTTCCCCCAAACAACCATCATTACAATCACATCACCTTTCCCCCAAACAACCATCATTACAATCTCATCACCTTTCCCCCAAACAACCATCATTACAATCTCATCACCTTTCCCCCAAACAACCATCATTACAATCTCATCACCTTTACCCCAAACAACCATCATTACAATCACTTCACCTTTCCTCCAAACAACCAACATTACAATCACATCACCTTCCCCCCAAACAACCATCATTACAATCACATCACCTTTCCTCCAAACAACCAACATTACATTCTCATCACCTTCTCCCCAAACAACCATCATTACAATCACATCACCTTCCCCCCAAACAACCATCATTACAATCACATCACCTTCCCCCAAACAACCATCATTACAATCACATCACCTTTCCCATGAATAACCATCATTACAATCACATCACCTTTCCCATGAATAACCATCATTACAATCACATCACCTTTCCCATGAATAACCATCATTACAATCACATAACAATTTCCCCCAACGAACGTCATCACAATATCATCAGCTCAACGCTTCACAAATCACAAGTTCTCACCAAATTAATTCGGAAATCTCTGTTGAACACGTAACCTGGGAAACAACAAGGAACTTGCAGTGAGCAAAGCATATGTTACCTTATGGCTTATGAGGAGCCCGATACAGTATTAATGGTTTGTTTTGTAGTAACACAAAGAATTATCATCTGCAATGAGTTGCAAAATGTTACTTTCAGTTATGCACCTAACCTCGGTCATGTTCACACTCTTCTTCATTTAAAAGGTTTTTCAAAGGTTATCGGTGTTGACAATTAATGACACTTGCTCATTTTCAATATTCAAGCTGTTACATGTCATTTAGCTGTCCTGTCGTGTGCAGCGTGGTACCTGCTAAAGATTACTCAAGATAGGTCTCACCTTCAGGTGTTTTTCTGGCTCCTCTCTTCAACAGGAGCTTGGCACTCTCCTCCGTGAGTTGTTGGTTTGCAGAAAGCAGCCTGTGGGGCAGAAGATGGTCTACCACATGAGTCCATAACTTGTACAGTAATGTGGCTTGTTGTTACCTTAACAGCAGATGAATCATATTCTCCTTCTCTTCCTCTGAAAAGGGGTAAGGTCCAATGTTACCAAGCTTCTGCCATGCCTCGACCACAATACTCCTCCACTTCCCCATGTCCAAGGCCATCCCTCTCCACTCTCCAACCACCTCCACCTTATTGATATCCCTCTTCACACAATATTCCCATCTCAACCTCAATCTACTTCTTTTCCTTCTACCTTGCTCCCTAAATCTATCCATTCTCTTTGCCATTCTATCTTCCTCCATATGCACCAAGTGTCCAGCCTACTTAAGCCGGCTTTTTACCAATCTCCCCGTCAAGCTCATCCGAAAATATATTCTTAATTTCGACAGGAATATCAAAGTGACATCGAAGATGCTAGTTAGAATCCAACATTCATGATTCACGACATTTCATAGTCGCTCATGAAGCTGTGCGTGCTTCAACATGTGGAAATAGCAATTGGGTTATTCTGATAGTCAGTGCGCCAATTTCTGGAGGCAATCACTTGATAGAACAGTGAAACGTTGTGATGTCGATAAGCTTTATAACCAGGCAATTAGGCCGAATTACAAATATGCGCCAATATCGCAAACCCCACTCCACCCTCACTCGCTTTCCCCTCCAACAAGTTCCATTTATGGGGCATTCTGCACTAGAGCGTTTGTTCTTCCAGTTGCGGCTTCCTCACGAGTTACGAGAAGATTGAGAAGATATCTTCCTCACGAGAAGATAGGGAGCGGAAGACGGGCCTTTCACCCAGACGCGGAAGACGAACTTGTTGCGGAGTTTAAACGGATACGTGCTCGAGGACAGAAAGAAAGTGTATTTAGAATTTGTTTTCCGAGGTACGGACAATTAGAATTGCAATGATGTAAAAACTGACATCTATCCAGCCAATCTGAAGAACATTTACCATTATAAGCACATCATGGCTTTTTGAATACAAGCGCATATGGAAAATAAGCGCATATGTCAGGCTTTTGCAATATAATCATACATAGAAAATAAGCAAATATGTACTCCAGTAAATCTTTTAAAAAAAGGTGCATATGCGCCTATTTTAGATTTTTAGATATGCTTATTTTATCCAGATTCTACTGTATCTTGTTTGGATAAGTGTCCACCCCCTTTATCTATCTATAATTCCAGCAATCTCTGTGTGTCTGTGTGTGTGACCGCTGTTTCTCTACACCCACTGGTCCGATCTTATTGAAACTTGCCAGGTATATTGCTGGGGACCTGCATATGTGCCTTTTCAAGGTTTGATATTAATCGGACAAGTGGTTCCCAAGTTATGGCCATTTATTTACCAAACCAATGACAGGACACGTTGCTGCGTAGGCATGGCCGTTGGGGAAGAGATCCTCAGTTACCAATGACAGGACATGTTGCTTGGCGTTTTGCACCCACAGTATCTATCTTCTATCTATAATTCCAGCAATCTCTGTTTGTTTGCCTTTCAAAAAGTTTGAAATTAATCGGACAAGTGGTTCCCAAGTTAGAGCATGTTCCCCATTACGGGTTACAACGTACGGACTTCCGGATAGTGATGACTTCGTGTATTCTAATAATTTCTAGATTTCTTATGCGCATTTATACATAAACACAATGCCCCAATCCAGTTGTAATTCACGAGAGCGAAGGAACGGCCTGTGTAGTTGTTTGAAAGTTTTTGTATTTTTTTTTTTTGCACGTACATTTTTTTCCTTTTTTCTCTTCTCTTCTCTTTGTGTTTTTCCTTGCGGCGACATTGCGAAAAGGCAAAATACGAAGGCGCTAATTGAATAATTAAATTGGCCATTAAAACTAAATTGCGAATAATCGTAACTGCGATATGCGAACTTCTGGGCCACGCACGTGCAGGCATGCGAGAGCGAAGGAATGGCCTGTGTGTTTGCTGTTTCTGGCTCGCGGTTTAAAAGTTTTTTTGGGGGGGGGTTGCACGTATTGGCACGCACGTACGGCCACGCGAGAGCGAATGAACGGCCTGTGTGGTTGTTGTTTCTGGCTCGCGGTTTGAAAGTTTTTTTTTTTTTGCATGTTCGGCCACGCACGTACTAGTTACATCAATTTACCATTCCGATCGATCAAAGGAAAACATCACACGAAAATAAAAAATAAAAAAAAATGTAATAATAATTTGTTTTTGTCACAGTGTTATTCTTCTATTGCGCTCACCTCTGTAATATACCATCATTACTGTACACCTTTGGGACTTTCGCAATTTGCTGCTCATATGAAAAGAAGTCCATAACAGCAGAGTGCAATGTATTTTGCAGTAGTTCCTGCAAAGATAAGTAATTATATCAAGCAACTTGACAGGAATGCTTAGTCTTGTGGTATAGTTCTTTAATACAAATATGACAATTTATTTAATTGCCCCAATTATTTCCACCTTCTCGAGAGGTCAGCCATGGAATATTTTTGCCACATGGCTTTCAGGAACCGGCTGACCAACCAGGAATTTGGAATTTGGAATTTGTTCCGAGTGTTGTTGATAACTCACCAACTCTTTGTGGAAGACACTGAAAGATCTTTAATGTCCACCAATGACCAGTGCTGGCAGGCGGGGGTACTCCAGCTCAATGTCTGTCCGGTGGACAGTGCACATTCCGATGCCTCATCCTGATGTTTTGCAGTTAGGGCGACAGTTTACATCTGGGTGGATATTCAATCCCAGGTTAGACTCAAAGATGAGTATGCATTCCTCTCATCTACTCGGCCAGCCTGCAGGCTTTTTTTTTTGCATACATAGTCGAGGCTCGTGGAAGAGCTAGTACACTGAACAAATCAGGACACAACAGCCAAAGATAGGATGCAAAACACGCGTGCATGGGGTGGACAAGAAACTCCAAGGATGGAAAATTGCAAGGAGGAGGAATTTTGGGGTTGGAGGTTAATGAGGGTAGAAAAGATCTTGGTTTTGGATTAGCGATGATCTGAGATGGTGGGGAACAACTGCCTTGAACACCTGGAGGGAAGAATGAGATTGAAGAGAATGTGGAAATTGATTCCACAGGTGGGGAAAAAAAAAAGAGGAAAAAGTGAGTGGAGATGAGCTGTGATACTGTATTTAGGTCGTTTCACCAAAAGGGGGGTAATGGTGGACCATGTGTGCCCTGCAGAAACCTGGGAGGGACAAAGCATGGAAAAAGCAGAAAGTGCAAGACCAGAAAGGAGGCAGAAGAAGAAAGAGACCACTGACCTGTCTGTGATGGTGAAGTGATGAGCCCAGAGACTCAGCTTCATCACAGGAGATTCCAATGATCTTGAAGACCTTGGTTTTCACGGCATCAAGCTCAGCAAGAAGTGAGGCAGGAAACCCAGCCCAGAGGGGAGAGCAGCACTCCACTTGTTCAGTTGAAAATCATTTCTTTCTTAGTTCTTAGTTTCTTAGTTTCTTTCTTAGTAATCAGTTCGGCCTTGTCACACACCCAACCTGTCCACAAAATTTCATTCCTGATCCGTCCAAAACTTTTTGAGATATCCTGCACACAAACAAAGATGGAGAGGGGTGAAAACATAACCTCCTTCACCTTCGGTGGCGAAGGTAATAAAACAACCTGAAAAATCGGGGAGCAATATTATGGGAAGTCGTTTCAATCGTCTTCCTTGTTTATTAGCCAATACAAGTTCGTCATCAGTGGATCGTATTTCGTCTCAAAAAGAGATACAGTATTTGAGTTTAAAGTTCCTTATCACGGACGCAAGGCCAAGCCAAATGCGAGTCAGGTGTTGGTTTAAATTATTTCTGAGCCATACCTGTACGACTTAAATGCAAGCATTCATGCTTTTCTTTGACTAAAGCAATAAGATAGTTGAGAAATGAATAGTGGGGAAAAGGAAGAGTAAAAAATATCGAGTGAAATGTGTGCTGGTACTGCCTGTAGCCGTTTGGAACTCCACACCTATGGTATCTCCAAGGACAGAAAGACGTCTCTCAGTCCCCTTGGAAAATATGGAAAGTCGACTTGAAAGTGGATGAAAGGGTATGAAGGGAGAGGCAGAGGAGGGATAAAGCGTGAAGGGGTGGGGGAGGTGCAGGAGGGGAGGAATGCGTTGGAAAAGGAGCATTGAAAGAGAAAAAATAAATGCAAAAAAAGTTTAAGCATAACATTTCTCCTTTTGTACATCTCGTATCGCTTTCTATTCGGTCAGAACTTTATCCACTCTTCCATACGAACATGAATGATCGAGGCTCGGTATCAAGGCTGAATAGTTTATAATAGTTATTTCGTCGTGCATGTTGGCGTAAGTGTGATGTAATTAATGTGATTCGCTAGATAGCGTTGAGTTGTGTTTTAACGCTCTGGTGTCCCTTCCACCCAGTGTTTGCGTCTAAGCTCCGTTTCCTCCCTCCGTCGACTCTGCAGCGTTCTACATGTAAATCTGTCTCGCTGTTTTTTTTTTCCAATTCTCCTCACATCATGAGCAGAACTGTGAGAGATCAAGGAGCTCCCGTCATGCGCATGAATGGGAAAAATAAAATAACGTAAGATAAAATAATAGTTAAAAAAAAAAAAAATTCACTGGCCGCTTCCCCAGCCAATCAGCACGGACACGTGATCCTGGTGGGACTTTCGGGTGAGACAGAGCACCAGAGAGGAGGCGTCATTTTGGCTATGTGGACATCGTGCTGAGAGGGGATGCATTGCGCTATGGTGGTGAAATCCCGCGTTGTGGTAGAGAGAGAGAGAGGGGGAGAAATGCTGTGGGCTGGATTGTGTCATTGAGATTCAGGGGGGGGGGGGGGGGTCTGGAGCAAATTGAGTTAATTGGGCAATTAAACCTGTTGGAACGGCGAATTGGGATTGTGTGTTTGAGCGCCATATAAAAGTGAGCCACAGACAAGCTATGATTGGTTCATTGCCTGTCGGGTGTGTTTTGCCAATGGCATGTGATTCTTAAACCACCGACTCCCCGACACAAATTGCAGGTGGAAGTGGTGACCTCTCATGCCCTACCCGCTTGGCGGTTCGTCGGTGTGGTTAGAATCCTGTGGCTGGAACAGTATTATTTAATATTTAAAAAGCTGGAAGCATACGTGCACACACTTTGGACAATAAATGAACCAATCGGAGATCATGTACACACCTGACGGTCCCCGTATGACCACCACAATCTAGTTCACAACACATCAGCCAAACTCCCAAGTCATGCGGTTAGTCATTTTCAGCAACGTAGGTTTACATACTTCAGCACTGGGTAAGAAGCCAAGGGTATCCAGGAGGACCAGCTTGTCAACTTTCTCTGGAAATGTTGAGCTGAACTGCAGGAAGACAAAAAAAAAAATGGGAGAAATCTCCATGGAGTTTCATGAGAGGGTGGTGGAAGTGTGTTTGGATGGGAAGAATTAGTGTCGGTATGACGAGGTGGATAAAATGTGTGTGAAATGCAAAGTGAAAAAAAAAAAAATCGATGGCACAGGAACGCTGTGATCGAATCGTAATCCGGCGCATACGAGGAAATGATGAGGGGATGTGATACACGTTGCGGTACGACGCATCGTGTTGATGATGCTGTGTAATGCTTTGTGAAGTGTGGTGAACCTGGATTTATTACGGTGATTTCCGTGTGTACAGTTAGTTAAATGACGTCAATAATCTCGTTAAGAGAATTCCACCAAGGATGTAAACGGCATGACTGGGCCTTGCCGGGTGAGTGTTCGATGGCGAGCTGGTGGTATGATTTCACCGTTGCTCAAGTGAGCATGGCAATTGGTCTGTGGGTTTTAAAAGAAACCGCCGGCGAAGCATGGGAAGAGATCGTTTGAAGGAGGAGGCAGTCGGGAGTTGAAAAAGTTCGAGAGATACGGGATCGCGGCAGTTGGAGCTTGAGAGATACGCTGAGAACGGCAGGCGGAGAAACACAGGGAGCCCAGCAGTTAAACACGGTCGGGAAGAATCTAAGAAATTTGAGCATTGCGGAAATCAGCAGCGGGACGATCAAGTTAGAGAAGAGGAATGAGAGGAGAGGAGTCGCGTCCAGCTCTTGGAGTCATTTCATTGGGCAGCAGCCGGCACGGCCGAATGTGCTCGGCCCAATAAGGGTTTGACCGCACCCGTAAACATGATGCTGATGCTCTCAAGGAACAACTTTGGACCGTCTGCCTGGGTCAAATGCGTTGCTCTGCATCCTGAAAATTATCCACCCCCGTCACCCGTCCTTTAGCTGCCCTGTTAGCCCACAGCGTAGTAATTGGTGGCTATTGTTGATTATTTATTCTCCAGTGCCATTTAGTTTCTGTTCTTGGATTCTTTTAAAATAAACGTTTCCAATCAAGGTTGTGCCGCTAGTTTGCTTCCATGGTGGAATTAGCCGATAAAGTCTAAACGAAACCATTCGGGAGATGATAAAGAAGGTCGTCTCATTGGCGGTCTGAGGTTTTAATTAAATGAAGTCCACCGTTGGGTAACATTTCCTTGCGGCAGGTTTTTTTTCTTTTGTAGGGAATGTCAAGATTTGTGCAAGATGAAGATTCATTTGGAGGAAAGATTCCTGGTCGGCATTTGCAATGGGTTTGTAATCATGGAGGTTTCTCACCAGGCCTCCAATGTTTCCCCCTGCGGGTGGAGACAACACATCCACACGTTAAAGAAAGACGACAAACAATTAAATACACAAACACGGAATACAAAGATTTAAAAACAGATCTACACAGCATAAGCAAATAAAGAGAACTCGAACAATCTTATTTTAAAATCATCTGAGACCCTGGGAAGGCCATTGGCAAAAAAAAAAACCACCCAATATAACCTTTGCCAAGAAACTGTTTTGGCAGCACCAACTCTCTGTAAAGAGTATGGTATATCAGAGTCAGAAAGACTCTGAGTCGGGTTTTATACATACATCACTTACAGCACAAAATACAACACACATGCGAGCTACAAGAACTAGGAGGGCACCCAGTAGAGCGCACACCTCCGCCCCGCAATGCCTGATCCACGAGAACATATCTGGCCCAACACATTTTCGAAATATCATGCTATATCGTTTTTGGCCCTATCTCTCGATGGTGAAGAATCACTTTAAAAAAAAATTCCAGTCGTCGGATCCGGATTCGGATCTTCACCAAAATCTAATCAGTTCGTAATTGTTACACACACCGATCTGTCCACAAAATTTCATCCGGATCCGTCTCCAACTTTTTGAGATATCCTGCACACAAACAGACAAACATACAGACAGACAAACAAATGACCAGAGAGGGGTGAAAACATAACCTCCTTCACCTTCAGCGGCGGAGGTAATAATAGACAATGGACAACACAAGTAGTACATGTACTTAAACATGCGTTCTGAGCATCCTGAGCCATTGGATCAAATGGGAACGAAAGCTGGGCCAACCAAAGCTGGGTTCTACCACGTGGCCCTCAGCGTGCGACTGGCAAATGACCCTCATGCTGTTCGCCCGGCACTCCACAGCCTGGCGCACGCCCTGTATGTGGGTGTACACCGTGAACTCAACATAGGCATAACAATTAATGACAACATGCAACACAAGCAAAAGACAACGTGAACAAATCATATTAAAAGAGACAATTTGGTGCCTGGCTGTTTTTTTTGACCGCGATACATTTGGTTGTAATATACTTATCCAATCTCAACCAAACTTAACGGGAGGACGAAGGGTCAAACGATGGAGGTTGCAGCAACTTAATTCCTTCTCTCCTCAAGGAGTTTTTCCACCTTGGGTGAAATCCATGTTAAGATAGCCGATCGTGGCGTTTTTCAAATGACGCTTCTCATAACAAAAGGAACTAAAAGAGCACTCCGGAGAGCGCATACCTCCGCCACGCAATACCTAATCCACAAGAACATATCGGGCACAATACATTTTTTTAAATACCATGATATATCATAGTTTTTGGCCAATCTCTCAATGGTGAAGAATCACTTTTAAAGTTATTTCGAATCAATTATTCCTTGTCACACACCCAACCTGCACGTCAAGTTTTGCGGGAATCCGTCCACAACTTTTTGAGAAATCTTGCACACGGACAAACAAACAAGAAAAAGACATCGTGCAGAGCACGATACTTACAAAATACACCCCCTCTCCAAAGGTTGCCATGGATACATCGAATTGTCCATTTCATTAAGATTAAAATTGACAATCTTAATCAAAGGTCGGGTCAATCGGATGAAAATTGATTATTTTTCAGATTGAAATTGATGATTTTAGAGATTTGACCTTGAGTTGCCCTTTGACCTTTTGACCTCAAAAATAGTTGGTGTCCCAATTCAGTGATGCAATATGAAAATCCTGTTCAAATTTCAAGTCAATCGGATGAAAAATGATGATTTAAAAAAAAAATTTAACATCAGGATGACCTTTGACCTCAAAATCAACCGGTTTCTCAGTCGAGAGTACCTCCACAACTTCGTAAAGATTGGTTTAAAATTGTGACCTGTAGGCCATTGACAATGACAGCATAACAAAATCGACTGATCAATATTCTTGAAAAATGTTCGATTTTGCAACTAACAAACAGACAGAGAGCGGTGAAAACATAACCTCCTTCACCTTTGGAGGCAGAGGTAAATAACAACACTAATGACAATAGCATAATATTAATGTTATGACAACTTGGTGTTGGCTTAATGTTTGAGGTGGCTGGCTTAAGATCTGATGGTCTTGAATTCAAGCCCCTGTTGTGCTGTTGAATAATTAACACCAGGTGGGTTGACTAAGCCCGACATCCTTCCGAGGTTGGCAGAACGAGTACCAGCTTACTGGTAACAGGGGCACTGCATCAGAGGCAGGGGCAGAGCCGTACCCCGAGAAAATGATGCAGCCAAGCAGCCACAGGTTGCCTCCGAATAAATAATAAAATGTTATTAGAAAATAACAAGTCTGAAGACGACGATGGTTCACGAGCGGTATTTGACTATGTATATTTTTTCAGAAGTCAAGGATGAGACAATGTGATAATGTTTGACCATAAAAATGATCAACACGATGTGGTACAAGTGACAGGTTATTCGCTGCAAAATGTCGAAAAACCGGTTTCGTTCAACAACTTAAAAAATTTGACCTTTGCATAACCTTTAAAGGTCCCAAAACAATGTTGTGGACATTAAAATAATGAAACAGGATACGTGCTATAGCTTAATGGAGTTAGTTCGTCGAAGAAGGTCGAAAACCTGGTTCGATTCCCACAACTTTGAAAATTTGACCTTTGCGAACTTTAAAGGTCAAATATCAAGGATTATGACCTTTGGTGCAAAACTTCCTCTGGAACATTCTAGGAACAATATAACGTCATATAGGCTATATGGCATTTCACACTCCTCGGATTATCCATATTTTGATGAAATCAGCGTAAAAACAAATTTGAAGGGGGCGCCACGGGCAAGGTGTTCGAGATAGAGCAAAATGGTTTCAAGACTTTAGGTGGGGAATGACCTCAAGATTAGGCATAAAAAAATATTGTCATCCTCGCTCTCAAAGTTTGGGCGGTCGTCTGATTTTTACGACAAAATTCGAAATTTTCTAAGTTCATGACCTTGTGACCTTGACCTTGGGACGAAAATGAAAAATCGAGCTCCGTGGGACTATGCAGGTGCCATTGGGCTAACCAAATACCGAAACCCCTGCCAGATTCGACAAACCCCGCGGAGAGGATGGATTTTTATGTCAAAATCGCAATTTTCTAAGTTCGTGACCTTGTGACGAAAATGAAAAATCGAGCTACATGGGGCTATGCAG
>NC_140968.1:13626773-13629273 GCF_056783735.1 Eptatretus burgeri
TACAACAAGATGACGCAGGCATATCACCAATGGTGTACACCACAACAACTGTGTTCCGCTACCAGCTCTCATTCTGTGTCTCACTCTCTGATTCAGACCAACACCCAGACTGTTCTGACTAAGCATCCTCTGGCACCCCCTTTTTCTAACTGCTCAAATGCCTCAGAGCCTGTGTCCTTTCATGGAGTGTGGAGCGGGAGGATGATCTGGGTCTTAAACCAGCTCCTGATGGCAGGACAGCGCTAGGGCAGATCGGCGGATATGGAGAGGGAGGTGTGAATAAAAGGGAAGGGGGAGGGAGAGGTTGTAATTATAAAAGCGGGATAAAATTGGCTTGCAAGACAGCTTGGGATAACATTGGAAGAGTGAGATAGCATCGGCTTGAAGGCAAACTTGCAGCTCCTAAGTAACTACGGTACCTAACGTTGACCAATCATACTAGGTGATGAGGCTTTCTCGCATGAAAACCTGACAGATACACCATTAAATGCAAACTCCTCATTTGTATACGTACGGTACATGCGCCCCAGGACCTCTGCGCCCCCCCCCACTTTATTTATTTTTTCTCGTGCACCTTGGATACCATTTAAATCATAGATGTGAGGGATCTCTGGGTTGCTCCTGGGAGATCGATCAGCTATCTCCGTGCCACAGGCCGGTTCAAGCAGAACTGACTGAGGCTAATCAACAACAACAACAACAACAACAACAACAACAACAACAACATCCCCTTTCAAAAAAAAATTCAGATGTGCATTAATATTTATCAGCAAAAATTTTCAGGCAAATAAGTCTCCGATATTTCAAAACAAAGCCTAACTTGTCACATTTTTACGCAACACTTGGGTATGTTCTTTTATGACCATCAGTTGTTGGTTTAAACAAGCTTAGGTATGTTCATGAGAAATGGAAGGAAGCTAACCTGGTGGTAGGTGTGGAATAAGCGTGTCAAATGAAGCGGAATTGTCGGACCAGCCATGTAAACACAGGATAGGAGGTCCATCTTGAGACCCCCACATCTTACCCGCCAAATGCCCACCTGGTACAGTCACCCGCATCTCTCTTGCTAAACCTGTAAAAGCCAGCCAGCACAACAAAATGGATCACAAAATAAAATTAATGCAAAATTGCCTTAATGATCCTGTACTTAAGCTGGGGCCTAGTCATTCAGCTGTTTTCAGGCCACATAAGGCTCATTTGCACCATGCCTTGATAGCCAACGGGGCTGGGCAGACGGCAGGGCATCATTAAATCGTGTTCACACCCACTGCGATCAGTCATGGGCAGGTATTTGAGCAGGGACATTTACCCTCTTGAATATCCACGGTCAATCAGGCAAGAGCACAAGTGGCCGGCTTACGGTACATCATTATACTGATGATTCAGAGAAGACCTACCTATACAGTCTATGACAGAGCAAAATGGCAATATATGGCCTTGGTTTCTTCAAGAGATATGTAATTGTTTAAATCTTCACCAAAAATAAATGTCCCTGCAGTGAATCACTTTGTGAATACCTCCGCGGACTATCTTGCCACTTTACCTCTGCAAGGTGTGAATGTATTTCAGATAAATTGAAGGATTGCTTCTCACACCTGTCAAATACTAGAATGTACTTTAATGGAATTGTTGTGAAAGTTATAGTTCGCAGTCTGCATGGAAATATCCACCATAATCACCAAATGTGTGAGTATCGGGTTTCCCAGTTGCTCGAACGAGCCTCACACCTTCATTGATTGTACATGTATTACACTGGGAGGTGTTGATTGCTGTGGATGAGAATCATCTTCTGCAAGTGTGGCTCCAAACAGAGCTTTGGTGTTCTCCGTCGCTCATCGATATACGAGATCGGTATGGGGCGAGCTCAATCGACACCTGCATCTTGACAAGCATCAACTGCAACAACTTTGTGCCGAAATTGGTCCTGTTCAGCCTCGATGATACTTTTCAATGTTTTGCATCTTTACCTCCGCCCACCAAAGGTGGATGGAGGTTATGTTTTGTGTCTGTCTGTTTGTTTGTTTGTTTGTTACTTGCGAAAATCGAAGATTCTTCAAGTGTATCGGTTGGTCACGTGCGTTATTCAGTCTGTTTATGGATGTCAATTGCCTACAGGTCATAGTTTTCATCCGATCTTCACGAAACTTCACCACCTGGTAGAGTTGGTCATAAGCAAGAAACTTATTGATTTTGAGGTCAAAAGGTGAACATTCCTGTCGAATTTATGCCTGGTGTTGGCTTAACGGTTCGGGTGGCAGGCTTTGGATCCTAGGATCCTGAGTTCAAATCCCTCTCAGCTGTTGAATAAATACCAGGTGGGGTTAACTTGACCTGTCATTCTTCTGATGTCGGCAAAATGAGTGCCAGCATGCTGGTATACTGTGTCGGGGTGGCGACCCGTCCAGGATTGTGCCCAATAGCCAAGGAGACTGCTTGAGCAGCATCAACGCTCTGCACAGAGTATGGTCCCAATCTCTTCTCCTCCTCTCCTGTCAAATTT